>NC_092746.1:117544140-117845640 GCF_047496795.1 Chiloscyllium punctatum | reverse complement strand
AATGCTGTTTGTCATTTTTATAAATGACTTAGACGCAGGCATAGGTGAATGGATTAGTAAATTTGCAGACGACACTAAAGTCGGTGGAGTAGTGGGCAATGTGGAGGAATGTTACAGTTTGCAGGAGGACTTGGATAAACTGCAGAATTGGGCTGAGAGGTGGCAAATGGAGTTCAATGCACGTAAATGTGAGATGGTGCACTTTCGGAAGAATAACAGAAAGGCAGATATGGGGTCAATGGAAAGTTTCTTGGTAGTGTGGATGTGCAGAGGGATCTTGGAGTCCATGTACATAGATCCCTGAAAGTTGCCACCCAGGTGGATAGTGCTGTTAAGAAGGCATACGGTGTGTTAGGTTTCATTTGTTGAGGGATTGAGTTCCGGAGCCGAAATATCATGCTGCAACTATACAAAACGCTGGTGCGGCCACACTTGGAATATTGTGTACAGTTCTGGTCCCCATATTTCGGGAAGGATGTGGAAGCATTGGAAAAGGTGCAGAGGAGATTTACCAGGATGTTGCTTGGTCTGGAAGGAAGGTCTTGTGAGGAAAGGCTGAGAGACTTGGGTTTGTTCTCATTGGAAAGAAGGCTAAGAGGGGATTTGATAGAGACATACAAGATGATCAGAGAATTAGATAGGATGAACAGTGAAAGTTTTTTTCTTAGGATGATGACGTCAGTGTGTTTATGAGGGGGCATAACTACAAATTGAAGGGTGATAGATTTAAGACAGATGCCAGAGGCAGGTTCTTTACGCAGAGAGCTGTAAAGGTGTAGAATGCCCTACCTGCTCATGTAGTCAACTCAGCCACATTAGGGAGATCTAAACAATCCTTAGATAAGCACATGGATGATTTTGGGATAGTGTAGCGGAACGAGCTGACAATAGTTCACAGGTCGGCACAACATCGAGGGCCGAAGGGCCTGTTCTGCGCTGTATTGTTCTATGTTCTAAATCTCCCGGCCCATATATTAGTCCCCTTCCAACTTAGGGGCAAACCGTCCTTGTACAGGTCACTTCTACCCCAAAAGAGATTGCAATGATCCAAAAATGTGAATCCTTCTCCCATACACGAGCTCCTCAGCCATGCATTTATCTGCTCTATAGTCCTATTCCTGCCCTCATTAGCTCGTAGCACCAGGAGTAATCTAGACCTCCTTTTTAAATTTCTGCCTAACTCTCTGTAATCTACCTTCAGAATCTCAACCTTTTCCCTTCCTATGTCGTTGGTTCCAATGTGGACAATGACCTCTTGTTGGTCCCTCTCCTCCTTGAGAATACAATGCACCCTATCTGAGACATCCTTGATCCTGGCACCAGGGAAGCACACACCATTCTGATTTTTCACTGCTGGCCACAGAAACGTCTGTCTGTACCTTGGACTAGAGAGTCCCAAGCGCAATCGATCTCTTGGAACCCGACATACCCCTCATAGCATTAGAACTAGTCTCAATACCAGAAACTTGGCTGTTCATGCT
The DNA here is from genome assembly GCF_047496795.1 of Chiloscyllium punctatum. Classification (NCBI taxonomy): domain Eukaryota; kingdom Metazoa; phylum Chordata; class Chondrichthyes; order Orectolobiformes; family Hemiscylliidae; genus Chiloscyllium; species Chiloscyllium punctatum. Next base: position 117,844,159 of record NC_092746.1, on the reverse strand, counting down.
ATGTTCCCCTGAGAATCCATCAGCCCCTACATTTTCCAAAACAGCATACTTGTTTGAAATGGGGATAGCCACAGAAGGCTGTCTACCTCTCTTACCTTTCCTGGAGTTAACCCATCTATGTGACTGTATCCGAGACTTTTCCCCCTTCCTATAACTGCCATCCATCACATACTGTTGCTGTACCTACTCTTGGGAAATGAGGCAGGGCAGGTGACTGAGGTGTGAGTGGGGGAGCACTTTGGGGCCAGTGACCATAATTCTATTAGATTTAAAATAGTGATGGAAAAGGATAGACCGGATCGAAAAGTTGAAATTCTAAATTGGAGAAAGGCCAATTTTGACGGTATTAGGCAAGAACTTTCAAAAGCTGATTGAGGGCAGACGTTCGCAGGTAAAGGGACAACTGGAAAACGGGAAGCCTTCAGAAATGAGTTAACAAGAATCCAGAGAAAGTACATTTCTGTTAAGGTGAAAGGAAAGGCTGGTAGGTATAGGGAATGCTGGATGACTAAAGAAATTGAGGGTTTGGTTAAGAAGAAGAAGGAAGCTATAGACAGGATAGATCGAGTGAATCCTTAGAGTATAAAGGAAGTAGGAGTATACTTATGAGGGAAATTAGGAGGGGGAAAAGGGGACATGAGATAGCTTTGGCAAATAGATTTAAGGAGAATCCAAAGGGATTTTACAAATGCATTAAGGACAAAGGGTAATTAGGGAAAGAATAGACCTCCCCCAAAGATCAGCAAGGCAGCCTTTCTGTGGAGCCGCAGAAAATGGGGGAGATACTAAACTAGAACTTTGCATCAGTATTTACTGTGGAAAAGAATATGGAAGATATAGACTGTAGGGAAATAGATGATGACACCTTGCAAAATGTCCATATTACAGAGGAGGAAGTGCTGGATGTCTTGAAATGCATAAAGGTGGATAAATCCCCAGGACCTGATCAGGTGTACCCTAGAACTCTGTGGGAAGCTAGAGAAGTGATTGCTGGGCCTCTTGCTGAGATATTTGTATTATCGATAGTCACAGGTGAGGTGCCAGAAGACTGGAGGTTGGCTAACGTGATGCCACTGTTTAAGGAAGATGGTAAGGACAAGCCAGGGAACTATAGACCAGTGAGCATAGTGTCGTTGATGGGCAAGTTGTTGGAAGGAGTCCTGAGGGACAGGATGTACGTATATTTGGAAAGGCAAGGACTGACTGGGGATAATCGACACGGCTTTGTGCGTGGGAAATCATGTCTCACAAACTTGTTTGAGTTTTTTGAAGAAGTACCAAAGAGGATAGATGAGGGCAGAGCGGTAGATGTGATCTATATGGACTTCAGTAAGGCGTTTGACAAGGTTCCCCATGGGAGACTGGTTCGCAAGGTTAGATCTCACGGAGTACAGGGAGAACTAGCCATTTGGATACAAAACTGGCTCAAAGGTAGAAGACAGAGAGTGGTGGTGGAGGGCTGTTTTTCAGACTGGAGGCCTGTGACCAGTGGACTGCCACAAGGATCGGGTCCTCTACCTTTTGTCATTTACATAAGTGATGTGGATGTGAGCATAAGAGGTGTAGTTAGTAAGTTTGCAGATGACATCAAAATTGGAGGTGAAGTGGACAGTGAAGAAGGCTACCTCTGATTACAACAGGATCTTCATTAGATGGGCTAATGGGCCAAGAAGTGGCTGATGGAGTTTAATTCAGATAAATGCGAGGTGCTGCACTTTGGGAAAGCAAATCTTAGCAGGACTTATACACTTAATGGTAAGGTTCTAGAAAGTGTTGCTGAACAAAGAGATGTTGGAGTGCAGGTTCACAGCTCCTTGAAAGTGGAGTAACCAGGTAGATAGGATAGTGAGGAAGGCGTTTGGTATGCTTTCTTTTATCAGTCAGAGTATTGAGTACAGGAATTTGGAGATCACGTTGCGGCTGTACAGGGCATTGGTTAGGCCACTGTTGGAATATTGTGTGCGATTCTGGTCTACTTCCTATCGGAAAGATTTTGTGAAACTTGAAAGGGTTCAGAAAAGATTTACAAGGAGATTGTCAGGTTTGGAGGATTTGAGCTATAGGGGAGGCTGAACAGGCTGGGGCCGTTTTCCCTGGAGCGTCGGAGGCTGAGGGGTGACCTTATAGAGCTTTACAAAATTATGAGGGGCATGGATAGGATAAATAGACAAAGTCGTTTCCCTGTGGTGGGGGAGTCCAGAACTAGAGGGCATAGGGTTAGGGTGAGAGGAGAAAGATATAAAAGGGACCCAAGGGCAACTTTTTCACGCAGAGGGTGGTACTTGTATGGAATGAGCTGCAAGAGGAAGTGGTGGAGGCTGGTACAATTGCAACATTGAAAAGGCATTTGGCTGGGTATATGAATAGGAAGGGTTTGGAGGGATATGGGCCGGGTGCTAGCAGGTGGGACTAGTTTGGGTTGGGATATCTAGTCGGCATGGACAGGTTGGACTGTCGGGTCTGTTTCCATGATGTACATCTCTATGACTGTAATCGTAGTAAAAATGTGTCCTCTTGGATCATGTTTTCCCCACCAAAGGAAATAATTTGTGTCTACCCTGTCAAAGTCTTTATCATTTTGAACACCTCAAGTGGATTAACCTCAGCCTCCTAATCACAAGGAATAAGTTAATGCAACGTTTACCCCTAATTTATTCATCAGTATAATTTTGGTGAATTTGAACTCCATTCTTTCCTGAAATTTAGTTATCCAAAACTGAATCTCCATTTGCCAAATATTACCGATGAAACAAAATATGCTGGAAATATTTAGCAGGTCACGTATAATTTATGTAGGGAACAAAATTTGTTTCATGTTTATATATCTGACATATCAGCAGTGTTTCACTGAAGCAGGGATGCCTAACCATTTCACGTGAAGGTTCAGTTCTTGTCTTGTGAATCAGGGGAGAGGAGGTGGTAACATCAGTAAGCATGGATTTCAAAGGAGAAAATCCTAAGCAGTAAATTGATCAACCTGCATTTACTTCCTTCTGTATTATTGTTAAGGTACCTATTTGAGACGGCTCAGGGAATCCCTCCCCGATGGACTCGACCTGTCAGCCTCTCTTGGTTTGTCCTGGAGATCATACTCTGTGGTTGTCTGGAATATAAAACGCTTTCAGACAGTTTAGTTTAAATTATTACCTTTGTTTACCAATGGTATCAATGTTAAACCATAACATAGATACCTACAAGCCAGGCTTGAGCTAAGGTTCTAAAACCATTAGCAGAGTCATAGCGCTAGCTCTTAGAGTCATACTCATAAGAGCTTCTTAGTAGGCTACTCTCCTTATTGCTGCAAACAAGCTGTCTTTATACAGAAATTGGTATTAAAATTACAAAAACACCACATGTCTTTAATCAGATAAGCAGCAATAAAATGGCAAAAGTTAGCAGAGGAAGAGAAACTCATTGACGGGTCTGAGTACGCTTGACTAATTGAGCTGCACGTACATCAAAGTGGGAACCCTGATCAAGCCAGGCCAAATGGTCAATTGCTTTCCCTTTTAACTGTATATCATAACAAGAGACTAGTCTAAACTATGTGAAAAAGGTCATGAGGTAACCTTGCTCAGCTAACATGCCTGATATTATTGTCCGACAAAATGGCTTTTTCTTTTAAAATAATCTTAGATTCCCAAAATGCAAATTAAATTCATAACATTCCAAGATATCGAGCTCCAAGGAACAACACACACATTCAATCCATGACAAGCAAGTGTACACTCAAGTCAGACCATAAAGCTTTCCATCAGCTTCTGTCCTGTCTCTTTTATTTTCTCTCTTTCTCTCTCTCTCTCTCTGACACATTATACACACATGACCATCTTTCAACTTTCTTACTATGTCAGTTTCAGCCTTTGTGTTTTCCTAACTTGTAAGCGTAATGAGACATTCACCTTCCAGAACAGTCAAGATTATGGAGCTGAACTTCATAAAATCAAATCTGCTCAGTGTGGTATACATGAAAACTTATCAGGATTGTTGTATTACGTGTATTTTCCACTAGTAATTATTAAATTACAAGTTCTTTTCCTCTTGAGTATGAGTTTTGTCAAGAGTTTTCAATATAACCCAGAAATGTAGTTATCCAACATCCCACTGTGCAATATGCGCCTCCAGCCTCTGGGGTGGGAAGGAAGTACTGCCACACATTCCACAAGTGAACAAATGTCGTCACGTATTTTACACTGATCCATTGACACTAAGAATAGATGTTCTTCATTTTACTGAAAATTGTCTGCCCCCACCCCCCCACCCCCATGTGGTCAGATACTTTCCCGCATCTCCTTAGCAGATGTGTAAGGCTACCAGCTTTCTTATTATACTGGTTTGTTGGTAGTATTTCATGGGGGTGTTGACAGTATGTGGAGCATGACCCTCTCACCCACTTTGCTCTAAAGTAAATCACTCACTCACCCATCCTCGACACCCTTCCAGTCAGTTAATTATTTTTCAAACCTTTTATCCAGTTGCCATATAATTTCCCTGTTTGCTAATGAAGGCGAACATAAATTACTAAGTAAGCTTGCTACTGCTTGCATATTAATTATGAAAATACAAAGACATGTATTGGGACGGCATGGTGGCTCAGTGTTTAGCACTGCTGCCTCACAGCGCCAGGGACTCAGGTTCGACTCCAGCCTTGAATGACTGTCTCTGTGGAGTTTGCGCATTCTCCCTGTATCAGCGTGGGTTTCCTCCGGGTGCTCCAGTTTCCTCCCATAGTCCAAAAGATGTGCAGGTTAGGTGAATTAGCCATGCTAAATTGCCCATAGTGTTAGATGCATTAGTTAGAGGGAAATGGGTCTGGGTGGGTCACTCTTCGGAGGGTTGGTGTGAACTTGTTGGGCTGAAGGACCTGTTTCCATGCTGTAGAGAACCTAATCTAATCTCATCTAATCACTCACTTCTCAGTTCATCAGTTAATCAGCCAGTCGCATCCATCTAGCCCACCTTCATGTACCTATATACCCAAACCTTTTTCTCTGTCTCACTCTCTCTCTCAATCAATCAATCAATCACTTACTCAGTCACATCCTTTCAGTCAGTCACTCACTCTCTGGTAACTTACTCATTTTTCTCAGTTACACTCACTCACTCCCATTCCTCCCGCCATCACTCACTTGTCCAACCTGCCAACACTCACTCAGTCACTCAACCACCCAGCTCCCCAGTCAGTTACTCACCCAGTCACTCAACCCTCCAGTTAGTTAGTCATTCATACCCTAATCACTCACTCACCCAGACAGTCCCTTATTCAATCATTCACCCACTCACTCTTGTCACTGTGAGTCATTCACTTACTCCCACCCAGGACCCCCTCCCCCATTTCATGTGAGCTGATGTACAGACCTGCTCTATACACTATGTCAGACAGTAACTGAATATTTCCTTCTATAAAAACTAAAAATGCTGTATTCTCGATATCATCTCACAAGGGCAGTGCAACTGAAGCAACTTTTGATTTCCATGCCCCCCACAGATAAAAGGCAAATATTTGATGAGCTTATTTATTATGTTTTCTATCTGTGCATTGCTGTTAGTAATTTGTGGAAACGTAAACCTTTTTTATACTCCACAACTCCAAAGGACTTGTTTTTCTCAAACCCAAAATGATTGACCTAATATTTCTTCAACTTTTAACTCCTTTTCCTTAGTTTTGTTATTGCATAGTCTTGTTGATGTCTGAAGCAATCTTCTACCGCAAAACTTATTGTGTCTTCGAATGTTGTATAATTTAGCACTTGAATATATTGGTCTGTACATCTTGACCAGTTAAATTTATGACAGCTCTGTAATTAAACCTTGCCTATATCATGGCAGTCTATTCACCATTGTACGAATCAGAGTTCATTGAACTTATAAACTGCACCATTGCATTTAGATTTAACGACAATATGCATGCACAAATACTTGGGATTGCCATAGCAGACGCTATGGAAATGTATTTAATCAGAGAGTCATAGAGATGTACAGCACGGAAACAGACCCTTCAGTCCAACTCGTCCATGCTCACCAGATAACCCAACCTAATCGAGTCCCATTTGCCAGCACTTGGCCCATATCCCTCTAAACCCTTCCTGTTCATATACCCATCCAGATGCCTTTTAAATAATGCATTGTACCAGTCTTCACCGCTTCCTCTGGCAGCTCATTCCATACAAGTACCACCCTCGGCATGACTAAGTTGACCCTTAGGTCCCTTTTGTATATCTTTCCCCGCTCACCCTAATCCTATGCCCTCTAGTTCTGGACTCTCCCACTCCAGGCAAAAAAAAACTTTATCTATTTACTCTATCCATGCCCCTCATGATTTTATAAACCTCTATAAGGTCATCCCTCAGCCTTGGACACTCCAGGGAAAATAGCTCCAGCCTCTTCAGCCTCCCCCTATAGCTGAAATTCTCCAAGTCTGGCAACAACCTTGTAAATCTTTTCTGAAATCTTTCAAGCTTCACAACATCCATCCTTCTTCACTATCCTATTTACTTGTGACTCCACTTTCAAGGAGCTATGAACCTGCATTCCAAGGTCTGTTTGTTCAACAACACTCCCTAGAACCTTACCATTAAGTGTATCAGTCCTGCTAAGATTTGCATTCCCAAAATGCACCTCAAATTTATCTAAATTAAACTCCATCTGCCACTCCTCACCCCATTGACCCATCTGATCAAGATCCTATTGTAATCTGAGGTAACCTTCTTCGCTGTCCACGACACCTCCAATTTTGGTGTCATAGAACATAGATCAATACAGCACAGAACAGGCCCTTCGGCCCACGATATTGTGCCGAACTTCTATCCTAGATTAAGCACCCATCCATGTACCTATCCAAATGCCGCTTAAAGGTCGCCAATGATTCTGACTCTACCACTCCCACGGGCAGCGCATTCCATGCCCCCACCACTCTCTGGGTAAAGAACCCACCCCTGACATCTCCCCTATACCTTCCACCCTTCACCTTAAATTTATGTCCCCTTGTAACACTCTGTTGTACCCGGGGAAAAAGTTTCTGACTGTCTATCTATTCCTCTGATCATCTTATAAACCTCGATCAAGTCACCCCTCATCCTTCGCCGTTCCAACGCGAAAAGGCCGAGAACTCCCAACCTATTCTCATACGACCTATTCTCCATTCCAGGCAACATCCTGGTAAATCTTCTCTGCACCCTCTCCAAAGCTTCCACATCTTTCTAAAGTGAGGCGACCAGAACTGCACACAGTACTCCAAATGTGGCCTAACCAAAGTCCTGTACAGCTGCAACATCACTTCACGACTCTTGAATTCAATCCCTCTGCTAATGAACAATAATACACCATAGGCCTTCTTACAAACTCTATCCACCTGAGTGGCAACTTTCAAAGATCTATGTACATAGACCCCAAGATCCCTCTGTTCCTCCACCTGACTAAGAACCCTACCATTAACCGTGTATTCCGCATTCTTATTTGTTCTTCCAAAATGGACAACCTCACACTTGGCAGGGTTGAACTCCATCTGCCACTCCTCAGCCCAGCTCTGCATCATATCTAAGTCCCTTTGCAAACGACAAATGCCCTCCTCACTGTCCACAACTCCACCTATCTTCGTATCATCTGCAAATTTACTGACCCACCCTTCGACTCCCTCATCCAAGTCATTAATAAAAATTACAAACAGCAGAGGACCCAGAACTGATCCCTGCGGAACTCCACTTGTAACTGGGCTCCAGGCTAAATATTTACCATCTACCACCACTCTCTGACTTCGACCGGTTAGCCAGTTTTCTATCCAATTGGCCAAATTTCCCTCTATCCCATGCCTCCTGACTTTCCGCATAAGCCTACCATGGGGAACCTTATCAAATGCCTTACTAAAATCCATGTACACTACATCCACTGCTCTACCCTCATCCACATGCTTGGTCACCTCCTCGAAGAATTCAATAAGACTTGTAAGGCAAGACCTACCCTTCACAAATCCGTGCTGGCTGTCCCTAATCAAGCAGTGTCTTTCCAGATACTCATAAATCCTATCTCTCAGTACCCTTTCCATTACTTTGCCTACCACAGAAGTAAGACTAACTGGCCTGTAATTCCCGGGGTTATCCCTATTCCCTTTTTTGAACAGGGGCACAACATTCGCTACTCTCCAGTCCCCTGGTACCACCCCCGTTGCCAGTGAAGACGAGAAGATCATTGCCAACGGTACTGCAATTTCCTCTCTTGCTTCCCACATAATCCTAGGATATATCCCGTCAGGCCCGGGGGACTTGTCTATCCTCAAGTTGTTCAAAATGTCCAACACATCTTCCTTCCTAACAAGTATCTCTTCTAGCTTAACAGTCCGTTTCACACTCTCCTCTTCAACAATACGGTCCCTCTCGTTCATAAATACTGAAGAGAAGTACTTGTTCAAGACCTCTCCTATCTCTTGCGACTCAATACACAATCTCCCACTACTGTCCTTGATCGGACCTACCCTCGTTCTCGTCATTCTCAGGTTTCTCACATACGCATAAAATGCCTTGATCCTATCCGCCAAGGCTTTTTCATGCCCTCTCTTAGCTCTCCTAATCCCTTTCTTCAGGTCCCTCCTGGCTATCCTGTATCCCTCCACTGCTCTGTCTGAACCCTGTTTCCTCAACCTTATGTAAGCCTCCTTCTTCCTCTTTAATAGACATTCAACCTCCCTCGTCAACCAAGGCTCCCTCACACGACCATTTCTTTCCTGCCTGATAGGTACATACATATCAAGGGCACGTCGTATCTGCTCCTTGAAAAAGTTCCACATTTCCACCACATCCTTCTCTGACAGCCTATGCTCCCAACTTATGCTCCTCAAATCCTGTCTTACAGCATCGTAATTTCCCTTCCCCCAATTGTAAAATCTACCTTGTTGTGCGCACCTATCTCTCTCCATAACCAAGGTGAAAGTCACAGAATTGTGGTCACCATCTCCAAAATGTTCACCCACTAACAAGCCCATCACTTTTCCCGGTTCATTACCGAGTACCAAATCCAATATGGTCTCCCCTCTGGTTGGACAATCTACATACTGAGTTAGAAAAGCTTCCTGGACACACTGCACAAACACCGCCCCATCCAGTCTACTTGATCTAAAGAGCTTCCAATCAATATTTGGGAAGTTGAAGTCGCCCATGACTACGACCCTGTGGCTTCTGCACCTTTCCAAAATCTGGTTCCCAATCTGTTTCTCCACATCTCTGCTGCTATTGGGGGGCCTATAGTAAACACCCAACAAGGTGACTGCACCTTTCCTGTTTCTGACTTCAGCCCATACTACCTCCAAAGGCAGATCCCTCTCAAACTTCCTTTCTGCAGCCGTTATACCATTTCTAATTAGCAATGCCACCCCCCCTCCTTTTTCACTACCCTCCCTAATCTTACTGAAACATCTGTAACCAGGAACCTCCAACAGCCATTCCTGTCTCTCATCTATCCACGTTTCCGTGATGGCCGTGACGGTCCCGGGTACCGATCCACGCCTTAAGTTCACCCACCTTATTTCTGATACTCCTTGCGTTGAAGTATATGCACTTGAGCCCATCTCTGTGTCTGCATGTATTCCCTGTCAGTGCTACCTTCTCCACAGCCTCCCTACAGTCTTGGACATCCTGACACACAGCTAGCCTACTTGCTGGACTACAAGTCCGGATCCCATCCCCCTGCCAAATTAGTTTAAACCCCCCCCCCCCCCCCCCCCGAAGAGTGCTAGCAAACCTACCCCCCAAGATATTGGTGCCCTTCTGGTTCAGGTGCAACCCGTCCTGTTTATACAGGTCCCACCTTCCCCAGAATGCAGTCCAATTGTCCAAATACCTGAAGCCCTCCCTCCTACACCATCCTTGCAGCCACGTGTTCAACTGCACTCTCTCCCTATTCCTTGCCTCACTGTCACGTGGAACCGGCAACAACCCAGAGATGACGACTCTGTCTGTCCTAGCTTTTAGCTTCCAGCCTAACTCCCTGAGCTCTTGAATGACTTCCCCACCCCTCTTCCTACCTATGTCGTTGGTGCCAATGTGTACCACGACTTCTGGCTGCACACCCTCCCCCTTAAGGATTCTGAAGACACGGTCCGAGACGTCTCACCCTAAATTTATGTTCTCTAGCTCTGGACTACCCCACTCCAGGGAAAAGACTTTGTCTATTTATCCTATCCATGCCCCTAATGATTTTATACACCTGTATGAGGTGTCATCTGTAAACTTACTAACTATACCTCTTCTGCTGACATCTAAATCATTTTTATATATGACAAAATATGGTGGACCCAGCACCGATCCTTGTAGCACTGTACTGGTCACAGGCCTCCAGTATGAAAAATAACCGTCCACTACCATCCTCTGTCTTCTACCTTTGAGTCAGTTTTGTATCCAAATGGCTAGTTCTCCCTGTATTTCATGAGAGCTAACCTTACTAACCAGAGCCTTGTTGAATGCCTTACTGAAGTCCATATAGATCACGCCAACTGCTCTACTCTCATCTATCTTCTTTGTTACTTGTTCACACAACTTAATCAAGTTTTTGAGACATGATTTCCCATGCACAAAGGCATGTTGACTACCCTAATCAGTCCTTGTCTTTCCGAATACGTGCAAATCCTGTACCTCAGGATTCCCTCTAACAATATGCTCACCACCGACGTCATATTTGTTGCATTCCATGAGAGTATCCTTGACAGAATAACACCCAAGTTCCTTTCTCTTGCTTATATCGAATATATACATGATACATGTAGCTGCAGATTTTTAAATGTCTTAATGGACTCCATCCTATTCTCGACTTCATCTTATAAAATGGAACAATCAAAGGAGCTCCCTTTCCTGTACATCCCTGTTGAGAAATTGGCAAAGAGGTTGTCTAGTAAAAGTTTTTAAAAAGTACTTTGATGAGCCCTGTGTCATAACATTCAAGTCTATGGAACTAATGTGGAAAAGTGGCATTAGCGTAGGTTGTAGTCTGTTTTTGGTTGTGTAAACACAATGAGCTAAAGGGCTTTTTACATACTATATGATTCTGTAAACCTATCATCACTTGTATATGTGTTTCACACAGTATAAGATTGGCCTTATCATCAACTTTATAAATCAGGCCTGAGCCATTGGTTCACAGTGTACGTTTAATGTTGAAATAGGGTGCACCAAAACTATCTTGTGGGATAATTGCTTCACTGATCAGGTAATTTCTTAATTTACTGATGAGGTTCACATCCTATTAAGTTGATTTACATTCCAAGATGTGCCAGTGGAAGGGATGGGCAACCTTAATGTCCCCTGGCCACAAGAGCGGGAGAGATGGTCCCCTGACTGCGAGAGTGAGAGTGACATCTCTGGGCTGCAAGATCTTAATGGAGAGAAGAGTTCCTGGGCCATGAGAGCTGAAAAAGCATTAAACTGCTTCTGCAGTTGAAGGAGAATTGTCATTTGAGTAGCAAATTAAAGTCAAGAAACAAATGACACAGGAATTGAATGCCTGTAAATGAGTGTGCGTGTAAAGGGGTATAAGTCCGTGAGGTGTGTGTGTGTGTGTGTGTCCGCGTCCGCGCGCGCGGTCACCTGTATTATTATCACATGCACCTAAGGTCCCGGTTGAGGCGATCCCCATGGGTGCCGAACTTGGCTATCAACCTCTGCTCGGCCACTTTGCGTTGTTGCCTGTCCCTTTCTATATTTTTTCCCCTCTCCCCCTAAATTTATGCCCTCTAGCTCTGGACTACCCCACTCCAGGGAAAAGACTTTGTCTATTTATCCTATCCATGCCCCTAATGATTTTATACACCTGTATGAGGTCACCCCCTCAGCTTTGGATGCTCCAGGGAAAACAGCCCCAGCCTGTTCAGTCTTTCCCCTATAGCTCAAATCCTCCAACCCTGGCAACATCCTTGTTAATCTTTTCTGAACCCTTTCAAGTTTCACAACATCCTTCTGATAGGAAAGAAACCAGAGTTGCACTCAATATTCCAACAGTGGCCTAACCAATGTCCTGTACAGCCGCAACATGACCTCCCAACTCCTGTACTCAATACTCTGACCAATAAAGGAAAGCATACCAAGTGCCTTCTTCACTATCCTATCTACCTGCGAATCCACTTTCAAGGAGCTATGAACCTGCACTCCAACATCTCTTTGTTCAGCAACACTCTCTAGGACCTTACCATGAAGTGTACAAGTCCTGCTAAGCTTTGCTTTCCCAAAATGCAGCACCTTGCATTTATCTGAATTAAACTCCATCTGCCACTTCTCAGCCCCTTGGCCCATCTGATCAAGATCCTATTGTAATTAGAGGTAGCCTTCTTCACTGTCCACTACACCACCAATTTTGGTGTCATCAGCAAACTTACTAACTACACCTCTTGTGCTCACATCCAAATAATTTATATAAATGATGAAAAGTAGAGGACCCAGCAGCAATCCTTGTGCCACTCCACTGGTCACCGGCCTCCAGTCTGAAAAACAACCCTCTAGCACCAACCTCTGTCTTCTACCTTTTGAGCCAGTTCTGTATCCAAATGGCGAGTTCTCCTTTTATTCCATGAGATCCAACCTCCTTTATCAGTCTCCCATGTGGAACTTGTCGAACGCCTTACTGAAGTCCACATAGATCACATCTACTGCTCTGCCCTCATCACTCCAATTTGTTACTTCTCCCAAAAACTCAATCAAGTTTGTGAGACATGATTTCCCACGCACAAAGCCATGTTGACTATCCCTAATCAGTCCTTTCCTGTCCCTCAGGATTCCTTCTAACAACTTGCCCACCATTGACGTCAGGCTCACTGGTCTATTGTTCCCTGGCTTGTTCTTAACACCTTTCTTAAACAGTGGCACCACATTAGCCAACCTCCAGTCATCTGGCATCTCACCTGTGACTATCGATGATACAAATATCTCAGTAAGAGGCCCAGCAATCACTTCCCTAGCTTCCCACAGAGTTCGAGGGTACACCTGATCAGGTCCTGGGGATTTATGTGTTTCAGCACATCCAGCACTTCCTCCTCTGTAATATGGATATTTTTCAAGATGTCAAGATGTATTTCCCTACATTCTATATCTTCCATGTCCTTTTCCATAGTAAATACTGATGCAATAAACACGTTTAGTATCTCCCCCATTTCCTGCGGCTCCACACACAGGCCGCCTTGCTGATCTTTGAGGGCCTTATTCTCTCCCTAGTTACCCATTTGTCCTTAATGTATTTGTAAAGTCCCTTTGGATTCTCATTAACCCTATTTGCCAAAGCTGTGTCATGTCCCCTTTTTGCCCTCTTGATTTCTCTTTTAAGTGTACTCCTACTGCCTTTTATACTCTTCTAAGGATTCACTCGATCTATCCTGTCTATACCTGACATATGCTTCCTTCTTTTTCTTAACATCAATTTCTTTAGTCATCCAGCATTCCTTATACCTACCAGACTTTCCTTTCACCCTAACAGGAATATACTTTCTTCGGATTCTCGTTACCTCAGTTCTGATGGCTTCCCATTTTCCAGCTGTCCCTTTACCTGCGCCCAATCGGCTTTTGAAAGTTCTTGCCTAATACCGTCAAAATTGGCCTTCCTCCAATTTAGAATTTCAACTTTTAGATCTAGTCTATCCTTTTCCATTACTATTTTAAAACTAATAGAATTATGGTCGCTGGTCCCAAAGTGCTCCCCCACTGACACATGATTTAATTTCTGGATTAGTGGTGTTGGAAAAGCACAGCAGTTCAGGCACTCTGCGTGTATGCCTGATGAAGGGCTTTTGCCAGAAACATTGGTTTTCCTGCTCCTCGGATGCTGCCTGAACTGCTGTGCTTTTCCAACACCACTAACCCAGAATCTGGTTTTACCTACTTGATTTAATTTGTAAAAATATAAAACATAGGTACTAAGTTAGCCTAGAATATTGTTTTTAGAGCAGTAAGCTATTCTCTGGTCCTATGGATTGTTAAGATGCAAAGATAGCCTTTAGTGGAGTGATATACTGTTCCTGGATTAGTGGTACTGGAAGAGCACAGCAGGTCAGGCAGCATCCAAAGAGCAGCGAAATCGACGTTTCAGGCAAAAGCCTTTCATCAGGAATAAAGGCAGAGAGCCTGAAGTGTGGAGAGATAAGCTAGAGGAGGGTGGCGGTGGGGAGAAAGTAGCATAGAGTTCAGTAGGTGAGTGGCGGAGGGGATGAAGGTGATAGGTCAGGGAGGAGAGGGTAGAGTGGATAGGTGGAAAAGGAGATAGGCAGGTAGGACAAGTTTGGACAAGTCATGGGGACAGTGCTGAGCTGGAAGTTTGGCACTAGGGTGAGGTGGAGGAAGGGGAAATGAGGAAACTGTTGAAGTCCACATTGATGCCCTGGGGTTGAAGTGGTCCAAGGCGGAAGATGAGGCGTTCTTCCTCCAGGCGTCTGGTGGTGAGGGAGCGGCGGTGAAGGAGGCCCAGGACCTCCATGTCCTTGGCAGAGTGGGAGGGGGAGTTGAAATGTTGGGCCATGGGGCGGTGTGGTTGATTGGTGCCGGTGTCCAGGAGATGTTCCCTAAAGCACTTTGCTAGGGGGCACCCAGTCTCCCCAATATAGAGGAGACCGCATTGGGAGCAACGGATACAATAAATAATATTAATGGATGTGCAGGTAAACTTTTGGATGTGGAAGGCTCCTTTAAAGCCTTGGATAGAGGTGAGGGAGGAGGTGTGGGTGCAGGTTTTACATTTCCTGCAGTGGCAGGGGAATGTGCCAGGATGGGGGGGGCGGGGGGGGGGCGTGGACCTGACCAGGTAGTCACGGAGGGAACGGTCTTTGTGGAAGGCGGAAAGGGATGGGGAGGGGAATATATCCCTGGTGGTGGGGTCTTTTTGGAGATGGCGGAAATGTCGGCGGATGATTTGGTTTATGCGAAGGTTGGTAGGGTAGAAGTTGAGCACCAGGGGCGTTCTGTCCTTGTTACGGTTGGAGGGGTGGGGTCTGAGGGCAGAGGTGCGGGATGTAGACGAGATGCGTTGGAGGGCATCTTTAACCATGTGGGAAGGGAAATTGCGGTCTCTAAAGAAGGAGGCCATCTGGTGTGTTCTGTGGTGGAACTGGTCCTCCTGGGAGCAGATCCGGCGGAGGCGGAGGAATTGGGAATACGGGATGGCATTTTTGCAAGAGGTAGGGTGGGAAGAGGTGTAATCCAGGTAGCTGTGGGAGTCGGTGGGTTTGTAAAAAAATGTTAGTGTCAAGTCGGTCGTCATTAATGGAGATGGAGAGGTCCAGGAAGGGGAGGGAGGTGTCAGAGATGTTCCAGGTAAATTTAAGGTCAGGGTGGAATGTGTTGGTGAAGTTGATGAATTGCTCAACCTCCTCGCGGGAGCACGAGGTGGCGCCAGTGCAGTCATCAATGTAGCGGAGGAAAAGGTGGGGAGTGGTGCCGGTGTAATTATGGAAGATCAACTGCTGTACGCAGCCAACAAAGAGACAGGCATAGCTGGGGCACATATGTGTGCCCAAGGCTACCCCTTTGGTCTGGAGGAAGTGGGAGGATTCGAAGGAGAAATTGTTAAGGGTGAGGACCAGTTCGGCCAACACATTTGATGCTGCCTGACCTGCTGCGCTTTTCCAGCAATACATTTTCAGCTCTATCCTCCTGTTAGGCCTCCTTTTACCTGTTAGGCCTCCTGCATTGAAATAAATGCAGTTTAATTTAATCAGTCCTACCTTGTTTTTTGCTTTGTTCCTATTTAAATCCTCCTGAGCAGCTCGAGTAAATCTTCCTGCTAATATATTAGTCTCCTTACAACTTAGGTTCAATCCGTCCTTCTTGTATAGGTCACTTCTACCCCAGAAGTGATTCCAATGATTCAAAAATGTGGATCTTTCTCCCCTGCACCAATTCCTCAGCCACACAATCTTCTGCTCTATCCTCTTATTCCTCCCCTCACTAGCTTGTGACACTGGGAGCAATCCAGATGTTAATACCTTCCTGGATCTACTTTTTAAATTCCAGCGTAACTTCCTATATTCGCTCCTCAAAATCTCATTCTTATCTCTTCCTATTAATTCCAATCTATACAACAACCTCCTGCCTATCTCTCTCACCGTTGAGAATATTCTGCATCCAAGGAACAGGAGAATTGACGTTTCGGGCATCAGCCCTTCTTCATACACCTTTTCCAGCAATACATTTTCAGCTCTGATCTCCAGCATCTGCAGTCCTCACTTTCTCCTCCTAACAGGAGGATAGCAAATGTGGTTCCCTTGTTCAAGAAGGGGAGTAGGGATAACCCTAGTAACTATAGGCCGGTGAGTCTCACTTCTGTTGTGGGCAAGGTCTTAGAGAGAATTGTAAGGGATAGGATTTATGAACATCTGGATAGGAATAATGTGATCAAGGATAGTCAGCATGGTATTGTGAAGGGCAGATCGTGCCTCACAAACCTTATTGAATTCTTTGAGAAGGTGACTAAGGAGGTGGACGAGGGTAAAGCGGTAGCTGTGGTGTGTATGGATTTTAGTAAGGCGTTTGTTAAGGCTACTGCAAAAAATACGGAGGTATGGCATTGAGGGTGAGTTGGAGGTTTGGATTAGGAATTGGCTGGCTGGGCGAAGACAGAGGATAGTAGTTGATGGTAAAGGTTCATCTTGGAGTGCAGTTACTAGCAGTGTTCCGCAAGGATCTGTTTTGGGACCATTGCTGTTTGTCATTTTTATAAATGACCTGGAGGAGGGGCTAGAAGATTGGGTGAGCAAGTTTGCGGATGATACGAAAGTCGGTGGAGTTGTTGACAGTGAGGAAGGATTTGGCAGGTTACAGCGGGATATAGATAAGCTGCAGAGCTGGGCAGAAAGGTGGCAAATGGAGTTCAATGTAGCTAAGTATGAAGTGATTCACTTTGGTAAGAGTAACAAGAAGATGGGGTACTGGGCTAATGGTCGGATACTTGGTAGTGTGGATGAGCAGAGGGATCTTGGTGTCCATGTACACAGATCTCTGAAAGTTGCCACCCAGGTAAATAGTGCGGTGAAGAAGGCATATGGCGTACTGGCTTTTATTGGTAGAGGAATTGAGTTCCGGAGTCCTGAGGTCATGTTACAGTTGTATAAGACTCTGGTGCGGCCGCATCTGGAGTATTGTGTGCAGTTTTGGTCGCCATACTATATGAAGGATGTGGAGGCACGGAAACTGGTGCAGAGGAGGTTTACCAGGATGTTGCCTGGTATGGTAGGAAGATCGGATGAGGAAAGGCTGAGGCACTTGGGGCTGTTTTCATTGGAGAAATGAAGGTTTAGGGGTGACTTGATAGAGGTGTACAAAATGATTAGGGGTTTAGATAGGGTTGACCATGAGAACCTTTTTCCACATATGGAGTCAGCTATTATGAGGGGGCATAGCTTTAAATTAAGGGGTGGTAGGTATAGGACAGATGTTAGGGGTAGATTCTTTACTCAGCGAGTCGTGAGTTCATGGAATGCCCTGCTAGTGGCAGTGGTGGACTCTGCCTCTTTATGGGCATTTAAATGGGCATTGGATAGGCATATAGAGGATAGTGGGCTAGTGTAGGTTAGGTGGGCTTGGATCGGCGCAACATCGTAGGCCAAAGGGCCTGTACAGCGCTGTATTTTTCTATGTTCTATTTTTTCTATGTAAAGCAGATTAACTGAGGGCATGGTTGGAAACATGGGACAAGGACACCACAGCAATTACAGAGACATGACTCCGGGCTGGCCAGGACTCGCAGCTTAATGTTACAGGAGACTGATATGCTAGGAAGATTAGAAAGGGGAGAAAGAGAGAGAGAGTGGTGTTTTTGATTAAGGTTAACATTACTGCAGGACTTAGGGAGGATATTCCTGGGAATACGTCCAGGGAAGTTAGTTGGGTGGAATTGAGAAATTAGAAAGGCATTATCACCTTATAGACTCCCAGTAGTCAGCAAGAAATTGAGAAACAAATTTGGAAGGAGATCTTGTGAATAATAGAGGATTTTAATTTTCTAAACAGAGACTAGGACTGGCATAGTCTTAAGGGAGTGATATGGAGAGGAATTTAAGTGTGTGTAAAAACATTTTCTGATTCAGTATGTGGATGCATCTAGAGAAGGTGCAAAGCTTGACCTCCTCTTGGGAAATAAGGCAGGTCAAGTGACTGAAGTGTCAATGGGGAAGCACTTTGCAGCCACCGATCATAATTCTATTAGTTTTAAAATAGTGATGGAAAAGGATAGACCGGATCTAAAAGTTGAAATTTTAAATTGAAGGACGGCCAATTTTGATAGTATTAAACAAGAACTTTCAACAAGAAAGTTGATTGGGGGTATGTGTTTGTAGGTTAGGTAAAGAACAGCTGGAAAATGAGAAGCCTTCAAAAATGAGGGAGAGACCAGAGATAGTATGTTCCAGTTAGATTGAAGGAATAGACTGGTAGGTGTATGGAATGCTGGATGACTAGAGAAATTGAGGTTTTGGTCAAGCTAAGAAGAAAGTATATGTCAGGTATGGACAGCAGAGATTGAATGAATCCCTAGAAGAGTATAAAGGCAGTAGGAATATTCTTAAGAGGGATATCAAGAGGGCAAAAAGGGTATATGAACTACCTTTGGCAAATAGGGTTAAGGAGACTCCAAAGGGATTCTACAAATACATTAAGGACAAAAAGGTAACAAGGGAGAGAATAGGGCTCCTCAAAGATCAGCAAGGCTGTCTGTGTGAAACTGCAGGATATGGGTGAGATACTAAACAAGTATTTTGCACCAATGTTTACTGTGGAGAAGGACATGGAAGATAGACAACGTGGGGAAATAAATGGTGACATCTTGAAAAATGTCCAAATTACAGAAGAGGAGGTGCTGGATGTCTTAAATGCATGTAGGATATATCCCCCAGGACATAATCAAGTGTACCCTAGAACTGTGGAAAGCTAAGGAAGAGATTTCTGGACCCCTTGTTGAAATAGTTATATCATTGGTCACAGATGAGGTGCCAGAAGAATGGAGGTTAGCTAACGTTGTGTCTCTATTTAAGAAAATTGATGAGGAAAGCCAGGGAACTATAGGCCAGTGAGCCTGACATTGGTAATGGGCAAGTTGTTGGAGGGAATCCTGAGGGACAGGATGTACATGTATTTGGAAAGGCAAGGACTGATCAGGGATAGTCAACATGGCTTTGTCTGTGGGAAATCATGTCTCACAAACTTGATTGAGTTTTTTAAAGAAGTAACAGAGAGGATTGATGACGGCGGAGTGGTGGATGTGATCTTCATGGAGTCCAATAAGACGTTTGACAAGGTTTCTCATGGTAGACTGGTTAGCAAGATGAGATCACACAGAATACAAGGAGAACTAGGTATCTGATGTAGAATTGGCTCGAAGGTAGAAGGGTGGTGGTGGAGGGTTGCTTTTCAGACTGGAGGCCTGTGACCATAAGGATCGATGCTGCATCCACTGCTTTCTATCATTTATGTAAATGATTTGGATGTGAACATAGGAGGTATGGTTAGTAAGTTTGCAAATGATACTAAAGTTGAAGGTATATGAACAGTGAAGAAGGTTAACATCAGATGGTAATGGGATCTTGATCAGATGGGCCAGTGAGCCGAGGAGTGGCACATGGAGTTTAATTTAGATAAATGCGAGGTTCTGCATTTTGAAAAGGGAAATCAGGGCAAGACTCAATGGTAAGGTTCTGGGGATTGTTGCCGAACAAAGAGACCTTGGAGTTCGGGTTCATAATTTCTTGAAAGTGGAGTTGCAGGTAGATAGGATTGTGGAGAGATGCATGAGTAGTTGGGGAGCAGAGGGATACAGATGCTTAGGAATTAGGCGACAGGTTTAGACAGAGGATTTGGATCGGCTCAGGCTTGGAGGGTCGAATGGCCTGTTCCTCGGTTGTAAATTTTCTTTGTTCTTTTGTTCTTGAAGATGGCATTTGGTATGCTTTCCTTTATTGGTCAGTACATTGAGTCTCTGAGTTGGAAGGTCATGTTGCAGCTGTGCAAGACAATGGTTAGGCCACATTTGGAGTATTCTGTGCAATTCTGTTCTCCCTCCTGTAGGAAGAATTTTGTGAAACTTGAAAGGGTTCAGAAAAGATTTACAAAGGATGTTGCTAGAGTTGGAGGATATGAGCTGTAGAGAGAGGCTGAATAGGTGGGGCTATTTTCCCTGGAGTGTTGGAGATTCAGGGGTGACCTTATAGAGGTTTGTAAAATCATGAGAGGCATGGATAGGATAAGTAGACAAAGTCTTTTCCCTGGGGTGGGGGAATCCAGAACTAAAGGACATAGGTTTAGGGTGAGAGGGGAAAGATATAAAAGGGACCTAAGGGGCAACCTTTTCACGCAGAGGGTGGTACGTGTATGGAATGAGCTGCCAGAGGAAGTGCTGGAGGCTGGTACAATTGAGACATTTAAAAGGCATCTGGATGGGTATATGAATAGGAAGGGTTTCGAGGGATATGGGCCAAATGCTGGCAAATTGGACTAGATTAGGTTGGCATGGACTAGTTGGACCGAAGGGCCTGTTTCTGTGCTGCACATCTCTATGATTCTAAATGCAGACCTTGCCAGTAATATCCACAGATCTTGAAAGAAAAACTAAATACTTTCATCAATTCTTTTTGTTTTTCCTCCGTTTTGGATGGTACTGTCACCTACTGTGAATCTCTTGCTTTTCTGAATGCAGATAAAAAAGAAGCAATGGCGCTGATTCATGCCTTTAGTTTTGGTTGATACACAGTCCTTGTCATAGAGTCATAGAGATATACAGAACAGAACCAGACCCTTCGTCCATGCTGACCAGATACCCCATATAAATCGAGTCCCATTTGCCAGCATTTGGCCCATATCCCTCCAACCCAGGCAACACCCTTGTATAGAGTCTGAGAAGTTAGGGGAAGCCCTAAATGAGTTTTTTTTGCTTCTGTCTTTACTAAAGAAAAGGACCTTGTAGTGAATGAAACCATTGAGGAGCAGGTAAGCATGCTGGAACGGATAGAGATTGAGGAAGCTGATGTGCTGAAAATTTTGACAAACATTAAGATTGATAAGTTGCCAGGGCAGACCAGATTTGTCCTCGGCTGCTTTGGGAAACGAGAAATGTGTTTGCTTCGCCGCTTGCGAAGATCTTTGTATCCTCACTCTCCACCGGAGTCGTACCTGAGGACTGGAGGGAGGCAAATGTAATTCCTCTCTTCAAGAAAGGAAATAGGGAAATCCCCGGCAATTACAGACCAGTCAGTCTCACGTCTGTTGTCTGCAAGGTGTTAGAAAGGATTCTAAGGGATTGGATTTATGACCATCTGGAAGAGCATGGCTTGATTAAATGCAGTCAGCATGGCTTTGTGAGGGGCAGGTCATGCCTCACAAATCTTATTGAGTTCTTTGAGGATGTTACTAGACAAGTTAATGAGGGTCGAGCTGTGGATGTGGTGTATATGGGCTTCAGCAAGGCATTTAATAAGGTTCCCCATGGTAGTCTCGTTCAGAAGGTCAGGAGGAATGGGATACAGGGAAATTTAGCTGTCTGGATACAGAATTGGCTGGTCGACAGAAGACAGCAAGTGGTAGTGGAAGGAAGGTATTCTGCCTGGAAGTCAGCGGTGAGTGGTGCTCCACAGGGCTCTGTTCTTGGGCCTCTACTCTGTGTAATATTTATTATTAACTTGGATGAGGAGATTGAAGGATGGGTTAGCAAGTTTGCAGATGACACAGAGGTTGGAGGTGTTGTTGACAGTATAGAGGACTGTAGTAGGCTGCAGCGTGACATTGACAGGATGCAGAGATGGGTTGAGAGGTGGCAGATGGAGTTCAACCTGGATAAATGCGAAGTGATGCATTCTGGAAGGTCGAACTTGAAAGTTGAGTACAGGATTAAAGACAGGATTCTTGGCAGTGTGGAGGAACAGAGGGATCTTGGTGTGCAGGTACATAGATCCCTTAAAATTGCCACCCAAGTGGACAGGGTTGTTAAGAACGCATATGGTGTTTTGGCTTTCATTAACAGGGGGATTGAGTTTAAGAGCCGTGAGATCTTGTTGCAACTCTATAAAACTTTGGTTAGACCGCATTTGGAATACTGTGTCCAGTTCTGGTCGCCCTATTATAGGAAAGATGTGGATGCTTTGGAGAGGGTTCAGTGGAGGTTTACCAGGATACTGCCTGGAATGGAGGGCTTATTTTACGAAGAGAGGTTGACTGACCTCAGACTTTTTTCATTGGAAAAAAGAAGAAAGAGGGGGACCTAATTGAGATGTACAAGATAATGAGAGGCATAGATAGAGTTGATAGCCAGAGACTTCTTCCCAGGGCAGAAATTGTTAACACTAGGGGTCATAGTTTTAAGCTGTTTGGTGGAAAGATGTCAGAGGTGGGTTCTTTACGCAGAGAGTTGAGAGAGCATGGAATGCGTTGCCAGCAGCAGTTGTGGAAGTGAGGTCATTGGGGATATTTAAGAGACTGCTGGACATGCATATGGTCACAGAAATTTGAGGGTTCGTACATTAGGTTTACCTTACATGAGGATCAATGGTCGGCACAACATCGTGGGTTGAAGGGCCTGTTCTGTGCTGTACTGTTCTATGTTGTATGTTCTTAGGCCCAAACTGCTTTGTGCTGACCAAAATGTTGATCCATGCTAACCCACTTACCTGCACTTGGCCCATATCCTTCTAAACCCTTTCTATCCATATGTTTGTCCAAATGCCTTTTAAATCTTGTTAGTGTACCCACCGCAACTACTTCCGCTGGCTTAACATTCCATATGCGTACCACCCTGTGAAAAATAAAAAGTTGCCCCTCAGGCTCCTTTTATTCTTTCCCCTCTAATCTTAAACTGACGCCCTCTAGTCCTCGATTCCTCAACCCGGGGGTGAAAAAGACTGTGTGCATTCACCCTATCCATATCTCTCATGATCTTATACACTTGTATAAGATTCTCCCCTCCGTTTCCTATGCTTTAAAGAAAAATGTCCTAGCTTGTTCAACCTCTCCCTATAACTCAGACTTTTGAGTCTTGGCAACATCTTTGTAAATTTCTTCTACACTCTTTCCAGTTTAATAACCAATCTTGAATATTTTTCCTATAGCAAGGTGACCAAAACTGAACACCATACTCCAAGTGCAGCCTTACCAACATCCTGTGCAACTGCAATATAACTGCCTGATTTCTACACTCTGTGCACTGACTGATGAAGGCCAGTGTGCCACAGGTCTGCTTCACTGCCCTGTCTACGTGTGACTCCACTTTCAGGAACTGTGCACCTGAACTCCAAGATTCTTCTGTTTCACTACACTTTGTCTATCAATTTTTGTTTATGCTGTTTGGCATGAGAATACCCCTGTTTGTGACTTCACCAGGTTGACACCTCAACTTTGTGAACATTCAATAATTAAACTCCCATGTAGTTGATTGAGCCATTTAATTTAAGCCATGGAATCACTTAAGTGTTATGTTGAGGAAAGAGGCCATTTGGCTCATCGGACCTGTGCCAGTTCATTAAATGCGTCAATCTCCTGCTTCTTCCACTCACCTTTGCATTTTATTTTTATCTGAGTAATCATCCATATTCTTAACTACTCACTGAGTGAAAATGATTTTGCCAGAATGGGTGAAAGTTTGAAGTTGATGCTTTAAGATTCAGTGCTGAGATCATTACAGGCAATCTCTGGGTTGCGAATGGGTTCCATTCCTGAGTCACACAGTGCAGAACATTAAAAAGCAGCCATTCATAAGTACAGGAAATAGTCATGTGTCAGGTATTTAAAATTGCACCCAAGTAGGGGTATGCTCTTAAATTGGGGACCCCTGTGCTGTTTCTAAGTTACATACCATGGAATAAAAAATTTGATGTAAGTTGTAGTAAACTATGCAGACATTATTAAATTAGGAGTAGTGGAATAAAAGGATTCACCTTAGAAATTATAGTAGGGGTTGGACAAAATATGTGAATCGGCAAAAGAAAAGGCAGATTAAATGAAATGCGGAGAAGTGCAAAATGGTCCACATTGAAACAAAAAAGCACAATGCATGCTCCAAGATTGTGTTGAAATATTTGTGGATGGTATTGAAATTGTTGAAATGGTTCTAATCATTAGTAATTACAATTAAATGGATAGACTGGAGAATCTGTTTTCTTTTCAAGCAAAAAGATCTACATGGAGATTTGATAAAGCAAGTTAAAATGATTTAGTGTTTAGGTAGAACAAACAACGAGCAATTGTTTTCAGTGGCTGAAAGTTTGATGAACCAGAGGATACAGTTGTAAGATGTTTAGCAAAAGAATGAGAGACTTTTATAATGCAACAAAGTGGTTAGTGTTCGGACTACACTGATATAGGGTGGTGTTGGTACAAGTTCAACAGCTGTATTCAAAAGACACTTGAATAAAAACTCGAAGGACAAGAAAGCCTAAAGATTTGGAAAAAGCCCTGGGGAATGGGACCAAGTGGATTGTTCTTCGCAAGAACCAGCAAGTACCTGGTTGGCTGTAAGTTATTCAAACAAAAATAAAATAACTGCAGACTCTGGAAATCTGAAACAAGTAGAAAATACTTGAAAAGCTCAGCAGGCCTAGCAACATTTGTGAAAGAGAGAAACAGAGTTAATGCTTTGAATCTGATGGGACTTTCCTTCAGAACTTCAGGTTCTTTGTTCTTCTTGCCAACTGTATAACCTCACATTTTCCCACATTATATCCATCTGCCAAGTTTTTGACCATTTGTTTAACCTGTCCATATCCATCTGCTGAATCTTTGTATCATCCTCACCACTTGCCTTCTCACCAACTTGGTGTCATCCACAAATTTGACTGCAGTATATTCCATTTCCTCAAGCAGGTCATTAATATATATTGTAAGTAATTGTGGTCCCAGCACTGATCTTTGTGGTACTTCACTAGTTACAGTTTGCCATCCTGAAAATGTCCCCTTTATCCCAACGCTGTCTTCTACTAGTTAACTAACCTTCTCTCACTGCTAGTAAACAGCCTCCAATACCATGGGCTTTACCTTACTAACTAGCCTAATGTGTGCTACCATATCAGACACCTACTGAATCCAATCTGAGGGAGGTATTTAGATGGTGCTACATGAGGGGGAAAGTAAGTTAAACTAAAATGTTACTTTAAACTCTATTGGTTTAAAACTGGTTTAATAATGCATTGACAGATGTGTGTGAACCATATACAGCACAATGAAGTCTTGTTATCAACTGTCAGAAATGCTCTCAATACCAGGACCACTCCAGAATGTAAAGATAACCCTTTCTCTTTGCTATTAAGATTATTTTCTTGACTCCACTCCCCAGGGCCTTTCATTTGAATACTGGTCCCTCCTATTTAACTAATCGAAATGAAATTGTCTTTAACCTTACCTCAAACTCTAGCTACATCTCTACTTGTTTCCCTGGCAACTGTCTGTTAAACCAGATTTTTCCAATTTTCTTTTAATTCATGGGATGTGAGTCACGTTGACCAGGCTTGCATTTATTGACTGCATCTAATTGCCCTTGAGTTGGTACTACAGAAGACCTATGGAGGCAGGGAGAGGAAACCATGGGAAAAGAGCTACTTGTGCCTCCAATTTCATGATTCTAAAATTTCAGTTGTGCAGACCCGACTCCCACTTTGGGCACCCTGCTGAATAAAATAAGATCTGTTGCTGTAAAGTGGTTGTAATTTAAAGATTCTGTGCAATAGGTGCTTTAATTTCTGAAGTAAAGATTAGTTTTAATGACAGTTGTAGGTCATCATATTATTAATCAGTCTTTGTTTGTTTTCAAAAACATTCAGTTTTTGTGTTTTTAGCCTGAACCTACTTCAACGTTTGTAAGTCCTTACATTGATGGCAATGATACTGATGTGGAAAAGGGATCTGAATTTCTCTACAAGAAATTGGTCTGTTCAGCTTCCTCCTTCAGTCATCATTAATCACAGGTATGGTATAATTATTTAAGCTAAAAACTGAAAAGTCATTATCAAGTTTACTCTGGCTGATGTAGGCTGTGGGAATGTTGGATAATAATAGAATATCTTGGTATAATTAGCAATTATTCCTTTCATGTCTAATTGGAACAAAAGCAATTCTTGTAACTTTGTTTAGTAGATATGTGAGCAAAAGCTTGGATAAATCAAATTTCTAATCTATATTATAAACTGTTAGTTATATATTTCAAAGTGCTACAGTTCTAACATGGATACAGTCTCCAGATCACAAGTTATCAAACAAATATATTTGCATCGATGTTCCATATAAAAAGAAAATTGAAATGGTACACTCCCTTGTCCATTTCTTTCCTAAAAATAATATTCCATATCAGTCTTAACCAGTTTGAGCAATCTTTTGGGGAAGTGCAAAAGAATGTATGACTTAATATGCAAAACATAAAATGGTTTGGATGGTCAGGTCTAAGCTGCCTTGGTGAATTTCTGCAGGGCAGTTTGTAGGTGGTACGTATTGCTGATACTGCACATCTGTGCTGGAGGGAGTGAATATTTGTGGATATGGTGCTAACCAAGTGGGCTGTTTTGTCCTGGATAGTGTGAAGCTTCTTGAGTCTTGGAGCTGCACTTGTCCAGACAAGTGGGGCACATGCCTTCAAATCCTGACTTGTTCCTTTTAAATGGTGGACAAATCTTGGGTAGTCAGTGTGTGAGCTAGTCACTCTAAGATTCTTAGCCTCTGACCTCATGTGTAGCCCGAAGGGTAAGGACAACCAGTTTCCTTCCTGGAAGGGCATTAATGACACAAATAGGTTTTTTATGACAGTTGTCAATGGTTAAATGATTGTTTCCCAATTTTTAAATTTAAATTCATTTTTCTTCATCACCATGTTTTGAACCCATGTCTCCAGAGCATTAGCTTGGCTGTCTGGATACTAGTCCAGTGAAACAGTTCATTTTACATTCTATGAACATATTTAGTTAGATGTCTTGCAGTGCGTTATTAGTGGAAAGGTTTGTATGGGAAGAATTTGCACTTCCATTTCAGTTCAATTAAATTTGAGTTAGAAAATTTTAGGATGAATCAATTTGTTACACAAATACAGAAATAAAGTACTGCAGATTCTGGAAATGAACAGAAATGCAGGAAATATTTTGAATAGAGGGCATTGGTAAGAAGAAACTAAGGAGAATTTGAGGAAAAATGGGCTGAGTCACCACGACTGAGAAGGGGATCGCAGGTGCTGGAAGAGCACAGCAGTTCAGGCAGCATCCAAGTAGCTTCGAAATCCACGTTTCAGGCAAAAGCCCTTCATCAGGAATAAAGGCAGTGAGGAACAGCATATAACAGAGGGCATTCATGAGAAGTGACTGAGGAACATTCTGGCAAAAGTCAGCTCAGTGACCATGGCTGAGAAGAGGGTCGCAGATTTGGGTTGGCCGCTCAGTAACCAGGTTTGAAGACTGAGTGAGTAGTGCCTGGAGAGAGAGATACAATAGTTACACATGCATCTCCTTGAATGTGCATTTGCCAAAGAATTCTGGAGAAATGTCATTCTGTGTCACCTTACCTTGATGAAGAAATTTGCAAAGAAAAACCTATGGGCCACAAGTCCATCAAGAAGTGGTCAGCACATTAGCATCATCAAGACCCTGCAGGGAAAAAGAGAGAATGGATTTTGTTGGGTTGTTACCTGAGCAAACTGTCACAAGTCATTTGGCAGAATACCTCATCACCAGAACTTTCTAACAAGCACTAAGACATTTCTTGCCTGGTGGTGAGAAAGACAATACCCAACTAATCGAAGGAGCTGTCAGGAGCTTGAGTAGAGACTGTTATCTGCTGGAATGTGCCTTTACAAAGGAAGTTGGGGAGGAATACAGTGGTTTTTGTCGAGGTTCGTCTTGAACAGATCTATGACACAAGACTCTGTGCTCTACAGCCTGTTCAGTTATCAGATCCTCTTGTTGCCTCTATGGATGTAAATACTCTGCTTGAATAAGAAATGCCTTTGGTTTTCGCAACTGCAACGAATTTCAAATTCTAATGTTTGTTTTTCTTGATATGCGAAGACAGTACAGAACTGATTTAGTACATGTGAATATAGATAAATATATTTTAAAGAATAAAGTATATTTTTTCAATTACTCAGGTGGAAGTATTAAATTGGGAAATGTTAACTGCTACAATATTAGGCAGGAACTAAGGAATGTAGATTGGGGGCAACTGTTAGAAGGTAAATCCACATCTGACATGTTGGAATCTTTTTGAAGGTCAGTTGATTAGAGTTCAGGGGCCAGTATGTTCTTGTGGAAATGAAGGATAAGGATGGCATGGTTCAGGAACCTTGGATAACAACAGAAATTGAGAGCTTAGTCAAAAAAAGGAGGCATATGTAAAGTTTTTAGGAAATTGAAAACAGACAGAGCCCTCGAAGACGACTGAGATGGTAGGAAATAACTGAAACAAGGAATCAGGAGTACTACATGGGGCCAAGAAATGTCTTTCTGGATTAGTGGTGCTGGAAGAGCACAGCAGTTCAGGCAGCATCCAAGTAGCTTCGAAATCCACGTTTCAGGCAAAAGCCCTTCATCAGGAATAAAGGCAGTGAGCCTGAAGCATGAAGAGATAAGCTAGAGGAGGGTGGGGGTGGGGAGAAAGTAGCATAGAGTACAATGGGTGAGTGGGGGAGGGGATGAAGGTGATAGGTCAGGGAGGAGAGGGTGGAGTGGATAGGTGGAAAAGGAGATAGGCAGGTCGGACAAGTCCGGACAAGTCATGGGGACAGTGCTGAGCTGGAAGTGTAGAACTAGGGTGACGTGGGGGAAGGGGAAATAAGGAAACTGTTGAAGTCCACATTGATGCCCTGGGGTTGAAGTGTTCCAAGGCGGAAGATGAGGCGTTCTTCCTCCAGGCGTCTGGTGGTGAGGGAGCGGCGGTGAAGGAGGCCCAGGACCTCCATGTCCTCGGCAGCACGGGAGGGGGAGTTGAAATGTTGGGCCACGGGACGGTGTGGTTGATTGGTGCGGGTGTCTTGGAGATGTTCCCTAAAGCGCTCTGCTAGGAGGCGCCCAATCTCCCCAATGTAGAGGAGACCGCATCGGGAGCAACGGATACAGTAAATGATATTAGTGGATGTGCAAGTAAAACTTTGGATGTGGAAGGCTCCTTTAGGGCCTTGGATAGAGGTGAGGGAGTAAGTGTGGGCGCAGGTTTTACAGTTCCTGCGGTGGCAGGGGAAAGTGCCAGGACAGGAGGGTGGGCTGTAGGCGGGCGTGGACCTGACCAGGTAGTCACGGAGGGAACAGTCTTTGCGGAAGGCGGAAAGGGATGGGGAGGGAAATATATCCCTGGTGGTGGAGTCTGTTTGGAGGCGGTGGAAATGTCGGTGGATGATTTGGTTTATGCGAAGGTTGGTAGGGTGGAAGGTGAGCACCAGGGGCGTTCTGTCCTTGTTACGGTTGGAGGGGTGGGGTCTGAGGGCGGAGGTGCGGGATGTAGACAAGATGCTTTGGAGGGCATCTTTAACCACGTGGGAAGGGAAATTGCGGTCTCTGAAGAAGGAGGCCATCTGGTGTGTTCTGTGGTGGAACTGGTCCTCCTGGGAGCAGATCCCGCGGAGGCGGAGGAATTGGGAATACGGGATGGCATTTTTGCAAGAGGTAGGGTGGGAAGAGGTGTAATCCAGGTAGCTGTGGGAGTTGGTGTGTTTGTAAAAAATGTCAGTGTCAAGTCGGTCGTCATTAATGGAGATGGAGAGGTCCAGGAAGGGGAGTGAGGTGTCAGAGATGGTCCAGGTAAATTTAAGGTCAGGGTGGAATGTGTTGGTGAATTGCTCACCCTCCTCGCGGGAGCACGAGGTGGCGCCAATGCAGTCATCAATGTAGCGGAGGAAGAGGTGGGGAGTGGTGCCGGTGTAATTACAGAAGATCAACTGCTGTACGTAGCAGGGCAGGGCTGGGAGCTGGGATCTGGTGTGGGTGTAGAGCTGGGAGTGGGGGCGGAACCTGTAATTGGAGTGGGTGTGATGGTGGGGAATGGGGGTGGAGTCATGAGCAGGGGTAGTGTTCCCCTCGTCATTCTGGGGGGTGGGGATAGTGACAGTGGGGTCTGTGGGGGGCATGTCAGCAGAATGCAGGTGAGTGACGTCGATGGTGGCAGAAGTGGTGGTGACCACGGCAGTAGGGGTGGTAGAAGTCACTGAGCATGTGGTATCAGCGATGATGTGAAGGGCGGAAGTGATGTCACGTGTGATGCATGAGGAATTGTGAGGGGTGGAAGTGGTTGTGGGAGTGGCCATGATGGGGACAGAAGTGACATCCTCAATCAGCGTGGGGGTGGCAGCTGCGTCAGCCGCATGGCTAATGGTGGAATAGATTCCAAGGCTGGGGAATCTTCTGGAATGTTTGAGGAGCCCTGGTTACGGAGGTAGGTAGATAAAAGTTTGTTGTACTTACAGTTTTTGATGTTTGAGATGGAATTGAAATATTGTTTGTTGAGAGTATGAATTCTCCTGAGGATGTAGTACAGAGTGGGTCCTTTGCAATTCTGAGAGAGTGTGGCCCTCAGCTGCGGCAGGGCTGACTGTAGAGAGGTTAGGGGCCGGCGCATTGCTTCAAGCAGAGGATCTTGAAGGAGAACTGTTGCTGGTGTTTTTGAATCTGTAGTTGAAGGAGAACTGTTACCCACTCCAGTTACAGGTTCCGCCCCCCACTCCCAGCTCTTACACCCACACCAGATCCCAGCTCCCACCCCTGCTGAGTTTTCACCATCCCCCCAGACCTCCCCCTCACTGAGGACGAACGATCAGTCTTCATCAAAGGACTCACCTTCATTCCCCTCCGTCCACGCATCAATGAATTTAATACGTGCCGTGACGTCGAACAATTCTTCCGTTGCCTCCGCCTCCGAGCTTACTTTCACAATCAGGACTCTCGCCCACCTCCAACACACTGCATCCACCTGGACACCCCGCACTGGCCTATTACCTGCCCTCGACCTCTTCATTTCCAACTGCCGCTGGGACATTAACCGCCTCAACCTGTCTACCCCCCTCCCCCACTCCAATTTCTCACCCTCACAACGCGCAGCCCTCCAATCCCTCTGTTTCAATCCTAACTCACCATCAAGCCAGCGGATAAGGGGGGGCGCAGTGGTAGTCTGGCGCACTGACCTCTATACCGCTGAAGCCAAACAACAACTCGAGGACACCTCTTCTGACTGCCCCCTCGACCATGACCCCACCCCCCATCGCCAAACCATCATCTCCCAGACCATACGGAACCTCATCACCTCAGGAGATCTCCCACCCACAGTTTCCAACCCCATAGTCCGGGACCCCCGCACTGCCCGGTTCTACCTCCTTCCCAAGATCCACAAGCCTGACCACCCTGGCCCAGTGAACTCATCTCTACCTACCTCGACACTGTCCTTTCCCCCCTAGTCCAGAAACTCCCCACATACATTTGAGACACCACCCACGCCCTCCACCTTCTCCAAGACTTCCGTTTCCCCGGCCCCCAACGCCTCATCTTCACCATGGATATCCAATCCCTCTACACCTCTATCCGCCATGACCAGGGCCTCCAAGACCTCCGTTTTTTCCTCTCCAGACATTCCCAACAGTACCCTTCCACCGACACTCTCATTCGTTTGGCCGAACTGGTCCTCACCCTTCACAATTTCTCCTTTGAATCCTCCCACTTCCTCCAGACCTTAGGGGTAGCCATGGGCACACATATGGGCCCCAGCTATGCCTGTCTCTTTGGCTATGTAGAACAGTTGATCTTCCGTAATTACACCGGCACCACTCCCCACCTCTTCCTCCGCTACATTGATGACTGCATTGGCGCCACCTCGTGCTCCCGCGAGGAGGTTGAGCAATTCATCAACTTCACCAACACATTCCACCCTGACTTAAATTTACCTGGACCATCTCTGACACCTCACTCCCCTTCCTGGATTAATCTCCATTAATGACGACCGACTTGACACTGACATTTTTTACAAACCCACCAACTCCCACAGCTACCTGGATTACACCTCTTCCCACCCTACCTCTTGCAAAAATGCCATCCCGTATTCCCAATTCTTCCGCCTCTGCAGGATCTGCTCCCAGGAGGACCAGTTCCACCACAGAACACACCAGATGGCCTCCTTCTTTAGAGACCGCAATTTCCCTTCCCACGTGGTTAAAGATGCCCTCCAACGCATCTCGTCTACATCCCGCACCTCCGCCCTCAGGCCCCACCCCTCCAACCGTAACAAGGACAGAATGCCCCTGGTGATCACCTTCCACCCTACAAACCTTCGCATAAACCAAATCATCCGCCGACATTTCCGCCACTCCAAACAGACCCCACCACCAGGGATATATTTCCCTCTCCACCCCTTTTCGCCTTCCGCTAAGACCGTTCCCTCCGTGACTACCTGGTCAGGTCCACCTACCCCTACAACCCACCCTCCCATCCTAGCACTTTCCCCTGCCACCGCAGGAACTGTAAAACCTGCGCCCACACCTCCTCCCTCACCTCTATCCAAGGCCCTAAAGGAGCCTTCCACTTCCATCAAAGTTTTACTTGCACATCCACTAATATCATTTATTGTATCCGTTGCTCCCGATGCGGTCTCCTCTACATTGGGGAGACTGGGCGCCTCCTAGCAGAGCGCTTTAGGGAACATCTCCGGGACACTCACACCAATCAACCACACCTCCCCGTTGCCCAACATTTCAACTCCCCCTCCCACTCTGCCAAGGACATGGAGGTCCTGGGCATCCTTCACTGCCGCTCCCTCACCACCAGACATCTGGTGGAAGAACGTCTCATCTTCCACCTCGGAACACTTCAACCCCAGGGCATCAATGTGGACTCCAACAGTTTCCTCATTTTCCCCTTCCCCACCTCACCCTAGTTCTAAACTTCCAGCTCAGCCTGTCCCCATGACTTGTCCTACCTTCCTATCTCCTTTTCCACCTATCCACTCCACTCTCTCCTCCTTGACCTATCACCTTAATCCCCTCCCCCACTCACCCATTGTACTCTATGCTACTTTTTCCCCACCCCCACCCTCCTCTAGCTTATCTCTCCACGCTTCAGGCTCACTGCCTTTATTCCTGATGAAGGGCTTTAGCCCGAAACGTCGATTTCGAAGATACTTGGATGCTGCCTGAACTGCTGTGCTCTTCCAGCACCACTAATCCAGAATCTGGTTTCCAGCATCTGCAGTCATTGTGTTTACCTCAAAAGATGTCTTTGGCAAGCAAGACTAAAGAAAATCCAAAGGTGTTTATACATACATGAGGAGCAATAGGTTGGCTCAGGAAAGCGGAGGTGCACTCGAGGACAAAGGAGGGAATTTATGTGGAGCCGGAGGAAGTGAATGAGGTCCTTTAACAAATACTTTACATCAGTATTCACAAAGGAGAAAGATGTGCTGGATGGTGAGTTTCTGGAACATATGTTAATACTCTAGGACATGTCAATAGGAAAAAAGAGATTTTAGCAAGGTTTGTAGCCCAGGTTGCGGTTTAGGGTGTAGGTTTGCTCACTGAGCTGTAGGTTTGATAGCCAGAGGTTTCATTACCTGGCTAGGTAACATCATCAGTGGCGACCTCCACGTGAAGCGAAGCTGTTGTCTCCTGCTTTCTATTTATATATTTGTCCTGGATGGAGTTCCTGGGGTTTGTGGTGATGTCATTTCCTGTTCGTTTTCTGAGAGGTTGATAGATAGTATCTAGATCTATGTGCTTATTTATGGCGTTGTGGTTGGAGTGCCAGGCCTCTAGGAATTCTCTGGCATGTCTTTGCTTAGCCTGTCTCAGGATAGATGTGTTGTCACAGTCGAAAAGGTGGGTTTTATTTTCATCCGTGTGTAGGGCTACGAGGGAGAGAGGGTCATGTCTTTTTGTGGCTAGCTGGTGTTCATGTCGCCTGGTGGCTAACTTTCTTCCTGTTTGTCCTATGTAGTGTTTGTGGCAGTCCTTGCATGGAATTTTGTAGATGGTGTTTTGTCCATGGGTTGTACTGCGTCTTTTAAGTTTGTTAGTTTTTGTTTGAGAGTATTGGTGGGTTTGTGTGCTACTAGGATTCCGAGGGGTCTTAGTAGTATGGCTGTCATTTCTGAAACTTCTTTGATATATGGTAAGGTGGTTAGGGTTTCTGGCTGTGTTTGGTCTGCTTGTCGTGGTTTATTCTTGGGCAATCTGCGGACTGTATGTTTTGAGTATCTGTTCTTCTTGAATACATTGTATAGGTGGTTCTCCTCTGTTTTCTGACGTTCGTCTGTGCTGCAGTGTGTGGCGGCTCATTGGAATAGTGTTCTGATACAGCTTTGTTTGTGTGTGTTGTAGCCCTACACACGGATGAAAAAAAAACCCACCATTTCGACTGGGACAACACACCTATCCTGGGACAGCTAAGCAAAGACATGCCAGAGAATTCCTAGAGACCTGGCACTCCAACCACAATGCCATAAACAAACACATCGATCTAGATACCATCCATCAACCCTTCAGAAAACAAACAGGAAATGACATCACCCCAAACCCCAGGATCCCCATCCAGGACAAACATAAATAGAAAGCAGGAGACAACAGCTTCGCTTCACTTGGAGGTCGCCACTGATGATGTTACCTAGCCAGATAATGAAACATCTGGATATCAAACCTACAGCTCAGCGAGCAAACCTACACCCCGAAAAAGGAGATGTTGGCTATTTTGAAAAGCATTTAGGCAGACAAGTCCCTAAAATCCAGCCTAGGGAGGCAGGTGAAGAAACTTCAGGGGCCTTTATAAAATCTTTGTATCTTTTTTAGTCAAGGAGGGGTCCCAGAGGATTGGCGAATAGCCAGCATTGTTTCTTTGTTTAAGAAGGATAACGGGGATAATCTGGGAAATTACATGCCACTGAGCTGTGTGTCAGTGGAAGGGAAATTAATGGAGAAGAATCTTAGGGATAGGACTTACTCGTATTTGGAAAAATATAAATTAGTTAGTGATAAGCAACATGGTTTTGTGAAGGAAAAGCCATGCCTCACAAAGTTGATTTGAGTTTTGTTTGAGAAAATGACAAAGCTGTTCGCTGAATTCGGTCGGGGGGGCGTGGGTGTTGGTGGTGTAGATACTGCCTATATAGATTTTACCAAGGCCTTTGACTTGGTCATTATGGCAGGCTGATACAAAAGGCAAAGTTACATGTGGGCCATGGTGAGCTAGTAACATGGTTATAGAACTAGCCGAATAAAGAAGTCAGAGTCAGGGTGGAAGGGTCTTTTTTGAATTGGAGATCTGTGACTAGTTGTGTTCTGTAGGGATTAGTGCTTGGACACCTGTTGTTTGTATATTGGGAGGAGAACGTAGGTGACCTGATTTTAGTATGTTTGTGGATGAGACAAAGATTGAGGGAGGATCTCCAAGGAGACTGAGAGATAAATGTGAGGGGGTTGGGGCTGAGGAATGCGATAGGTAAATGGTGGAGGGGAGTGATGGTGATAAGCTAGAGCGGAGCTCGGAACTGCCCATCTTCCTTCCCACCTATCCAGTCCACTCCACCTTCTGCTCCGACCTATCACCATCATGCCCCCACCTTCAACTACCTGTCGCATTCTTAGCTATCTTCCACCCCCTCCTATTTATCTCTCAGCCCCCTTAGACCATGCCCCCATTCCTGATGAAGAGTTTATGCTCTAAACATCAGTTCTCCTGCTTTGATTCTGCCTGACTGGCAGTGATTTTCCAGCACCACATTTTTTGACTTTGAAAATCACAATGTTACGTTGCCCATTGATGAAACAGAGACCTACAAGAGCTCACGAAATTGTGTTTAACATTTACTAGTAACATTGCAGATTGGGCCTTGACACTCACCAATCCAATAGTCTTAACATAAAAGATGGGGAGCAGATTATATTCTAAGTATAGGAATAGTTAAAGACACCAACTTAATTTTTGGTTTATTGATGAAAAAAGAACTGAATGGAAAAAGTTGAACTTAATTACTTGGCAGTACAAAACTGGAGTATTTATGAAAAAGGCCAATGACTGCTTTGAGAGTGTTGGATTCTCTAAAATGGGTGTATTGAATTCTGAAGCATACCAGTATTCAAAGTTTGTATGTTTTAGAGTCGATATGTTAAATCCAAGAAAATATATCAGCATTTTACTTAACTGAGAACCTTGACACTTCTGGATTTTAACTCACATTTTGAAATTATTTGAATTTATCATTGTGTCTTAACTTTGGATTTGCTCTACGCTTCCCCTGTTGAATGTAAAATTGTTGATTGTGCAATGTTGCATTTGGTCCATTTTCATAAGAAAATGTGAAAATATTTTTAATTACAAATGGAAATATAAAATGTGTGATAATGTGTTAATTTAATGTGTGTTGTAACTGGCAAACATTTGAAAAATTTCTGTATTAAGTTCTAATTATTTAACAGGTAACTTAGTAAGGAGATAACATGGAACAGCAGCTTTTCTCAACTTCTCTGTTAAGTGGCATCAGCAGTTCTACACCTTCTGTTGATCCAGCTATCTTATACAGCCATTGGTCTGTGTTTGCTGATGATAGTGTGCCTCCAGTTACTTTTCACGATGGACCTAAACAGAGGTAAATAAATTGTTTTATTCAGAAACTGCTGGATATTAATGTCAATTTAAACAGTGTTATGTTAAGTGCATAGTTAGAATCAGTGATGCTCCAGTGTCACCATTGAGTTTAGCTGGTATGTGTTATTGTACTTGTTTAACTTAATGTTCCTGGGATATGAATATTGCTGGCTAGACTTTATTGTTGATCTTTAAAGACCTACAAAAGTGCACTTGAACCACTGTAGTTTTTGGGGTTTAGTGTTGTTAGGAAGGGAGTTCCACGAATTTGGTAAAAACAATGACTGCAGATGCTGGACACCAGATTCTGGATTAGTGGTGCTGGAAGAGCACAGCAGTTCGGGTAGCATCCAAGGAGCAGCGAAATCGAAGTTTCGGGCTAAAGCCCTTCATCAGGAATAAAGGCAGAGAGCCTGAAGTGTGGAGAGATAAGCTAGAGGAGGGTGGGGGTGGGGAGAAAGTAGCATAGAGTACAATAGGTGAGTGGGGGAGGGGATGAAGGTGATAGGTCAGGGAGGAGAGGGTGAAGTGCATAGGTGGAAAAGGAGATAGGCAGGTAGGACAGGTCCGGACAAGTCATGGGGACAGTGCTGAGCTGGAATTTTGAACTAGGGTGAGATGGGGGCGAAGGGGAAATGAGGAAACTGTTGAAGTCCACATTGATGTCCTGGGGTTGAAGTGTTCCAAGGCGGAAGATGAGGCGTTCTTCCTCCAGGCGTCTGGTGGTGAGGGAGCGGCGGTGAAGGAGGCCCAGGACCTCCATGTCCTCGGCAGAGTGGGAGGGGGAGTTGAAATGTTGGGCCACGGGGCGGTGTAGTTGATTGGTGCGGGTGTCACGGAGATGTTCCCTAAAGCGCTCTGCTAGGAGGCGCCCAGTCTCCCCAATGTAGAGGAGACCGCATCGGGAGCAACGGATACAATAAATGATATTAATGGATGCGCAGGTAAAACTTTGGATGTGGAAGGCTCCTTTAGGGCCTTGGATAGAGGTGAGGGAGGAGGTGTGGGCGCAGGTGTTACAGTTCCTGCGGTGGCAGGGGAAGGTGCCAGGATGGGAGGATGAGTTTTAGGGGGGCGTGGACCTGACCAGGTAGTCACGGAGGGAACAGTTTTTGAGGAAGGTGGAAAGGGGTGGGGAGGGAAATATATCCCTGGTGGTGGGGTCTTTTTCGAGGTGGCAGAAATGTCGGCGGATGATTTGGTTTATGCGAAGTTTGGTGGGGTGGAAGGTGAGCACCAGGGGCATTCTGTCCTTGTTACGGTTGGAGGGGTGGGGTCTGAGGGCAGAGGTGTGGGATGTGGGCGAGATGCGTTGGAGGGCATCTTTAACCACGTGGGAAGGGAAATTGCGGTCTCTAAAGAAGGAGGCCATCTGGTGTGTTCTGTGGTGGAACTGGTCCTCCTGGGAGCAGATCCGGCGGAGGAATTGGGAATACGGGATGGCATTTTTGCAAGAAGTAGGGTGGGAAGAGGTATAATCCAGGTAGCTGTGGGAGTTGGGTTTGTAAAAGATGTCAGTGTCAAGTTGGTCGTCATTAATGGAGATGGAGAGGTCCAGGAAGGGGAGGGAGGTGTCAGAGATGGTCCAGGTAAATTTAAGGTCAGGGTGAAATGTGTTGGTGAAGTTGATGAATTGCTCAACCTCCTCGTGGGAGCCAATACAGTATTAAAGTAGTGGAGTAAGAGGTGGGGAGTGGTGCCGGTGTAATTACGGAAGATCAACTGTTCTACGTAGCCAACAAAGAGACAGGCATAGCTGGGGCCCATACGTGTGCCCATGGCTACCCCTTTGGTCTGGAGGAAGTGGGAGGATTCGAAGGAGAAATTGTTAAGGGTGAGGACCAGTTCGGCCAAACGAATGAGTGTGTCGGTGGAAGGGTACTGTTGGGACGTCTGGAGAGGGAAAAAAACAGAGGGCTTGGAGGCCCTGGTCATGGCAGATGGAGGTGTAGAGGAATTGGATATCCATGGTGAAGATGAGGCGTTGGCCTAGTGACAATGAAGGAATAATGATCTAGTTCTATATCAGGATGGTGTGTGCTTTGGAAGGGATCTTCCAGGTGATGGTGTACTCATGCATTGTTGACATCATCTTTCTAGATGCTAGATGTTACACGTTTGAAAGGTATTGTTTAAGATTCAGCTAGTTAGATGAGTAATGGTGCTATGCTGCCACTGTAAGTGATGGATATTAAGTCCCACACCCAGAGTGCATTCTGTGCTCTTGTCACTCTGCGTGTCTTCCAAACGTAATATAGAGTACTGATTCATTATTTGAGGGAGAAGGTGGTGTAACTGGTAATCAGTGGGGGAGGTTTCCTTGCCCATTTTGACCTGATGCCATGAGGCATCATGACATCAGAGTCAATGTTGAAGACTATCAAGGGAGCTGTGTATTACTATGCTACCATCTTTGATAGGTCTCTCCAGCCAGTGAGGCAGGGCATGGCCAGTGATGGTGTTGACAGTGTTTTGAATACTGGATTCCGTGAGTATGACTATCTTGCAAAAGATGTCAGACTGTTGCTTGTGGGACAATTCTCCCAATTTTGCTACTAGCCATCCAGATATATTTCAGAAGGGTGGTAAATTGTAATCAGTGGGAGTTTTCCTTGCCCATTTTGACTTGATGCCATGAGGAGTCATAATGTCTGAGTCACTGACATTTGAAGACTGTCAAGGATTTACCAGGATCAACAGTTTTATATTTGCCACTGTCTTTCCCAGTGCCTTGGTTGATGCTGAATCATCTGTCCAGATTCTGTCCATTTTGTTTTAGACTTTGTAGTAATTTGGTACAACTGAGTAGCTTTCTAGATAGTTTCAGAGGGCAGTTAAGCGTTACTACATAGCTGGAGTCATAAGTAGGCCAGTTGGGTAACTATGCCAGATTTTCCTTCTCGAAAAGACATTAATGTTTGTACAATAATTGGTATCGATTTATGTGGTCCATTTTGATTTTAATTCCAGATAAGTTTTTAAATTCAAACCTGTGTTTTCAGAACAGTAGTCTTAGAGTCATTGTCATATAGTTAGACAGCATGGAAACAGATCCTTCCGTGCCACCTAGATATCCTAAACTGATCTAGTTCCATTTGCCAACATTTGGTGCATATCCCTCTTAAATTCTTCCTGTTCATGTACCCATCCCGATGCCTTTAAATGTTGTAATTGTACCTGCTGCCCCCACCTCCTTTGGCAGCTTGTTCCATACATGCACCATCCTCCGCATGAAAAAGTTCCTTCTCACGTTTCTTTTAAATCTTTTCCCTCTTACTTTAAACCAATTTCCTCTAGTTTTGGACTCTCCTAACCTGGGGAAAAAGACCTTGTCTCTTCACCCAATTCATGCATGTCGTGATTTTATAAACGTCTGTAATATCACCCCTCAGCCTTCTCAGTACCCTGAGGTTCTTTCTGGATTTTCAGTCCAGTGACATTAGCACCATGCCTTTACCTCATGCCAAGTATTCTCAAATAATGTTAAGCCTGATGAGGACTAGGTACTAGGACTAGTGATATATTGCACTGCTGTACTAAGATATTCTGAGTTTGGGTCTAACGCATGTAAGCTTGGTGGGCTACTTTACTGTACATTTAACTGTAATATCCTGGACCCTTGAGTGCTAAATGTGAATAGCATTCCTAGTATTAATGAGCAAAATAAGGAGATCATGTGGGAACTGGAAGTTGCCATGAATTGGATACTGGAATCTCATTTTTGAAACATGAGTGTTAATTCCTTTTCCTCTTTATGGTATAACCTTATGTAAAATGGCACCTATGTTACTTAATAACACTTCACAAAGCAATTTAGAAATGAAGTACTTCGAATGGTTTGAATTGTAATAATTTACTTTTAAGCGAGTCTTTATTGTATGGTATTTCAATAAAAATGATATCACTAAAAAATCCTTGTATAGTTATAGAGTCATAGTCATAGAGATGTACAGCATGGAAACAGACCCTTCGGTCCAACCCGTCCATGCCGACCAGATATCCCAACCCAATCTAGTCCCACTTGCCAGCGCCCGGCCCATATCCCTCCAAATCCTTCCTATTCATATACCCATCCAAATGCCTCTTAAAATGTTGCAATTGTACCAGCCTCCACCACTTCCTCTGACAGCTCATTCCATACACGTACCACCCTCTGCGTGAAAAAGTTGCCCCTTAGGTCTTTTTTTTTATATCTTTCCCCTCTCACCCTGAACCTATGCCCTCTAGTTCTGGACTCCCCGACCCCAGGGAAAAGACTTTGTCTATCTATCCTATCCATGCCCCTCATAATTTTGTAAACCTCTATAAGGTCACCTCACAGCCTCCGACGCTCCAGGGAAAACAGCCCCAGACTGTTCAGCCTCTCCCTGTAGCTCAGATCCTCCAACCCTGGCAACATCCTTGTAAATCTTTTCTGAACCCTTTCAAGTTTCACAACATCTTTCCGATAGGAAGGAGACCAGAATTGCACGCAATATTCCAACAGTGGCCTAACCAATGTTCTGTACAGCCACGACATGACCTCCCAACTCCTGTACTCAATACTCTGACCAATAAAGGAAAGCATCCCAAATGCCTTCTTCACTATCCTATCTACCTGTGACTCCACTTTCAAGGAGCTATGAACCTGCACTCCAAGGTCTCTTTGTTCAGCAACACTCCCTAGGTCCTTACCATTAAGTATATAAGTCCTGCTAAGGTTTGCTTTTCCAAAATGTAGCACCTCGCATTTATGTGAATTAAACTCTATCTGCCACTTCTCAGCCCATTGGCTCATCTGGTCCAGATCCTGTTGTAATCTGAGGTAAACCTCTTCACTGTCCACTACACCTCCAATTTTGGTGTCATCTGCAAACTTACTAATTGTACCTCTTATGCTCGCATCCAAATCATTTATGTAAATGACAAAAAGTAGGGGGCCCAGCACCGATCCATGTAGCACTCCATTGGTCACAGGCCTCCAGTCTGAAAATCAACCCTCTGTCTTCTACCTTTGAGCCAGTTCTGTATCGAAATGGCGAGTTCTCCCTGTATTCCATGAATCTAACCTTGCTAATCAGTCTTCCATGGGGAACCTTGTCGAACGCCTTACTGAAGTCCATATAGATCGCATCTACTGTTCTGCCCTCATCAATCTTCTTTGTTACTTCAAAAAACTCAATCAAGTTTGTGAGACATGATTTCCCACGCACACAGCCATGTTGACTATCCCCAATCAGTCCTTGCCTTTCCAAATACATGTACATCCTGTCCCTCAGGATTCCCTCCAACAACTTGCCCACCACCGAGGTCAAGTTCACCGGTCTATAGTTCCCCGGCTTGTCTTTACCACCCTTCTTAAACAGTGGCACCACGTTTGCCAACCTCCAGTCTTCTGGCACCTCACCTGTGACTATCGATGATACAAATATTATTTTGGATTTTTGTTCTCTCACTGAAAATGAACTTATTGTGCAAACTTTTTTGTGAATAATGTCTCCACTGCTTTCCAATGAACTTTTGAATTTTATTCTTTCCTAATTATTATGCTTTGCAAAATTCAAAAATGAGCCAAAGTCATTAACTTGAGATTCTATAACTAGTTCTAGGGGATAACAAGTGAATTTGTACAAAGTGTTTGTATGGTCTTACCAGATTAATGCATGTACAACTATGAAATACAGATGGGACATCCTTATGATGTTGGTACAGAGGATGTCAACTAAACTGATACTGAGATTGGACACAGGTTGTTAATGGAGACCAAAGAAGCAGGCTTAATAAATTAAGAATTATAGCGAAGGTAAACCCTAATAAATAATTGGATGTAGTGACAAACCCTTAACTTTGGGCACATGTTTGAACTCAGAAGAGAACAGTTCAGATGTAACAACTTCGTGATCGACCCAAGGAGGCCACACCATGAGGTTGTGTTTTAATAAACCCATGACCTCAGCAGACGTTTTGTTTTGCAAAGGGAAGTATTCAGTTATTTAAAAGAGAGAATGCCTTTTTTTTTAAGCTTTTGTACTGGGGAGATAAATTGCAGCAGTCTTTTCTGTTCCTGTATGTCTTTATATTGCAAAAATATTTTTAAAAATGAAAACAGTGTGAAATTCTAGTAATCCAGAAGAGTTTATTTTCAGCTGTATAAAATTCTATGTCATGGGACAAAAATGTAGTTTTTCAAGTATGATTAATATATTATTATAGAAATGTTCTTATTTCAGGGCCCAGTTTAGTTTGTCAGATTCTGGAAATACACCTGATTTATTTGGACTGGTCTCCAGCATACTGGATGAACCTGACAAACCAGAGTCGTTATCCGACTGGTAAGTCAAATTTTACTGATTTTTAGAGTCGCAACAAATTTAGACTGTTGCATTCCACTGATGCTTCTGAATTGTGAAGTTTGTTACTTGAATTTGAAATTGGCAGCTCACATTTAGTAGTTTTTAGATTGAATACTTCCCAGTGTGACAATATAGTTTTGGTGTGCTTTATAAAAGCATTTTGCATCCAAAGATGTGCAGGTTAGGGAATTGGCCATGCTAAATTGCTCAATGTTCAGGGAGGTTAGGTGAATTTCTCAGGGGTAAATGTAGAGTAATGGGGAATAGATTTGGGTGGGATACTTTTCGGTGGGTCAGTGTGGACTTGTTGGACCAAAAGGTCTGTTTCCTTACTGTAGGAATTCTAATTCTAAGTTCTCTACTTTTAATATTATTGTGTACACCAAAGCTTCCTTGCATTCGCATGGTTGTTGGCTCAAAATCCTGCAACTCTCCAACAGCATTGTGGGTATACTTATATCACATGGACTGTGATCATTGAAGGCCAGTCATTGCAGTCCCAGAATTTTGCAGGAGTTCTGGGGGCTGTCCCATGCCTAATCATCTTTTATTCATCAATAACCTTTCCTCAAATATGTGGCAAGAATTGAGGATATTCACTAATGATTATATAATGTTATGTGTGACTCCTCAGATTTTGAGGCAGGCCTTGCACATGTGCAGGACAGCCTGGATAATATTCATGCTTGGATTGTTTCATGCCACATGAATGCAGTCTGCAGCAGACAGCATCTTGCCATTTCCCTTGATACTCAATGATGTAGCTGACCCCATGACAATTAACATTCTGGGAGTTAACATAGACAAGCTACAATGGCAACTCAGAATCTTGGAATTATGACGTAAGTAACCTCACCTGATACTCCCTAAAGCCTATTGGCTATCAACAAGGCAAAGGCTAGGAATGTGATGAAATACTTTCCACTTATGTGGGTACATGCAGCTCCATTAATACTCTAGAAACCCAAGATGGTTCAGAACAAAGGTGTCTGCTTGATTGATACCCCATCCTCACCTTAGATATTCATTCCTACTGCTACCACACAGTCGTAGCATTATAACATATCCAAGATGCCATTGCAGCAACTTGCCTAGCTTCCTTCAACAGAACCTTCCAAATCCATTGCCTCTACCAGCTAGAATGGTAACAGCTGCAGACAATGCTACATGCAGTAGTCCATGCATGTTCACCTCCAAGTCAAGTGTGTTGCTGTTCCTTCACTGTCATTGGATCAAAATCATCAGAGTCCCTTGCTATCGGCACTGAAAGTGCATCTACCAGATGTACTATCATGATTTTAGAAGGTGTCCTGTTACAATCTTAGCAAGACCAATTAGTGATGGGCAACAATTTTTCCTTGTCAGCAATGCTGATATGTAAAGGAATAATAAAAAATATCTGTGTATAATAGTTTTTATGTAGTCCTTTCAGTAGCTGCTATCTTGAGAAACATTCTTTCATATGTGATTCTTCAGCAATAAATTGACTTCATTATATTGCTGGTAGATGAAGTAAACTGCAAAGTACTATCTGACAAAATCTGACAGTGATTGTTAAACTCATGCTGATGCTTTGTGAAATAAGTCTTTGAGCTGTGATTGTTCTGTTTCCTGCAGGGGTTCATCCTCTAGGTTATTTCAGTCAATTTGGTCGAATGCAAATGGGGATTCTATTGGACCAACTTTGAAAAATAACGTGGATCACAGTAGAATTGCAAATCGTTTAGGTGTTTCTCAGTACTATGAAGAGAACTCTCAGGCATTATCTGAAACAGGAAAATTTGAACTTGTTCAAGATTTTCAAAGTTTTAATCTTTCAGAACCATGGAAGACCATGATTAATAAGGAATCCAATCAGTCTGATTCTCGACCCAGAGATCTGTCATCCTCAGCAAGAAACAATGCTTTGCCTCATAAAGAAGGGTTCTCCTTCCAGACCAAGGAATTTGATGGCTGTTTACCAGATTATGAGGAAGCAGAAAGGGGAATTTCTGATTTTACCACACATAACTTTCATAATAATTGTGGCAATAGTAACACAATCACGTGCAAGGAATACTA
The DNA here is from genome assembly GCF_047496795.1 of Chiloscyllium punctatum. Taxonomy (NCBI): domain Eukaryota; kingdom Metazoa; phylum Chordata; class Chondrichthyes; order Orectolobiformes; family Hemiscylliidae; genus Chiloscyllium; species Chiloscyllium punctatum. Next base: position 117,799,261 of record NC_092746.1, on the reverse strand, counting down.
TAAAACTGACTGTTTTAGAGACAATAAATTTATAGCATCTGGAATTAAAGATCGCAGTCAGAATTGTGAAAGTAGTTATGGCCCTCATGTTGGTGAATTGTGGGGCAAGGTTTTGCAGGAAAAACAACCAATTCAAAAAGGATTTGAAGACTTCAATGCAAGTTCTCTTAAAAATAACTCTTCTGTTTCACAAATGAACTTCTGTGGGCAGCAAATTTCCAGAGAGAATGGCTTTGTGGCTGATATAAACCGAAAATCTGCATTAGACTTTCCAAAACAGGAAAACCATACTCATGTTTTACGAGGCAACTTTGAGATCCAATGTGAAAAGCTTCACCAGAATTGTTTAGATGATTTCCCTATGTCATCGGAGTATGTTAATTTAACAAACGTTCTGCCACAGATTGATGAATATAGTCCTCATTCTTCCCAAAGCAGCCTATTGTGGTCTGATAGCAACATGTTAAGCTCCTCTGGTGAGCCTAGTCCAGTGTTTAGAAAAGATGGGAACATTTCAACAAGCTGTCAAACATCAACTATTTCTGCTGTAAGTAGTGGTTCTTCAGCACAATTACCAATTTCTGGTACCCTTCAATCTATGTATTATCCTTCAGCAGCTCCATTGGAATCCTTAAGGCAAAATGAATGCCAGAAATTCCCAAACAATACCATTAGAAATTGGGGTTCATCCAACGCTGGTGTTCAGATGCAAGAACAAAAGAAGATTACTACATCATTGCAGAATGAATCTTCTACGACCAGAGATAATCAGTTTCGAAAACGATGTACTGGCTTTGGTAACAACTGGACACAACATCACAATGATGATTCGGGCAAATATTTCAGATTTTCCAATAAACATGGACATAATGGTGCTAACAACAGAGATGATAAGAGGGGGCGGAAAAATGCGTATCAACATGCTTTGCAGTTGGGACCTTTTGGTCAAAATCACCAACAGTATCATAGAAAACAAGAACAGGACGGTAGCAATTTGTCTGATTTCATTAATCATTCTTTCGTACCCCCATTTCCATTCATGATGCCTGATTATAAACAAAATCAAAACTTCTCCCAATTTGGTCCACATGGATTTTCCTCACCTAGTTTTCCTTTCCCACCTTCAACATTTCCATTCCCTGAATTAATTGACTTTTTTCATTATGATGACTTCAATCAGCTGCACCCTTTTATGAATGACCTTTTTGGTGGAGATATGATCGCACCCTACTTTGGATTTCCACCCCCTTTTTCCAAGTACAGACCTATGAAGAATCGTAGTGGTCCAGCAAATGAACTTCACATACGACTGGAAGAGTGTTATGAGCAATGGCGGGCTTTGGAAAAGGAGAGGAAAAAGGTAGAGGTTATAGGAATTAATCTCCAATTATTTTTGTGTTATTTAAATTTATTTTTGGCCTTTGAACATGTTGGAATGGGTTACTTAATCACTTGTAGGAAATGCATTAACTGTCAGCTAGTTAAATAGAAGGTCCTGAAAAAGGAATCTGAAGCTGGAGTTTAAAAATATTTCTTCTTCTTCTTTGTGAAGATACTTACAGTAATATAACCATTACAATATAATGTACAAGGGTGTAGCATTAAGCCTTTTTTTTTAAGCGAATCAATTAGGTACATGAAAGTTGAAATGCTTTAAGAAATTTAAGCTGAAATCATCCACACTTGAGTTGGTTCTCACTAATAATGGAAAATTATAGTCAAGGTAATATTAAAAACATTTGTTTCATTTAATTATAGTGTAACTTACCTTCAGATATTTCAAGCACACATACTGATATTGTTGATATCCTGTTAAAGACACTATTATCATGTGTTAAATGCTTGGCCTCTAGAACGTGAGAAACAGAAAACTGGCAAATGGCTCGTTGAGCATTATTGTTCATCTCATCAAGATGATAGCTGAATGCCAACTTCACTTTTTGTTAACAATTTTCAAATTCCTTCTTCCATTAGAATCCAAAATTTGATTGATCTCAGTTTTAAATCTACTCCAACAACTGAGTAATTCAAAGATGCACAACCTTGAGTGAAGAATTTTCTTTTAGCTCAGCTCACTATGGTTAATGTACACCTTACACTACTTCCTATAGTTCTGAACAGTCCAGCAAACAGAACATATAAACGAAGAGTGGAAGAAGACATACAGACTGTCAAGCCTGCAGTGCCATTCAATAAGATCATGGCTGATAAGTTTTGTGTTTTGAATTACACATTCTCATTAATCCTCAATTTTTGATTCTCCTGCCTAACGGTACAGTGGCTCAGTGATTAGCACTGCTGCCACACAGCAAAAGGGTCCCAGGTTCGATCCCAGCCTCGGGTGACTGTCTGTGTGGAGTTTGCACATTCTCCCCATGTCTGCGTGGGTTTCCTCTGGGTGCTCCGGTTTCCTCCCACAGGTCAGGTGAATTGCCCATGCTAAATTGCCCATAGTGTTAGGTGCATTAGTCAGAGGGAAATGGGTCTGGGTGGGTTACTGTTTGGAGGGTCGGTGTGGACTTGTTGGGCTGAAGGGCCTGTTTCCACACTGTAGGGAATCTAATCTTGCCTGCCTTTCCTGAAAAATGTTCAATGAATCTCCCGCTTTTTAAAAATTTCAAAGATGCACAACCTACTAAGAGAGAACCTCTCCTCACCTTTGTCCTAAAAAAAAATGACCCCTAACTTTTAAATAGTGCCCCAAATTCCAGATTGACTCATGAGGAAAATTCTTTTCCATGACCACCTTGCCAAGTTGATTCAGAACCTTTTGTATAATTCAGTCCTATCATATCTCACTGTTCTAAATTTCAGTGGAAATGGGTCAAATCTGTACAACCTAGTCAATTCACATATCAGTCTTGTAAGCCTCTGAACTACCTCCAACTTATTTGCATCCTTTTAAGGAGATCAACTGCATACATTGAGCTCACCAATGCCCTATAAAACTAAAGCATAACATCCTTATTACTACGTTCAATTCCTTTGTGATATAGGATAGTATTTAATTATTGATTGGAACCAGGTAAACCTTATTGACCACGAGATCCTTGGCCCAGGTTAACAACCTCAGTCAATCAGGAGGGACTGGCTGACCAAAATTAACAGGAGATTTAAAATCTCCTCAGTTCAGGGGACTGACTCTGAGCTGGCTGGACACAGTCAGTGTACTGTGCACAAGTAAATAAAAGGTGACTTGGTGACAGGATACTGGTCTTTCTGCAGTTATTTCAATTAGCCTTCCTGATTATTTTCTAGATTTTTATTCTTTTTATGTAGGAATAAGAGAATGATCAGTGAGAAGGTAGGGCCAGTCAATGATAGAGTAGGGAACTTGTGCATGGAGTCTGAGCAGATCGGGGAAACCCTAAATGTTTTTTTTTTCTTTTTTGCTTCAGTTTTCACGAAGGAAAGGGACCGTGTTGTGAATGAGAACTTTGAGGAGCTGCGAAATAGGCTTGGGCAGATAAGATTGATGAAGTTGATGTGCTGGAAGTTTTGGCAAACATTAAGATAAATCCCCAGAGCCAGACCAGATTTATCCTAGGTTGCTCCGGGAAGCGTGAATGGAGGTTGCTAAGCCACTGGCGAAGATCTTTGCTTCCTCACTCTCCACTGGTGTCGTACTGGAGAATTGGAGGGAGGCAAATGTTGTTTCCCTTTTCAAGAAGGGGAATAGGGAAATCCCTGGCAATTACAGACCAGTCAGCCTTACGTCTGTGGTCAGCAAGGAAAGAATTCTGAGGGGTAGGATTTATGACTATTTAGAAAAGCATAGTGTGATTAAAGGAAGTCAGCATGGCTTTGTGAGGGGCAGGTCGTAACTCACAAATCTTATTGAATTTTTTGAGGAGGTGACGAGATAAGTAGGCAAAGATCGAGCAGTGGACATGGTGTATATGGACTTCAGCAAGGCATTTGATAAGGTTCGTCATGGTAGGCTCATTCATAAAGTCAGGAAGTATGGGATCCAGGGAGATGTGGCTGTCTGGATTCTGAACTGGTTGGCTGACGGAAGGCAGAGAGTGGTTGTAGTTGGAAAGTACTCTGCCTGGAGGTCAGTGTTGAGTGGTGTCCCTCAGGGGTCTGTTCTTGGCGTCTGCTCTTTGTAGTTTTTATAAATAACTTGGATGAAGAGGTTGAGGGGTCGGTTAGTAAATTTGCAGACGACAAAGGTTGGAAGTGCCATTAATAGTATCGAGGGCTATTGCAGGTTGCAGCATGACATAGTCAGGTTGTGGAGTTGGGCTGAGAAGTGGCAGATGGAGTTCAACCTGGATAAGTGCATAGTGATGCATTTTGGAAGGTCGAACTTGAATGCTGAATATAGGATTAAAGACAGGATTCTGGCAGTGTGGAGGAATAGAGGGATCTTGGTGTTCAAGTGCATAGATCCCTTAAAGTTGCCACTCAAGTGGATAGGGTTGTTAAGAAAGCACATGGTGTTTTTGGCTTTCATTAACAGAGGGATCGAGTTTAAAGCCGTGAGGTTTTGCTACAGCTCTTCAAGACCCTGGTGAGACCACGCTTGGAATATTGTGTCCAGTTTTGGTCGCCCTACTATAGGAAAGATACGGAGGTTTTGGAGAGGGTGCAAAGGAAGTTTACCAGGATGCTACATGGACTGGAGGGCTTGTCTTAGGAAGAGAGGTTGACTAAGCTTGGACTTTTCTTTCTGGAGAGGAGGAGGAAGGGAGGTGACCTGATTGAGGTATACAATGTAATGAGACACATGGATAAACTCAATAGCAAGAGACTTTTCACCAGAGCAGGATTGAGTGGCACGAGTGATTATACTTTTAAGATATCAGGAGGAAGGTATAGAGGAGATGTCAGAGGCAGGTTCTTTACACAGTTGTGAATGCATGGAATGCGTTGCCAGCTGTGGTGGTGGAAGCAGAGTCATTAGGGACATTTTAAGCGACTGCTGGACGTGGAAAGCAGTGAACTGAGGGGTGCATAGGTTAGGTTATTTTATTTTAGAATAGGAATAATCCTTTGCACAATATTGTGCAACCATTTTTGTGATTCATGCTCCAGAACACTTAGGTTCCTCTGCACCTAGGAATTCTGCAGTTGTTCTCTGTTTAAGTAATGTTCTGCTTTTTTATTCTTCCTGCTGAAGTGAACAACTCTGCATTTTCACATATTTGGCTCCATCTACCAGATTTTTGCCCATGCAACCTACTGTAGGCTCTTTTTGTTTTTTCAAACATACTTTCCTATTGATCTTTATGCCATCTGCACATTCAGCCACCATGCTTTCAGTCCCTTCATCAGTCATTGATATATATTGTAAAAAGCTGAGCACCTAGCACAGATTCCTGTGGGACTCCACTCATCACAATCTGCCAGGCAGATAAAGACCCGTTCATGCATACTGTGTTTTCTGGCAGCTAGCCAATCTTTTACCCATTTTAATACGTTACCCATGAGTTTCCACTTCAATAGATCGTCCTCTTACAATTTTTTCCTTCTATTATGAAGATACTTATGCTGAGTATTCTGAAATGTTCTTTTGGGTAATGTGACTGAACAAGCAATCCATAGGGTGAGGCTAATGCTCAGGAGATGAGTTCAAATTTAATGTAACAGCTGGTAGAACATGATCTGTCTGAGTAATGGTGACATTGAAATGACTATTGATTTTATAAAATCCCATTTGGTTCACTGGTGTACTTTTTAAGGAACGCAATCTGCCATCATTACCCCATTCTGCCCATCATGTGACTCTGGGTCCAAAGCAATGGTAATGATATTTAATTGCTTTTTGAAATTACCTAGTAAGTCACTTGTTTGCTGGGCACTTATAAATGAGTAACAAAATGGAACACTCCCCATACAAAAATTTTTATAACACCCTCAATTGTCTGCCACTTTTATGTTGATTTGTCTCCTAGCCTAATATCCCAGTTCATTTCAGCTAGTTGAGCTATCATGCCCACTCATATGGCCTTATTTTGTTGTTACATGTTGATTAAAATCACCCATGATTAATTGCCAACCATTTATTGCAAGCATCCACTTGATCTTTATACACTTTGTCCTACATTGTGATTATCGTTAGGGGACTTATAAACCATCCCTCTTGGTAACTTCTTTCTGTTTTCCCCTTCTATATCCTTATCTCTACCCAAACTGATACTATGTACTGATCTCCTGAACTATGGTTATCTCTAATTATTATACCATGGTCAGTCTTGAGCAAGAGTGTAACCCCTCCACCTTTACTTTGCTTTCTATTCTTCTGGAATACCATTTCACCCCTCACTTTTCAGTATGGTGTTACCTCCCATACAGTTTCCAGTCTGCTTGGTGACAGCCTCACCCCATTAAAGATCAACTGTCTTTTAATGTCAGGATTAAATATCATTTAGATGGAAATTCCCTTACCCTTTATTTGCCTTTATGTCAGGATTAAATTTACCACTATAAGATATACAATCTACCATTTACATATTACTGCAGTGTTTCCCACTCTGCATTAGATTTGCACAACACTTTGACCTCTCCAGCTGTGCTCTGCCTGAGGGAGGGAGAGGGGGCAAGGCCAGAGTAATGAAGGAGTCTTGAGAGGAACCCTATTGTAATGAACATTTTTTCATCTCCCTTCTTGAGGCCCAGTTGCATTTCCCATATGTCTAAGAGCAGAAGAGTACTTAGTTGCTTGTCAATGTGGCAATCAGTGACAGAGTTGTTACTTTGATGCTTTGTGAATTGCGGGCAGAGATGTGTGGACAATGAAAAGTGCTCCTGTTGTGGCCCAGCCAATACCCAGTATTGATTCAGTATTGCCTCATTACATTTACAGTCCCCTAGATTTAGAAATTAGGATGTCATTTTTTTGCCTTTTTTTTTAAACCTGAAATTTATTTTTAGAGTTCTGGTTCCAAATCTTGCCAAGTCCTTATACGTGAAAATTTACCAGCTGAATTTACAACATTCTTTTTCATTTCCAGATCATTTGGGGCGGCATGGTGGCTCTGTAGTTAGCACTACTGCCTCACAGTGCCAGGGACCCGGGTTTGATTCCAGCTTCGGGTGACTGTGTGGAGTTTGCACGCTCTCCCCGTGTTTGTGTGGGTTTCCTCTGGGTGTTCCGGTTTCCTCTGGGTGTTCCAGTTTCCTCCCATGGTCCAAAAATGCGCAGGTTAGGTGAATTGGCCATGCTAAATTGACAATAATAGTGTGTAAGTGAAGTGTAAATTAGTCGGGGTAAATGTAGAGTAATAGGATAGGGGAATGGGTTTGGGTGGGTTACTCTTTAGAGGGTTGGTGTGGACTTATTGGGCCAAAGGGCCTGTTTCCACACTGTAGGGATTCTATGATTCAACAATTCTTTGATTCATTTCATTTGTAAATGTTGATACTTCTCTACAATTGTGTCCATTCATGTTCACAAATAATGCAAACCTATTAATTTAACTTTTTCCAAAAAAATTTAACAAACTATGAAGTCAAATTCAAAACATGTCCTAATTCACTTCTTTAATTACAGACTGAAGCAGAGCTTGCAAGAAATTTTCCTGGAAAGCGAGTGTCTAGTTCAAACAATACACCTATTCCTCGCCTGCCTTCCAACCCTTCAAGAGTAGATCGTTTAATTGTTGATCAGTTACGCGAACAAGCTAGGGTATGATTCATATTTGTGTTTTGTTTAATTTTTTAACACAGTTTGTTCTTGTTATTTTTCCTGTTCTCTCAGGCCTTAATTTAGATGGAAATGGGCGAAACATAGGCAAATGGAACTAATTCAGTTTAGGATAGCTGGTTGGCATGGACAAGTGGACCAAAGGGTGTACTTTCATGCTGTAAGACTCTACCCAGTAAATCATTTATATACAATTTTATTTATTGTCTACTTGAAAAACTGTTTATAAAGAATATTGGATATGTACAAAGCATTTGTTAATGTAAATTGCAATTTGAAAACATTTGGTTATTCCCAGGCTAACTATTATTACTTATTGACTTTTCTTTCCTTGGCCACCAAATTAGAATTTTAAGAACAGATTTATTACTTGTACCAGCAAACACTAAGAATCATTAACATTTAATTTAAATTATGGAAGCGGTTTGACTATTTTCCATGATCTCTCTGGACTATGCAAGAAAAAAGCTGGTATGATAGTAATGGTCAATTTAGGGATCTGCCAAGCCAAGAAATTGTAAATAATGGTTGAATCTCCTCCTGTTGCTGTTGATGACCAAGCTGCATCATGATCTCTATTTTAAATCAAAGGGAATATTGGCATAGACAATAGGGTTGCTGTCTCTTTAGAGAGACAGTTGTTGGTGGTTTAACCTGAGAGGCACCATACCGCAGGTAAGCAAGAGTAGTAATGAAGAATATTTCTTCATGGTAATTTATCTGGTGCAGGAATTGAACCCAAGCTGCTGGGTCAATATGCATTACAAACCAGCCATCCCCCCAACTGAGCTAAGCAACCTCCATATTATGAATATATGACTTTGTCTTCACAAGGACAAGTGTGGTGGTCACTCCTGCTGATACTGTCATGAATAGATGTATCTGACAGGTGAAAGTGAGGTCTGCAGATGCTGGAGATTGAGTTGAGAGTGTGGTGCTGGAAAAGCACAGCACGTTAGGCAGCATTTGAGGAGCAGGAATATCGACGTTTCTGGCAAAAGCCCTTCATCAGGATATGTATCTGACAGGCAAGGTGGTAAGGATGAGATCAAGTATATTTTTCTCTCTTTTTGTTAGTTCCTTCGCTGCCTCCTACCTACTAGACTAGGTATATATGTCCTTTAGCACTTGGCCAGCTCGGTCAGTAGTGGAGTCACTCATGGTGATGGACGTTGAAGAACCTGGCGCAAAGTACATTTGCTACCCTTAGTGCTTCCTTCAAGTGTTGTTTAATCTGGTGGAGTTCTGAATTCATTAATGGAGATGTGATCAGGAAGTTTCCTTACCATGTTTGACCTGATGCCATAAGACTTCATGTTCAACAACAATGTTGATGAACCCCAGCACAACTCTCACTCTGACACCATTTTTGGAAAGTTTGTCCTATTAATGGAACAGCACACATCTGGTGATGGTGATTCTGGCATCTGGGACAATGTCAGTGTGGTAGTGTCATATTCCATGAATATGACTATCAGGTTTTTGCTTGAGCAGTCTCTGAGATGACTCTCCCAATTTTGGCACAAGTCTAGATGCTGGTAAGGAGGACTTTGCAAAGTCAATGTTGTTGTTTCTTGTGCCTCAATGTGTGAATGACATGCCTCCGACCACTTCTAGGAAGTTTGGTTAAACAGATGATCTGGCCCTTGCTACCCAATCAACTCTCAGCAGTTCCTTGTCCCAGGACTTCGAGGTGACAGAGTAATCGTTAACTACAGGCATCACCATCCAAATTCAACTGAGACCACAGTCACTTCTTTACACCTCAGCAACTAACTGTGAACTTCCGGTATCTCCCAGCACATCAGACAGGAATGACCCATATCCCAGGTACCTTGGAGTCCACTTGAATTTGCAAAACGGTCATAGAAAAGACCAAGATCAGAATAAACATTGTCTGGAAACTAAAGCACCTCCATTCTGGGTACTGCTAGCCATACTTCTTTTTGTCTGCTGTTTAGAATATACTCCCCTCTTTGGTCAGAGGGCAGCCACAAAAATACTCAAATTTCTTTTCACTGGAGAGTAGGAGATTAAGGGGCGACCTTAGAGGCTTATAAACTCATGAGGCGTATAGATAAGATGAATGGCAGATATCTTGAGGGTGTGGATTTCAAGACTAGGGGGACATATTTTTAAAAGATTTTAAACAGTCCTAAGGGGCAATTTGTTTTTAGTCGTTCATGTGTGGAATGAATTTCCAGAGGAAGTGGCGAATGTGGGTACAGTTACAATGCTAAAAGATATTTGGATAATTAATTACATGAATTAGAAATGTTTGGAGGGATATGAGCCAAGGGTAAGCAGGTGGGACTAGTTTAGTTTGGGATTACAGTCAACGTGGACTTGTTGGACCAAAGTGTCTGTTTCTTGCTGTATGACAATATGACTATCTCCATTAGTATCCCTGATGAACCTCATCATACACTGAAATGAATGCCTGTACAATAGCTCCCAGTCCTACTTAATATCTCAGCACCTGATGTACAACAGATGACAAAAATGCTGAGTTTGACCTCACTGAAGCTGATTCCATGAAAACCTACAGAACATACCAACCTCTGATCATGAAAACCTTTCTGGAGTTCTCTGAAAGCTTTGAAGTATGCAGATTTTGCAAAAAAAGGTCAAATCATCTGATGAAGCAGAATTATGCCGTTTAGCCCCTCAAGCCTATCCTATAATTCTCTAAGTTAGGAGAAGCTATGACTCTTTAGAGCAGAAGGGGGGATTTTATAGAAATGTATAAGATCATGAGAGGCATGGATAGGGTGAGTACACTCAGTCTTTTTCCCAGGGTTGGGGAATCGAGGACAAGGGGGCATCAGTTTAAGGTTAGAGGGGAAAGAATAAAAGGGGATGTGCAAGGCAACTGTTTTACATAGAGGTAGAATTCATATGGAATGAGCTGCTAGTGGAAGTGGTTAAGGTGGGTTAATACACATTTAAAAGGCATTTGGGCAAATACATGGATAGGAAAGGTTTAGAAGGATATGGGCCAAGTACAGGGAAATGGAGTTAGCATAGATGGACGTTTTGGTTGGCATGAACCAGTTTGGGCTAAAAGACCTGTGTCCGTGCTGTTGGACTCTATAACTCTTAAGTTCATGCCTGATCTGATATATACCTTTTTTTCCCAAGCCACCTCATTTAGGCCTCAAGTCGATGATTTCATCATCTGTCTACCTCCTCTTTAAATATTTGAAGTGACCTAGCTCCATAATTCTTTGGGGTAGGGAATTCTAAACAATCACAATTCTCTGAGAGAAGAAATTCCTTTGCATCTCAGTTTTAAATGAATGCCTCCTTATTCTTTAACTCTGTCCCCTAATTTGAAATTCCCGCACTAGTGGATACATGTTAACATTTACCCTATCAGCTCCCTCAGAATCTTTCTTCTTCTAATGAAAAAGGCTGAACCTGTTTTCTCAGTAAATCAGTCCCTTAATCCTAGTAATCAGCCTAGTGAATCTCTTTTGAACTGCCTCCAATTGCAGTATCTCTTTTCTTAAAAGCATAACCTCACCAACACCCTATACATTTGTAACAAGACTTTGCTATTTTTAAACTTGAACGCCATAGTATTGATGGTTAAAATTCTATTTATCATCTTAATTACTTGATGAGTGATTTGACTGTAGATCCTGTGGATTTGGCCTCCCTGAGCTAACAGGATTTGCATTCCCCTTGCAAGGACATTACATCTTGTTCATAAAAGGAATTAAAGGACAGCTTAGCATGAAACTGATTTTACCCAGATTAAACTTTTTATTATATTGTGAATTAATGTGGCTGACAAAAATTTGGATTGAAGAATTCGCCTAACAGCTTATGGTACTGTAAGTTGGCTGGCTGAACTGCACATCCGTAAATCTGCAAGAAAAGGTGGTTGAATATAAATCAAATATCCATTGATGGCTCACAGCACTTCATGAACATTGCATATCCACATAGCCTAGATGAAGTTGCTCCAATGGTAGGCCAATGCAATTCTTAGCAATAACTTCTGGTTTCAGAAGTTGCTGCCACACATAGACTTTGGAGGTCCATGCAAAAGAGAAAAATATCAGTGGGGATGTAACTTAACTATTAGATCGAAATTGAAATTACGAATCTCACATATAGCTAACATAGTATTAGTGCCTTTCAGCGTGGAAGAGAATGGGGATTTTTGTCTCCAAAAAGACTATGTAGTGGTTATTCTTAGACAGATGTATCTGCTAGGTACATTCATGAGGACGAAGCCAAGTAGGCTTTTACCCCTTTTTGATTCTCACATTACCCTCTACTTGAGCAGTCTGAGGTATTTATCATCCCTTCAACAGATGTCACCTCAATACTAGAGTGTCAGCCTTGGTTTTTATGGCAATTGAACCCATAACCTTCTGACTGTGACTATCAATTGAGCCATGATTGAGTTTGGTAAGCAGCTTCATGGCAGAGATTATATTTTTCCATTTTGTTTTTGTAAATTGGAGATGTACGAGAAACTTCATGGGGAAGTACTTACCATTATACTGCTTAGCACTGTTAAATTTGAAAATTTAGTGTTCACTAAGAATGGAAGCATTTCTGACTATAGTTTTAATTGTATGGCAGGTCTTGACCTTGTTTGGCAAAATGGAACGCCTTCAAAGTTCTCCCATTCATGCTAATATATCTTCAACTCTCAATTGTCATTTGGAAGCCATTCATGTCACGCAAGCACGTCGTAAAGATGAAATAATTAATGCTACAAATCGTCAGAGGCAGGGAGCGCCTCGCTACAATGATGACAAGGGTAAGCAGTTCTTCACAATGTATTAGCTTCTGGTGTAGATGGTCACACAAAAGAGAATTGAATTTGCTATTGTTAAAATATTGTTGTCTTTGTATGGGAAGTTGAACATAGTACATTACTGTCATTCCAACTGATAAATCCTATGAGACTGTACCCCTTTCGTAAATATTAGTATCACTGTTCTGCCTCTCTCAACCTTAAACAAATACAAAACCAAGGTATCCTTTGGTTACTTACAAAGCACTGAAAAATGAACAGATTATTATTTGACAACTCCCTAGTCTGTAATAAAAATACAAAAAAAATTCTGTTCTTGATGAAACTTGATGCTTGTTAAAGAGCTTATAAATAATAGATCACAAAGTTTTCAAAATATGCTGTACTAAATAATTGCCATTTGACTGTGCTGACTGATTCCTGTCTTGTTCTCTATCATTTGGTTGCTGTAATCCATAAACTGATCTTTTTCCAGAATCACTCGACATCAATACCTCTCAATATCTATGATAATCGCTTTACGTGTTTTGTTTCACAGATGTGTTGGCTTTGGCAGCTGCCATAAAGGATTTGACTATTTCAACACGTAAGGCCCGTACTGCTCTCTGGTGTGCATTGCAGATGATCTTGCCAAAATGTTTCCTGGGCACTGTAGTCAAGCAAGTTGAAATTGAAAAGGCATTAAAACAACTTGGTCAGGGGAGTGCTACTGTCAAAAATGATGATAAGAGACTTGCTGAAGAGAAAATTGTGGAAAAGCCTGAATCTGACCTTGCTGGACATGCACCAATAAAAATGGAAATTGATTGTAAGAGAGAAGTGTGTTGAAAAAGCAACAGCTTAAAATGCAACTGCGTTCTATTCTGTGAGTTCTGCTATGGAATATGTCAAACTGTGGATGAAGTGTTTAAAGCACTATTGCGTATCTGTTTGCGTTGTATGAACTTCTAGGATTAATGATGAGCCACGTTTTTTTAAAAAAAGCTTGCCGAAATTTGAAATTAACCTTGTAATCTGAATGGTAAGGGCAAGTTGATTACCTGAGAAGAGAGGAGGAATGATGTGGAACAATGAAATTTGATCTCAGTACAAGTGTGAAATTTTGATCACCATTTCTATAAGATCCTGACACTACATTTGTGCTGTAAGAAGTAATTTCAGCTGCATCAGGATATTGACAAACTTATTTCTATTTGAAACTGGCTTTGGTATGTGTTAATATCACTAGATCATAACCAGGCTGTTCAGGAGATTGCACCACATCTTGTGCAGAAGAGGGGAGAAACCAAATAATTGTTTTTTTTAGTACTGAAACAAGATTTTGAATTTTAGTGAATGAAGTAATTATTAGTGAAGAAATAATGAACCACTGTGGCACTACTAAGGGAGTAGAGTACTGTTGCAGTTTTATGTAGCACCCATTTCGACCTGATTTTGACATGTTGGAGAACTGTCGAGAACTACAGTCGTTTGCCTTTTTAGTTTCTAAATTGCAATATAATTTCTATTGCGTTGAGTTTATTCAAAAAGCCAATCAATGAAGCAAGTTCTTTTCTTTTACGCTTTGTGGTTATGTAGAATATTTCTTAATTAAATTTTAAATTATGAAATATTATTGAAAACTAAAATGTTCCATTCTGAGGAATATTAATAAATGTCATTAAACCTGTTTAACTGGGGATTAACACAACTGTAACATTGAACTGGTTTAAAAAAAAGTAATGGTGCTAAAATCAACTAGAAGTGAACAATTTCATTATTTAACAGGTTATTTTCATATTCTACTGACATTCTGTGCGTTATTACAGAATTTGTTAGAATCTCTTGTCTTTCTTTGAACTAGTGTGCCGTGGTCAGATTCTAAATTTAGTTTAGGCACTGGAACTTTGGAACAGTACTGTCCACTTTCCAAAGTATTGTGATACCAATAAGGTTTGAGAAAATTTAGAAAAACAGAATTGGAATTGGATCATTTTTAAATTAAAAGTAACTACATAGATAATTGGGAATTTGATTACTTTATCTCTCAAATTTTCTTCAACTTTGTAGTCACGCGAATAAATTAGATTGTAATGGCAACTGAAACATTCATAACCAAAAACAGGGCTATTTTTAAAAAAATGTATTTACCTATCCAATGAGTTAACAAGATTTTCATAACTCACAGGTTAGGAAATTGTAGAGTTATGAGATATATTACTTAACAATTCTATTTGATATTATTTGTTAAAGAAATGTACTGTTATGTGCCTGTGCATTGAAGAACAATTAGCTAGTAATGTTAAGCACTTAAAAACAGTCATCCAATTCGTAACATGATGAGATATTTTAGTTATAGGTTTCTTTTTTTTCAGATGAGCAAAATGAAAGAATTGCACATGCAATGAGATCCCCGGCAATTAAACATGCACCAGTAACTTTTAATTTGGTTTCACTTCACAAACCGATCCATTCTTCAATTTGAACTCCAGAAAGGGAAGGGGAGTTATAAAGAATGATATTTTTATGTAATTTGTCTGATTGCAGTTAATAGCCTATGAAACAAATTGGTGCCATAATACAGCTAACTAATAATAATTTTGCTGGAACCCATATTCTCCAAAAATGTAACATATTTCATTTTGAAACTTTGTTATTTTATAGCATTACTGCTATCTTGTCACTGTAATGATGCACGATAATTTATGGTACAATTGGCATTTGTGGTCCATTGTACCTTGTACATGTGCATTTGAACATCTATAGTGAGGTCTGGTGGGTTACTTCACTAATTATGGACCTATTATAATCAAACCCAAACCAGTATTCACACACTCATCTGCAGAAACGGTCATTAGATAGCATTAGCTTTGTCCTATGTATTTTTATTCTTTCTCACTTCATTGGAGATACTGGGATTTTTTTTTAAAAACGTGCCACACAGCTGTAGAACTATCCCATTATAGTAAGCACCCAATTTTCAATTTTCTTTCAAACCTACATCAGTTTTACACTGTTAAATTAAAAATTGACTCAGCATCAATCCTGAAATGTTCTGATTTCTTTGGCTAACTACTATATTACGTGCATTTGCCAACTAATAAAAAGTTTGAAGCACGTTGTAGTATTTAACTGCACTGATAAGCACTGCCTCAACTAAGTTTTTCAGTTGGGGGAGAGGGTTTGTTGTTTTCAAGTAACAGGGAGTTGGCTCCCATTAAAGCTAATAATTTCCATGCTGAATATGTTGCATCATATCTTAATTTACTTTATACTATTTTCAAGGAAGGGAAGAAAACAAAAATAGCTAGATTTTCTAATCTCTAATTTTCTAATAGTGATGCCAATTGAGTTCAGACAAAAGAATTTAAACTTCAAGATACAAATTGAATTTTCAGCAAAAAAGTTTCTTTCAGGTTATAAATATGAATCCTTTCTAAGGAAAATAATAGCATGTTAACTACAAATGAAAATTCAGTCGCATCTTGACTGACAATTGTTCCTTTAAATTTGTTGGTTTTAGTAGGGTGCATTGCTCAGTTCTGGAATCTGTAGACCAGTATTTTTTTCATGAGTTTATATTTTTTAAAAATTCAAGTTGACTGGTTAGAAAAAAAATTTCATGAAGCTTAAATACACATGTTAAACCACATTGGGGGGAAACAAGACTCTTATCTTTTGTATGCATCATCCGTTCCATGACCCATATCTCCAAAATGGTGAAAACAATTAGGCAAATTGAAATCTTAGCAGTAATGCTGGTGACCTTTCACCATCAATGAGAAGCCTTTTCCAGTGTGTTTCTGGATTTTACTGAAGCATTCCTTCAGAATTGCTGTTGAAAGTAAAACAAATTTGTGGTTAATTAAGGAAGGTGACTTTTTTTGCTGTATTGTCATTATTTTGTAGTGTACTTATGCAGAAATTATTATTTTAAACATAGCCAGTCAATTAATTTTATAAAATTAAGTCAAAAGGCATCGAAATGATTAATTTTTGTTAAAACCAAAAAAAATGTATGGTTAATGTGGGAGGAAGGATTTTCTGTTTGGTCCTCGGCAAAATTGTCAGTGTTGTTTATAAATTTGCTGTCACAAGTAGCATACAAATTAAATTTTTCTTAGCCCTTTCACAATTTTTTATTTTTAAAAATTCTAGTGATACTGATATTTAGCCTATTTGATAATTGTCTTTTATGCAAGTTTTGTCTTTTTTTAAAATGGGAGTTAAAGCAACCCACCCAAATATACATGTTCAATAAATCACATTTTGTCTCATCATGCAAATTAGTATAAATACTAAATTAATCTCTTAGTGAAATGTTGATATAAGAGGTAACTGGACTGTTCTTTTGAAACTCACATTTGAAACTCATTCTTCCAATCTAAAAACCTGTTTTTCTCCTGAATTGTTGTATAATCTATTCAAAAAAACAAAATACTTTTTGTTACCTGGTTGGCTAAGGTTGTTGAATTAGGAAACAAGTGACAGCTTGAAGTTACCTATTTTGAGAATCTAGGAACAGAACTGGGTGCAAATCTAGGAACAAAAGTTTTACTTGCTCATTTGAAAAACATCCACCAGAATCCTGTTGGGTTGTTAATTAAAATTGAGAGGTAATTATAAATTATAATTATGAACTACTCAACTGAGGAAATGTAATCCAACTTGTTTAGTGTGGTATTTAACATAGTGCAATCTTTGTAACGTAGTCATCATCACTGCATTACAGAATTAAAAGACTGAATGAATGCATATGAGTGCTACATAACGTGGATAATCTCATTTTAGTCTATAATTTGCATAAAATGTTTAAGAAAGAAAAAGAACTGTTACTCAGGATTAGTTCTTCAAATTACTAACCCTCTATGGTGGGGAAATAATAAATGTTGTACTTTGATTTAGAAAGCACTTAATGAAGACAAATAGATTTTTTTTGTAGTTATCAGTTTGAGGGATTATAATTTTTAAAGCATTCCATATTTATTTTAATATTGATTCAATCTTAATTTAAATTCAGATTTAGTATCTAATGTACTGTATTAATGGGATTATTCTTGCCAAACCTTCCTAATCAGATTAACTGTTTACTCAGGAAATATATATTTAATATTTAGTTTTTTGGGTTGTATGTGCAAAGTATTTTTCACAAATTTAACTGTGTACAATACTAGGTTACCAAAGCTATTTTTGTTTAACTGATTTATTTCTAGAATTTTGGAACCATTTAGGGACTGGAGACATTCTATTACATAGAGCTAGTCATATGCTAGTTTTCATACTTGGGCTTAGACAATCAGAAGTCTTGCGTCTTAAAGCATTGTGAATGTAGAGAAGGTTTGAGATATTTATAGGACTATTAACATAGGTCAAAATTGTTTATTCATTCATATTACACTAAACTCTTTTGTCAATTTAATGCTTTTAATAAAAATGACCATGTGATCTCATTTTTGAAAAATGGTATTATAAACTAGGTAGTATTCATAGTTTATATTTGGAGAGATTGGCTCAGGGAGAAATCCCTTTGGGACTATTCTATGAGATTTGATTTAAAGGCAAAGTAGTAGCACCCACTGAAATTACATTAGTTCTGCGTATGCATAAAATTATTAAAAGGCAACATTGAGAGTCTTTGGGTTTAATTATCTTAAGATCTATGGTTAACACCAACCAACAATCAATTTTTAATTATTTTGATTCATTCATGGTATGTAGGCATCAATGACTGGGCTAACATTTATTGCCCATCCTATATTTGTCAGTTCCTAGAGACAATTAAGAGCCAGCCACATTGCTGTGGGTCTGGAATCTCCTCTTCAAATTGAAACAAATGAAGAAATGGCAGTCTGAATAACTTTCCAAATTTGACCCTGTGTTTCATTTTACATATTTTTAAAAGGTTCTTTTAAATGGAATATATGTTCCTAATCTCTAAACTTAATTTCCTAGGCATTCCGTAAATGCAAATTGTTGAGTGTTGACATAAGTATTACTTCCCTTTAAATGTTCAGGAAACCACCAAATTGATTTTGTTTAAAAGTCAGATTTCATGTGTTCCTTATGAAAATGTAAAACATTTACTAGGTACTAGAGGAACCTCAATTATTTGAATGATACAGGCAGGGAGTATTTTGTTCGGATAATCGAATGCCAGCTAACACTGTTTAGCGTAGCATCAGGACCTTGTGATATTCTCCAGATAATCTGAAATTCGGATAGTTGAATGCAGGATAATTGAGGTTCCTCTGTACATCAAAAACATTACCCCGACCAACAACTCCACCCACAATCATGGGTTTTCAAGCACAGAAGTAGAAACTTTATATCCCCTAATCTTTAATGAATGCTTGTAGTCACAACATTATATCATGAAGATGACTGTGTAGTTATATTTATTAATTAATTCAGACATTAAAACCAATACTACAGAGCACTATTTTGCATTCTGAATTACCTAATTATTTTTATCAAGGCATATATTTTACTGTTGGCTGTCAATATTTTGGAATTCAAAGAGAGAAAGTTTCCTTTTAGAAAGTGAATTTTAAAATTCAGTAATTAAATTTGTTGAAACATTCCAGGTACATTAATCTCTGGAAAAGAATGATGATACAATTAATCTTTATAGTTATTATAGCCCACAGACAATTTTAACGACCAATGTTTCTGAATTTATAAAGGTTGTGGTTTTCAGTCAAAATCCACAGAGATCAGTGCTGCCTTTTATAACCTAGATTGCAACATGCCTTTGTATAATAGGTTTACAATTCTCATTTTTGGTATAAATTTTATGGAACTAGTTTGCTACAGATTTTAATAAAGCATTAAAACCGTACACATTGAAATGTACGGCAATGTGACCTACATAAAGAAGGGAATAAAAGATGATTTGCTTGTGCATTTTTGAAAATCTTAGATTTTGTTTACACAAATTTATTTTTGTAGCCATACTGGATTGTGCTCTAGTAATGAATGTATTGGGCATTGTAGATTCTTCTTTGGGTTACATACGTTAATTTGTATTCATGGTGTGTGTAATCTTTCTAAATCATTTTGTGTATTTTAAAAATGGTAATGTGCCTTTTACTGATGTTTTATTTTAAATGGTAAAAAGCTGTATTTATGTTGGATTCAGCAGCTTTATAATTAAACTTGTTACTACTGATGTTTAAAATATTGTTAGTTTCTGCTAGCTGTTCAGAAAATTAATTACATAAGATGTGACAATGTATAGCTAACAGTGCAGCATGCTAATTTTCTTAAATGTATTTGTATTAGTCTGGTTCAGTAAAAGGCATGAGGCACTTGCTTAATGGTACTATTGTGAAATCAATCAACCTTCACTGGTATTTAATGGCATGGAATGTAATTTATGCAATAATCTAAACTATCTTCATCAAATGAAGAGTATGTTATCTATTATGTTAGTATGTTCTATCCTGGATCAGTGTGAAATTTGCTAACAACTTAATAGGTTTTAGGTGCTAGAATGTTATGGAGCACTTATTTTCCCCTTTCTTACTATGTTAATTTAACAAATAAGGGGTTTGCCCACAATACCTCTGCCCTTGGTTGAAAATTTAAGCATTGTGGTACTTCAATATTTCCAAGTTTTTTAAATGTTTAATCATGTCTTTTGCCTTGATCACCATTGTTAGATTTAATACAATATACAGGAAGTTTGGTTTGCCTAAGGAAAGATATTGACATGATTGCCCCACAAGAACACCTAATTTATATTCAGGGGAGATTTAATTATTGTAGTCTGTTAGCTTTGCGTTAACAAAGGGAAAAAAAATTCTAAAGCCAAATAATTTGAGCTCTGAATAATTTAATCTTTTCACTGCACTTTCCATGCTCAATGTGGTTTTTAACCAATGCAACTAACTGTTTAATTTCAATAGCATTTATGTAAGTTGTGCTTTATCCAGAGACTAACTGGAACTGAGCATGTTTCTAAATCACTGGATTTCTACAGTATCTTTATGATTTGTCTAAAATAGGAATTCCAATGTTTTCTTAAGGTAGAAGTGTTCAGATGCTTAAGACCAGTGTGCAATTGCAGACTTCTCCTGTGAGAGTGAGGTGTTAGAAAAGATGGTCACGATATTATCAACTTTGAGGATAACAATGTTCACTAAAAGATGCTCTCATCAAATACTGGGAAGAAAATAACCTGTGTTGCTGCTGCTGCATAAATATTATGGGAAAAATATTTTAGTTCCTATTGTTAGAATCATGTGGTTAGGTTGCTCTGTTCTGGAAGGTGTACAAGATGTCGTTTGATCTATAAATTCAGTATAGGACAAGGACTGAAACTTGATCACAGAGGAGAAGTCTGCAGTGCATATATGTGGACCAATCATAACATTCTGTTAATGCTGTTTAATTATAAATATACTGTCTTTGTGAATCACTTAAACAATATTTTGTTACAAATGTTGCTGAATTCTGTCTTGCTAACAATCAAATTTTTGTTTATCGCAGACATAGCTTTCAAGTGCTGAATTATTTTAAAAGTTGCAGTTTATATTTAACTGGGGTGTGTAGCAGCATTGGAGCTCTGTTTTAAAAACAGTTTGAACATTAGCCCATTACTGCGAAGAAATAAAGTTTAAATTAGTTTGATGTTAACCTTTGACTGTTCTTATTCTTGGGTATGGAACTTATGGGTGGAATTTTGTGCCTTGAGTGATTTGCAATAGTGAGAAGTGATAGAAAATACAAAACTCTGAAAAAAATCTATAATCTCTATTAATAAAACATTTTCTGACATTCCCCTCAAGGTTTAAACAGCAACTTTAGAATCACCGAGTGATGGCTGTCTTATTCCCAAGTATTTGTATTTCATTAGTAGCCCAACTTGCCTGTTTGCAGCTTACAATTCTGTCCTTCAAGAAAATAGAAGGTTTTAATTCCTGAAATTTAAAATGGTAACCTTGCGACAGCAGCTCCCTATATGCTTTTGTTCAACTCAATTCTGTATTCATCACCGCATCCCAGCATGCTCCATATACTCAAAGATGTGTAGGTTAGGTGAATTGGCCATGCTAAATTGCCCATCATGTGCAGGCTAGGTGGATTAGTCATGGGAAATGTAAGTTAGGGTAGAGGGATGGATCTGGGTGGGATGCTCTTTAGAGGGTTGGTGCAGACTCTGGCTGAATGGCCGCCTTCCACATTGTGGGGAGTCTATGATTCTCCATACTTCTAGTTCCCTCGCAGCGAACTGAGACTAACTTTGCTTTCTGTTCCATATTCTCAGTGTAGGCAGTTAAACAGCACATTATGAAAGACGGTTCCTGGAATGCAGCATTTGAATTGCTGTTGAGATGTTTAAATATTAGATTCCTGACACTATGGAAACAGGCCCTTCAGCCCAACAAGTCCACACCCACCCTCCGAAAAGTAACCCATTCAGACCCATTCCCCTACTCTATATTTAACCCTGACTAAAGCATCTAACACTATGGGCAATTTATCATGGCCAATTCACCAGACCTGCACATCTTTGATTGTAGGAGGAAACTGAAGCACCCAGAGGAAACCCATGCAGACACGACGAGAATCAAACCCGAGTCCCTGGCGCTATGAGGCAGCAGTGCTGCCCCATGCTGTTCCCAGTGGTATGAACATTGCAATGCCCAGGCAGTGGTGAGCACTTCTGCCTTTCCATGAGACAGATTTCATAGAGGCTAGTTGCATAATTCTAATTAACGATTAATCGTTGCACTAATTTCCACAGGAACAGGAGTCAGTGCCCCCCACTGGAGAATGATAAGATTCTGATCTGCATTGGGTATTGGGAAGAGAGTAGTGGTGACTAAGAGATTTTAGGATGGGATGTAGCTAATGCCAAGTAAGCTGTGTGACCTGGTTAGACTGACTGGGGCAAGACATGGGGCTGGCTGTGCTAGGTTGTGTTAACCATAATGACAAATACCTTGAGCAGCCTGTTTTGTCCTGGATGATGTCAAACTTCCTGAGTGTTTTTGGAGTTGCACTCAGCCTGGCAAGCTGTGCCTTGCAAAGATGAACAGACTTTGGGAAGTCAGTGAGTTACTCGCTATAGAATTTCTAACTTCTGACCTGCTCTTGTAGCCAATATTTATATGGCTGACCAGCAACTAAACTGGACCAATGACAACCTCCAGGGATGCTAATTGTGTGGAATTCAGTGATGGTCAGGCCATTGAGTGTCAAGGGTTGATGGTTGAGTTGTCTCTTGTTGGAGACTATCATTGCCTAGTATTAGTACGGCATGAATGTTAACTTGTCACTTTTCAGAGTTGATGTTTTGGGACTGATGAAAGGTCCTGCCCGAAACATCAACTCTCCTCCTCGGATGCTGCCTGTGCTTTATCCAGTGCCAAACTTTATCGACTCTGACTCTCTAGCATCTGTAATCCTCACAATCTCCTACTTGCCACTTTTCAGCCTAAACCTGGATATTGTCCAGGTCTTGTTGCATTTGGACATGGACTGAGGTGCCATGAATGGTGCTAAACATTGTTCAATAACTAGTAAACATTGCCACTGGATCTTATAATGGAGGGAATGTCATTGATTAAGCATCTGAAGGGTGTTGGATACTATCCTAAGGATGTCTGGAGTTGAGATGACTGACCTGGACAATAACAACCAATCCACTTTGTTCCAGATATTTCAACCAACAAATAGTTTTCTCCTTGATTCCCCTTGGCTTTGGTTTGCTAGGACTCCTTTACACCACACTTGGTCAAGTGGGTCCTTGATGTCAAGGACAGTCCCTCCCATCACCTTACCACAAAAAGACATGGCCCACTCTCACTAGTATCCTTACAGATAAGGAAGGACACCACTTCAACTGGAACAACACATCCATCCTAGGACAAGCCAAACAGAGACATGCATGAGAATTCCTAGAATCATGGCATTCAAACTGGAACTCTACAACAAACACATTGACTTGGATCCCATTTACCACCCCTTGAGAAAAAGAACAGGAAATTATGTCACCAACCCAAGGAAACCTAAATACAAATAGAAAGCTGGCCATACCACCAAGTACTTCATGCAGAGGCTCACTGATGATGTTACCTAGTATGGTGACGAAATGTCAAACAAACCTTGTAGCTCTGCGAGCAAACCTATATCCTGAGTCTCTTCCCATCTTTGGAATTAAGTTCTTCTGTCCATGTTTGAGTCAAAGTTGTAATGAGATCAGGGTGGATAAAGTGTGGAGCTAGAAAAAGCACAACAGGTTAAGCAGCATTGGGGTGGAGGGTGCTGAGCAATCCTGGTGGGACTCAAATTTGTCTTTGGTCTCTGGTCTTTGTGCCAAGTATGTCCAAGAAAAGTGCTGAGAATACCACCAAGATTTCTTCACTGCACTGACCTCATCAAAAACATTTGACTCAGTCAAGTGGAAAACTTGCCTTTAAAATCTAGACTAATGTCAAGGAAGACTGTATGGTAGCCACCGTACTATATGCAATCTATCTATAAGTGGTCACTGATCATATCAAAGTTCAATAGCCTCTCCTGTGAGTATTAAATGTCCCCTACATTTAAAGCTGTCATCCCCATCTGAACCATAAACATCACACTTCACAAGCACGATTGGCAGTTTGCAGATGATGTGCCTTTAAGAGAGATTTGTTCTGTGTTGTTTCTTTTGCAAAGAGGTTTTGCCACTGTGGTTCCAGAATGTCAGCTTCAGAAGCAGTGGGTTAACAGCATTGAGATCCCTGAGTTTTTAAATTAGTCAAAAGAAGCATGGTGGAGTCAGCCTGACAGACCAGTGGTTTTGTTTTGCCTCCAGTTGGGGTTTAGAGTTGTCTGTTGAACCTAATTGATGTAGCTCACTTGTTCTCTCTGATGGTCCATAACAAACTGGGAACTCTTGGTGGGATCAATATCTCTAATTCCAAGTTAGGTTTAGGCTTAATGTACTCAAAGAAGTTGAGTGCAAGTGTTGGTGTTCTCTTTTCGGGCATTGCATTTGATTTGTTTAAATAGTCTGTCATGTGAATATACTCATGGCATTTTGATAGGGAAGGCAAGTACAAAGAGAATGTGGTACTTGAACAGCTCCATGTGAAGATCCAAATCCAGATGATTCTAAATTTTATATCCCTCAAGTTAAATTGGACAAGGGATGTCTCAAAAATTGGGATAAACTATTGTGTTACCTTCCAGAAGAAACTAAAAATAACTTGGAAGTTATTACAAGGGAAGGCGATGACCTAGTGGTATAATCGCTAGACTATTAATCCAGAGTCTGGATTAGTGCTGCTGGAAGAGCACAGCAGTTCAGGCAGCATCCAACGAGCAGCGAAATCGACGTTTCGGGCAAAATCATCAGGAATAAAGGCAGTGAACCTGAAGCGTGGAGAGATAAGCTAGAGGAGGATGGGGTTGGGGAGAGAGTAGCATAGAGTACAATGGGTGAGTGGGGGAGGAGATGAAGGTGATAGGTCAGGGAGGGGAGGGTGGAGTGGATAGGTGGAAAAGGAGCTAGGCAGGTCGGACAAGTCAAGGGGACAGAGCTGAGCTGGAAGTTTGAAACTAGGATGAGGTGGGGGAAGGGGAAATGAGGAAGCTGTTGAAGTCCACATTGATGCCCTGGGGTTGAAGTGTTCCGAGGCGGAAGATGAGGCGTTCTTCCTCCAGGCGTCTGGTGGTGAGGGAGCGGTGGTGAAGGAGGCCCAGGACCTCCATGTCCTTGGCAGAGTGGGAGGAGAGTTGAAATGTTGGGCCACGGGGTGGTTTGGTTGATTGGTGCGGGTGTCTCGGAGATGTTCCCTAAAGCGCTTTGCTAGGAGGCGCCCAGTCTCCCCAATGTAGAGGAGACCACATCGGGAGCAACGGATACAATAAATGATATTAGTGGATGTGCAAGTAAAACTTTGATGGATGTGGAAGGCTCCTTTAGGGCCTTGGATAGAGGTGAGGGAGGAGGTGTGGGCACAGGTTTTACAGTTCCTGCGGTGGCAGGGGAAAGTGCCAGAATGGGAGGGTGGGTCGTAGGGGGGCGTGGACCTGACCAGGTAGTCACGGAGGGAATGGTCTTTGCAGAAGGCAGAAAGGGGTGGGGAGGGAATATATATCCCTGGTGATGGAGTCTTTTTGAAGGTGGCGGAAATGTCGGCGGATGATTTGGTTTATGCGAAGGTTTGTAGAGTGGAAGGTGAGCACCAGGGGCGTTCTGTCCTTGTTACGGTTGGAGGGTGGGGTCTGAGGGCGGAGGTGTGGGATGTGGGCGAGATGCGTTGGAGGGCATCTTTAACCACGTGGGAAGGGAAATTGCGGTCTCTAAAGAAGGAGGCCATCTGGTGTGTTCTATGATGGAACTGGTCCTCCTGGGAGCAGATACGACGGAGGCGGAGAAATTGGGAATACGGGATGGCATTTTTGCAAGAGGTAGGGTGGGAAGAGGTGTAATCCAGGTAGCTGTGGGAGTCGGTGGGTTTGTAAAAAATGTCAGTGTCAAGTTGGTCATCACTAATGGAGATGGAGAGGTCCAGGAAGGGGAGGGAGGTGTCAGAGATGGTCCAGGTAAATTTAAGGTCAGGGTGGAATGTGTTGGTGAAGTTGATGAATTGCTCAACCTCCTCGCGGTAGCACGAGGTGGCACCAATGCAGTCATCAATGTAGCGGGTCCAGAGACCTAGGTATGTTCAGGGAACACGGTTTCGTATGCTGCCACGACAGATGGTTGGAATTTGAATTCAATTTAAAAGAATTGAAATTAAGAATCAACTGATGACCATGAAATCATTGTTGAATGTTGAAAACAAAACCTGTCTGGTTCATTAATGTCCTTCAGGGAAGGAAATCTGGCCTGGCCTACATGTGACTCTAGACCCACAGTAATGTGGTTAACTCTCAGTTGCCCTCTGA
This sequence comes from Chiloscyllium punctatum, assembly GCF_047496795.1. Classification (NCBI taxonomy): domain Eukaryota; kingdom Metazoa; phylum Chordata; class Chondrichthyes; order Orectolobiformes; family Hemiscylliidae; genus Chiloscyllium; species Chiloscyllium punctatum. The sequence goes on along the minus strand of NC_092746.1, from coordinate 117,772,967 downwards.
AATGGCCTAGCAAGCCATTCAGGTGTACTAATTGCTACAAAGTCTCAAGAGAAATGAAACTGGATGGATCACCTGGCATCGACCTGGGCAGTGGAAAAGACAATAGCAGAAATAGACCTTTCGACCCTGCAAAGTTCTCCTCGCTAACATTTGGGGGCTCGTGCCAAAATTGGGAGATCTGTCTCACAGACTAGTCAAACAACAGCCTGACATAGTCATACTTTCAGAATCACACCTTATAGACAATGTCCCAGACACCACCTTCACCATCCCTGGATAAGTCCTGACTCACCAGTAGGACGGACCCAGCAGAGTTGGCGGCACAGTGGTATACCATTGTGAGAGTTGCTCTGGAAGTCCTCAATATTGCAATATTGACTCTAGACCCCTTGAAGTCTCACAGCTTCAGGTTAAATATGGGTAAGGAAACCTCCTGTTGATTACTATGTATCGTCCTTCCTCAACTGAAGAATTAGTACTCCTCTATGTTGAACAACACTTGGAGGAAGCACTGAGGATGGCAAAGGCATCTCTGGGTGGGGGATTTCAACTTTCACCACCAACAGTGGCTCGGCAGCAGTACAACTGATTGAGCTTGTCGGGTCCTAAAGGACATAGCTGCTAGATTAGGTCTGTGGCAGGTGATGATGGAACCAGCAAGATGAAAAAAACAAACTTAACCTCATCATTAAAAATATGCCAGATGCAAATGCATCTGTCCATGACAGTATCAGTAATAGTGACCACTGCACAGTCCTTGTGGAGATGAAAATCCAACCTTCACATTGAGAATAACAAGCACTGCTGCCTCACAGCGCCAGGGACCCGGGTTCAATTCCCGACTCGGGCGACTGACTGTGTGGAGTTTGCACGTTCTCCCTGTGTCTGCGTGGGTTTCCTCCGGGTGCTCCGGTTTCCTCCCACAGTCCAAAGACGTGCAGGTCAGGTGAATTGGCCATGCTAAATTGCCCGTAGTGTTAGGTAAAGGGGTAAATGTAGGGAAATGGGTGGGTTGCGCTTCGGCGGGTCGGTGTGGCCTGTTTCTACACTGTAAGTAATCTAATCTAATCTCCTTCGTGTTGTGTGGCACTATCACTGTGCTAAATGAGACAGACTTGGAAACTACCAAACAGGACTAATTGTATCCCAAACAACATGAGCAGAAAGTGATAGACAGAGCTAATTGATCCGAGAGAAAGTGAGGATTGCAGATGCTGGAGATTAGAGTTTAGAGTACGGTGCTTAAAGCAGGTCAGACAGCATCCGAGGAGCAGGAAAATCAACATTTTGGGATAGGCCCTTCATTAAGAATGAGGCTTGTGGGCTGAAGGGCTGATAGATAAATGGGAGGGTGTGGGGCTGGGAGGAAGGTCGCTGGGAATGCAATAGGTACCTGAGACGTGCAGTGGGAAAGAGACTCACAGAGATCCTTGTAGAAAGAGGAAGAGAACTTCAAGGTGGGCATCCTTGGCAGTAGCGTTGAAATCTACTCGGAAAAAGTGAGGACTGCAGATGCTGGACATCAAAGTCACCCAACCAATGGATCAAATCTAAGCTCTGCATTCCTACCACATCCAATCATGCATGGTGGTTGATGATTAACCAATTCACTGGAAGAGGAGGCTCCACAAATATCCCTTTCCTTACTGATGGAAGAGCCCAGCACATCAGTACAAAAGATAAGGCTGAATCTTTTACAGCAATCTTCAGCCAGAAATGCTGACTGAATGATCTATCTTGGCCTCCTCCAGTGGTCCCCAGCATCACAGATACCAGTCTTCATCCATTTTGATTCAGTCCACATGACATCAAGAAATGGTTGGAGGGACTGGATACTGCGAAGGCTACAGGCTCTGACAACATTCCAGCAATAGGATTGAAGATTTGTGCTCCAGAACTTGCCACTCCTCTAGCCAAGCTGTTTCAATACAGTTTCAACACTGGCATCTACCCGATAATATGGAAAACTGCCCAAGTATATCCTGTACATAAAAAGCAGGACAATCTAACCCGGCCAATTACCACCCATCAGTCTACTGGTGACCATCAGGAAAGTGATGGAAAGTGTCATCAACTGTGGTACCAAGCAGCACCTGCTCAGTAATAACTCACAGTGATACCTAGTTTGGGTTCTGCCAGGGCCACTCAGTTCCTGACCTCATTATTGCCTTGGTTCAAACATGGACAAAAGAGCTGAATTCCAGAGGTGAGGGGAGAGTGACAGCCCTTGACATCAAGGCTGTATTTGACCTACTGTGGCATCAAGGAGCCCTAGCAAAGCTGTAATCGATGGGTATCAGGGGGAAAACTCTCCAGTGGTTAGAGTCATACCTGACTCTAAGGAAGATGGTCGTGACTGTTGAACGTCAGTCATCTCAGCTCCAGGACATCTCTGCAGGAATTCCTCAGAGGAGTGTCCGAGGCCCAACCATCTTTAGCTGCTTCATCTTACCTTCCCTGCATCATAAGGTCAGAGGTGGGAATGTTTGCTGACAGTTGCACAATGTTCAGCACCATTTGCGACTCCTCAGACGCTGAAGCAGTCCATGTCCAAATGCGACAAGATCTGGACAATATCCAGGCTTGGGCTGACAAGTGACAAGTAACATTCCCATCACAAAAATGCCAGGCTAAGACCATCACCAATAAGAGACAATCTAACCACCACTCCTTGACATTCAGTGGTGTTACCATCACTGAGTCCCCCGCTAACACATTCTGGAATTTATCATTGATTAGAAACTCAACTGGAACACAGTGGCTACATTGATTAGAAACTCAACTAAACACAGTGGCTACAATACAGGTCAGGGGCTAGGAATGAGAGGGTAAAGATCCAGTCGTCGTAGTCCACTTGGTACCAATAATATAGATAAAACTAGGGCAGAGGTTCTGCTAAAGGAGTATGAACATCTGGGAGCTAAATTAAAATGCTGGACCAAAAAGGTAACAGTCGCTAGATTACTACCAGAGCCACAAGGTGATTGGCACAGAATCAATAAGATATTCAAGGTAAATGCATAGCTGAAAGATTCACGTGGGAGAAATGGGTTTTAATTCATGGGACATTAGCACCTGTTGTGATGGGACAGTCTTCATCTGAACCATGCTGGGACCAGAGTCCTAGTGAATTGCATAGGTAAGGCTGTAGACAGAGCTTCAAACTAAATTGGGGGAAGATAGGAGAAGGTTCAGTTATAGGGGAAATTAGAAAACCCGAATTAAAGGAGGAGGTAAGAGTGCAGAACTCAGGAGAAGTCATTAAAGCCTCCAGCACAGACACAAATAGGACAGAGTGTTTGGAAAGGTTAACAATCAAACTTAAAGCACACTGGACAAAGGAATGACAATGAGAAGAGGGATGGTTAATGCAGGACTGAAGGTGTTATATCTGAATGCACGCAGTATAAGGAATAAGGTAAATGAGTTTGTGCTGCAGATCAAAATTCCTGAAGAAGGGTTTATGCCCGAAACGTCGATTCTCCTGTTCCTTTGACGCTGCCTGACCTGCTGCGCTTTTCCAGCAACACATTTTTAAGCTCTGATCTCCAGCATCTGCAGTCCTCACTTTCTCCCGCAGATCAAAATTGGCAGAATAACGTGGTGGGTATCACGGAGATGTGACTGCAAGAGGATTAGGATTGAGAGCTGATTATTTAAGGATATACAGATGGTGTAGAATCTGTGTGGGTAGAATTGAGGAACTGCAAAGGTTAAAAAACACAGTTGGAGTTATGTACAGGCCTCCAAATAGTAGTCCGGAACTGGGATGCAAGATATACCAAGAGATAGAAAAAATGGGTTGGAAAGTCAAAATTAGAGTGATCATGGGGGATTTCAAAATACAGGTGGACTGGGAGAATCAGGTTGGTAGTAGATTGCAAGAAAAATAATTTGTGGAATGTTTACGAGATGGCTTTTTGGAGCAGCTTATGGTGGAGCCCATTAGGGAACAGGCAATGCTGGATTTAGTTTTATGCAATGAGGCAGACTTGATATGGGAGCTTAAGATGAAGGAACTCTAAGGAGGCAGTGATCATTTTAGGATTGAATATACTCTGCAATTTGAGAGGGACAAGATAGAATCAGAGGTAATGGTATTACAGCTGATTAAAGGTAACTATAGAGGCATGATGGAGAAGCTGTTTAGAATTGACTGGGAGAGGAGCCTAGCTGGAAAGACTGTGGAACAGCAATGGCAGGAGTTTCTGGGGGTAATTCAGGAGAGATTCATCCTGAGGTAAAAGAAGCATGTTACAGGGAGGATGAAGCAACCATGGTTGACTAGGGAAGTCAGGGATAACATTAAAAACAAAAGAGAAAACAGATAATGTGGCAAAGGGCAGTGGGAAACCAGAGGATTGGAAAGCTTATAAAGGCCAACAGAGAACTACAAAAAAAGAAATAAGGAGGGAGAAGATTAAATATGAGTGTAAGCTATCCAGTAATATATAGGAAGACTGTAAGAGTTTCTTTAGATATATAAAGGGCAAAAGAGAGGCAAAAATGGATGTTGGACCACTGGAAAATGACACTGGAGAGATGGTAGTGGCAAACAAGGAAATGGCTGAGGAACTGAATAATTACTTTGCGTCAGTCTTCATAATGGAGTAATATCCCATAAATTCAAGAAAGTGATGGGATAGAGCTGAATATGGTGGCAATCACTGAATGGTCTGAAGGTGGATAAATCACCTGGACTAGGTGGACTACACCCCAGAGTTTTAAGGCATTTAGCTGAAGAGATAGTGGAGGCGTTATTGGTGATCTTTCATAGATTGCTTGAATCAGGTAGGGTCCCAGAGGACTGGAAAAGCACTTACGTGACATCCCTGTTTAAAAAGGGAGTAAGGCAAAAGATGGAAAATTACAGACCAATTAGCCTCACCTTGGATGTGGCCAAGATACTGGAATCCATTGTGAAGGAAGAGATTTCTGAATACTTGGAAGTGTGTGTTAAAATAGGGCAAAGTCAGCATGGTTTCATCAAGGAGAGGTCATGTCTGACAAATCTGCTGGAATTCTTTGAGGAAGTAACGAGCAGGTTAGACCAAGGAAAGCCAATGGATGTTCTCTACCTGCTCTTTATAGGCATTTTGTACACCCCTTTCTTGGATCCAGTACTAATCCTAATATACTTTGTTAGTCATGGCAGGGCCACCTGCCCCATTTTATTTTTTCTTCTCCTTTTTAAAAGAAATTTAAATTAACCCCCACACTACCGCCTAACTGCGGTAGTGCTTATTTTTTCCCCAGCATCCATGGTGTGTGTGTGCAGGTGTGAGACACAGTGAAAGACACAAAGTGCACGAATCTTTATTCAATTTCCACCACCAGGAAAATAGGAAAACACCCGGGTGGCCAGTGACAAGCACACCTGCCCCATTTTATTTTGTGCCAGACAGAAATGAACAACAGTTGCAAACTTAGAATAGTGCTGGAAAAGCCTGCAGGCAGGCAGTGTCTGAGGAGCAGGAAAATTGACATTTTGGGCAAAAGCCCTTCATCATTGTCGATTTTCCTGCTCCTTGGATGCTGCCTGACCTGCTGGGCTTTTCCAGCACTACTCTAATCTCCAGCATCTGCACTTTTGAACAGTTACGAACTATCTATATCCAGCTGTATCCTTTGACAATCCTCCTCAGTAACTGCAACTCTGCCAATTTTGGTGTAATCCGCAAACTTACTAATCAGACCACCTAAATTTTATTCCAGATCATTTATATACATAACAAACAACAAAGGTCCCAGCACTGATCCCTGCGGAACACCACTAGTTAATGAACTACATTCCGAAAAGCACCCTTCCACCGCTACATTCTGTCTTTTATGACCCAGCCAGTTTTGTATCCATCTAGCAAGCTTACCCTGGGGATCCTATGAGACTCTACATTCTGTATCAGTCTGCCATGAGGAACCTTATTATGCTTTACTCCATGTAGGCAACATCCACTGCCCTTCCTTTATCAATCATTCTTGTCATCTCCTCAAAAAACTATTAACTTGTTGTGAAAAGATCTTCCCTCCATAAACCCATGCTACCTATCACTAACAAGTCCACTTGCTTTCAAATATGAATAAATCCCATCTCTCTGTTTCTTCTCCAACAGCTTCCCCACCACTGATGTTAGGCTCATTGGCCTGTAATTACCTGGATTATCTGTTTCTCTTCTTAAACAAAGGTACAACACTTGCTATTCTCTGGTCCTCTGGAACCATGCTTAAGGCCCCAGCTATTTACTCTCTTGCCTCCTATAGTATCCTGGGATAGATCCCCTCTGGCCCTGGAGACTTGTCTACCTTAAAGTAGTTCAAGACCTGCCCGAGTATTCACACACCTTTCCCTAACTTCAGCATCCTTCACGTCCCTCTCTTTGGTGAATACCAATATAAAGTACTCATTAAGGATCTCACCCATCTCCTCTGGCTCTACGTGTAACCTTGCTCCTTAAGTGGGCCTACTCTATCCCTAGCTCCCCTCTTGCTCCTAACATATGTATAAAATGCCCTTCAATTATCATTAATCCTGCTGGCCAAGGTAATTTCATAGCCCCTTTTAGCCCTAACTCCCCATTTGAGCTCCTTCCTACTTTTTCTATATTCTTCAAGGACATCATCTGTTTTTCTGTTGCCTAGATCCTAGGAACATTTCCTTCTTTTTGACTTAGCTGATAATTTCCCCTCAAGGTTCCTGAATCTTAACATTCCTGTCCTTCACTTTGATGGGAACATGCCTGTCCTACATTCTAATCAACTAGTTATCCAAAGAAACTCCTATGTCAGATGAGGATTTACCTTCAAGTAGCTACTTTCAATCCATATTCTTCAATTTTTGCCTAATTTGGTTATATTGCCAAATGTGTGTCTGAGACAATTGTGTATACTGATCATAAGTCTACAGATGGCAAAGCCTTAACATTTTTGGAAAAATTTAAGAATAAAAATATCCAACTGTTTAGACAGAGTTCATTGTTACAGCTATTCTAACTGAAAATTATTTCTGTGGCAAAACGTGAAAACGTAATTGCTGATGCATTATCACAACTTTGATGAAGGAAGTCAGAAGTCTTCAGTGGAAGAACATAGAACATAGAACATAGAACAATACAGCACAGAACAGGCCCTTCGGCCCACGATGTTGTGCCGAACTTCTATCCTAGATTAAGCACCCATCCATGTACCTATCCAAATGCCGCTTAAAGGTCGCCAATGATTCTGACTCTACCACTCCCACGGGCAGCGCATTCCATGCCCCCACCACTCTCTGGGTAAAGAACCCACCCCTGACATCTCCCCTATACCTTCCACCCTTCACCTTAAATTTATGTCCCCTTGTAGCACTCTGTTGTACCCGGGGAAAAAGTTTCTGACTGTCTACTCTATCTATTCCTCTGATCATCTTATAAACCTCGATCAAGTCACCCCTCATCCTTCGCCATTCCAATGAGAAAAGGCCGAGAACTCTCAACCTATCCTCGTACGACCTACTCTCCATTCCAGGCAACATCCTGGTAAATCTTCTCTGCACCCTCTCCAAAGCTTCCACATCTTTCCTAAAGTGAGGCGACCAGAACTGCACACAGTACTCCAACTGTGGCCTAACCAAAGTCCTGTACAGCTGCAACATCACTTTACGACTCTTGAATTCAATCCCTCTGCTAATGAACGATAATATTCCATAGGCCTTCTTACAAACTCTATCCACCTGAGTGGCAACCTTCAAAGATCTATGTACATAGACCCCAAGATCCCTATGTTCTTCCACCTGACTAAGAACCCTACCATTAACCCTGTATTCCGCATTCTTATTTGTTCTTCCAAAATGGACAACCTCACACTTGACAGGGTTGAACTCCATCTGCCACTCCTCAGCCCAGCTATGCATCATATCTAAGTCCCTCTGCAGCCGACAACAGCCCTCCTCACTGTCCACAACTCCACCTATCTTTGTATCATCTGCAAATTTACTGACCCACCCTTCGACTCCCTCATCCAAGTCATTAAATAAAAATTACAAACAGCAGAGGACCCAGAACTGATCCCTGCGGAACTCCACTTGTAACTGGGCTCCAGGCTGAATATTTACCATCTACCACCACTCTCTGCCTTCGACCGGTTAGCCAGTTTTCTATCCAATTGGCCAAATTTCCCTCTATCCCATGCCTCCTGACTTTCCGCATAAGCCTACCATGGGGAACCTTATCAAATGCCTTACTAAAATCCATGTACACTACATCCACTGCTCTACCCTCATCCACATGCTTGGTCACCTCCTCGAAGAATTCAATAAGACTTGTAAGGCAAGACCTACCCTTCACAAATCCGTGCTGGCTGTCCCTAATCAAGCAGTGTCTTTCCAGATACTCGTAAATCCTATCCCTCAGTACCCTTTCCATTACTTTGCCTACCACAGAAGTAAGACTAACTGGCCTGTAATTCCCGGGGTTATACCTATTCCCTTTTTTGAACAGGGGCACAACATTCGCTACTCTCCAGTCCCCTGGTACCACCCCCGTTGCCAGTGAAGACGAGAAGATCATTGCCAACGGTACTGCAATTTCCTCTCTTGCTTCCCACATAATCCTAGGATATATCCCGTCAGGCCCGGGGGACTTGTCTATCCTCAAGTTGTTCAAAATGTCCAACACATCTTCCTTCCTAACAGGTATCTCTTCTAGCTTAACAGTCCGTTTCACACTCTCCTCTTCAACAATACGGTCCCTCTCGTTCGTAAATACTGAAGAGAAGTACTTGTTCAAGACCTCTCCTATCTCTTCCGACTCAATACACAGTCTCCCACTACTGTCCTTGATCGGACCTACCCTCGTTCTCGTCATTCTCAGGTTTCTCACATACGCATAAAATGCCTTGGGGTTATCCTTGATCCTATCCGCCAAGGATTTTTCATGCCCTCTCTTAGCTCTCCTAATCCCTTTCTTCAGGTCCCTCCTGGCTATCCTGTATCCCTCCACTGCTCTGTCTGAACCCTGTTTCCTCAACCTTATGTAAGCCTCCTTCTTCCTCTTTACTAGACATTCAACCTCCCTCGTCAACCAAGGCTCCCTCACACGACCATTTCTTTCCTGCCTGATAGGTACATACATATCAAGGACACGTCGTATCTGCTCCTTGAAAAAGTTCCACATTTCCACCACATCCTTCCCTGACAGCCTATGCTCCCAATGTATGCTCCTCAAATCCTGTCTTACAGCATCGTAATTTCCCTTCCCCCAATTGTAAAATCTACCTTGTTGTGCGCACCTATCTCTCTCCATAACCAAGGTGAAAGTCACAGAATTGTGGTCACCATTACCAAAATGTTCACCCACTAACAAGCCCACCACTTGTCCCGGTTCATTACCGAGTACCAAATCCAATATGGCCTCCCCTCTGGTTGGACACTCTAATTACTGCATTAGAAAAGCTTCCTGGACACACTGCACAAACACCGCCCCATCCAATCTACTTGATCTAAAGAGCTTCCAATCAATATTTGGGAAGTTGAAGTCGCCCATGACTACGACCCTGTGGCTTCTGCACCTTTCCAAAATCTGTTTCCCAATCTGTTTCTCCACATCTCTGCTGCTATTGGGGGGCCCATAATAAACACCCAATAAGGTGACTGCACCTTTCCTATTTCTGACTTCAGCCCATACTACCTCCAGAGGCAGATCCCCCTCAAACTTCCTTTCTGCAGCCGTTATACCATTTCTAATTAGCAATGCCACCCCCCCTTCTTTTTTACCACCCTCCCTAATCTTACTGAAACATCTGTAACCAGGAACCTCCAACAGCCATTCCTGCCCCTCATCTGTCCATGTTTCTGTGATGGCCACAACATCGATCCCAGGTACCGATCCACGCCTTAAGTTCACCCACCGTATTTCTGATACTCCTTGCGTTGAAGTATACGCACTTGAGCCCATGTCTGTGTCCGCAAGTAGTCCCTGTCAGTGCTACCTTCTCCACAGCCTCCCTACAGTCTTGGGCACCCTGACACACAGCTAGCTTACTTGCTGGACTGCAAGTCCGGATCCCATCCCCCTGCCAAATTAGTTTAAACGCCCCCCGAAGAGTGCTAGCAAACCTACCCCCCAGGATATTGGTGCCCTTCTGGTTCAGGTGCAACCCGTCCTGTTTATACAGGTCCCACCTTCCCCAGAATGTAGTCCAATTGTCCAAATATCTGAAGCCCTCCCTCCTACACCATCCTTTCAGCCACGTGTTCAACTGCACTCTCTCCCTATTCTTTGCCTCACTGTCACGTGGCACCGGCAACAACCCAGAGATGACGACTCTGTCTGTCCTAGCTTTTAGCTTCCAGCCTAACTCCCTGAGCTCTTGAATGACCTCCCCACCCCTCTTCCTACCTATGTCGTTGGTGCCAATGTTCACCACGACTTCTGGCTGCACACCCTCCCCCTTAAGGATTCTGAAGACACAGTCCGAGACGTCTCGGACCCTGGCACCCGGGAGGCAACAAACCATCCGAGAGTCTCTCCCATGTCCACAGAACCGCCTGTCCGTCCCTCTAACTAGAGAGTCCCCTATAACTAGCGCTCTCCTCCTCTCCCCCTTTCCCTTCTGAGTCTCAGAGCCACAGACCCCTTCACTGCAGCTTACACCTGCAAGGCTGTCCCCCCCAACAGTTTCCAAAGCTGTATACTTATTTTTTTGGGGAACGACCACAGGGGAACCCTGCACTGCCTGCTTCTTCCCCTTCCCACCTCTAACTGTTACCCAGCTACCTCTGTTCTCCGGCGTAACTATGTCCCTGTAGCTTCTATCAATCACCCTCTCAGCCTCTCGAATAATCCTCAGTTCATCCAGCTCCAGTTCCAGTTCCCTAACTCGTTCGGTTAGGATCAGGATCTGACTGCATTTTCTGCAGACGAAGTCGGCAGGAGTATCGGTGGTCACCCCTACCTCAAATATCCTGCAGGAGGAACATTCCACCGCCTGCGCTGCCATGACTGTACACATTGTCTCCAAAAACAAGAACAGAGTCAATAACACTGAGTCACTCACTCAAATACTAATCACTTACCTTCCCGCCCAGCTATGCGCTCCAACCTCACTTCCGCTGCCCGCTACAGGTAAGTAATTTTGAAACAAACTGTCTTACCTTAGCTGTAGTCTCCCGGGTTCGCTTTTCCTCGGCCGCTGCTCCCACTCAAAATGAAGAAATGGACTAAGATGGACTGTTGTGTTGAATGTTTGCATGGTTAGGTTTAGTGTATGGATATATGTAATGTAGAGTACTAATAGCGTGGGACTAAAGTTCTCAGCTGCTAGATTGTTTCTTTCATTTTCCTTTCTCCTGAACTGGAAGGGAGATGGGATGCTGCTATATTGGAGCAGTTGATGATTAGTAGTTAAATAATATATTATTTTATTAAATATTTCAGCAGTTAAATTTATTCCAATTATTTTTTGGTTGAATTTTGACTGTGTTGTAAGAATATCGCGTGTTTTGCTTATAGCCTAGTAGTGGACCAATTAAATCACATCTGGAACACAGCCTCTTACACTTGCCTTTAAAAAAACGAAAACTTTAGGAACTAGGCTATCTCCTTGCTATATTTTGAGGGCATTGTCCATAATGATGACAGTATCACTGCTCACTCTGCAGCCAACTTGCAAGACACTCTTAATTTCTTCAATTCTGCATATAGAAAAATCAGCATTTCCTTGCAAGTTAATCTAGACCTGATCAATCCGAGGTCACCTATATATGTTGAAGGAGACATTTTGGAATGTATTGAGCACTTAGCATATTTTAGAGTCATAGAGATGTACAGCATGGAAACAGACCCTTTGGCCGACCAGATATCCCAACCCAATCTAGTCTCAACTTCCAGCACCCTGCCCATATCCCTCCAAACCCTTCCTATTCATATACCCATCCAAATGCCTCTTAAATGTTGCAATTGTACCAGACTCCACCACTTCCTCTAGCAGCTCATTCCATACACGTACCATCTTCTGTGTGAAAACGTTGCCCCTTAGGTTATCTTTTATATCTTTCCCTCTCACCCTAAACCTATGTCCTCTCGTTCTGGACTCCCCGATCCCAGGGAAAAGACTTTGTCTATTTATCCTATCCATGCCCCTCATAATTTTGTAAACCTCTATAAGGTCACCCCTCAGCCTCCGACACTCCAAGGAAAACAGCCCCAGCCTGTTCAGCCTCTCCCTGTAGCTCAAATCCTCCAACCCTGCCAACATCCTTGTAAATCTTTTCTGAACCCTTTCAAGTTTCACAACATCTTTCTGATAAGGAGACCAGAATTGCATGCAATATTCCAAAAGTGGCCTAACCAATGTTCTGTACAGCCACAACATGACCTCCCAACTCCTGTACTCAATACTCTGACCAATAAAGGAAAGCATACCAAACGCCTTCTTCACTATCCTATCTACCTGCGACTCCACTTTCAAAGAGCTATGAACCTGTACTCCAAGGTCTCCTTGTTCAGCAACACACCCTTACCATTAAGTGTATAAGTCCTGCTAAGATTTGCTTTCCCAAATTCCAGCACCTCGCATTTATCTGAATTAAACTCCCATCTGCCACTTCTCAACCCATTGGCCCAGATCCTGTTGTAATCTGAGGTAACCCTCTTCACTGTCCACGACACCTCCAATTTTGGTGTCATCTGCAAACGTACTAACTGTACCTCTTATGCTCGCATCCAAATCATTTATGTAAATGACAAAAGGTAGGAGCCCATCACTGATCCTTGTGGCACTCCACTGGTCACAGGCCTCCAGTCTGAAAAACAATCCTCCACCACCACCCTCTGTCTTCTACCTTTGCGCCAGTTCTGTATCCAAATGGCTAGTTCTCCCTGTATTCCATGAGATCTAACTTTGCGAATCAGTCTACCATGGGGAACCTTGTCGAACGCCTTACTGAAGTCCATAGAGATCACATCTACTGCTCTGCCCTCATCAATCTTTTTTGTTACTTCTTCAAAAAACTCAATCAAGTTTGTGAGACATGATTTCTCACGCACAAAGCCATGTTGACTATCCCTAATCAGTCCTTGCCTTTCCAAATACATGCACATCCTGTCCCTCAGGATTCCCTCCAACAACTTGCCCACCACGGAGGTCAGGCTCACTGGTCTATAGTTCCCTGGCTTGTCTTTACCACCCTTCTTAAACAGTGGCACTATGTTTGCCAACCTCCAGTCTTCCAGCACCTCACCTGTGACTATCAATGATACAAATATCTCATATTTTGGGAGGCAAGTCTACCAAAAGGCCACAATTAACAAGATGATCACAACACCAGAACAGCCTTCTACAAACTTACAGCAATGCAGTGAGACTGGGACAATGAATCCACAATATGAAGAAAAGCTAGAGAATTTTCAACAGTAATGCCTTTGCTGCTTTATCTTAATTCAATAGGAAGGCTGCTGAACAGAGATTAGCACAGAAAATCTAAGACAATCCTGGGTTTTCCTTGAAGTGCAGTAATATTGACATTAATGACTGGGAAGAGCTTGCTTCCAATTGTTTAACTGTGTATCAACACTCATTATCATTTGAGCTCAAAAATCTTAATGATATAGCAGAGCAATGGCAGAAAGAGTATGATGCACATCTTGCACTCTGGATTCAACTAAATTGTGGAAAGTCAAGCACTGTGTGTTCAACAATCTGCAGGTCAAGAATCAAGGGTAAAAACAATGACTGCAGATGCTGAAAACCAAATACTGGATTAGTGGTGCTGGAAGAGCACAGCAGCTCAGGCAGCATCCAATGAGCAGCGAAATCGACGTTTCGGGCAAAAGCCCTTCATCAAAGGTCAAGAATCAGCCTGCTCTGTCACATGAAGACCCACAGCAGAAATATGTGACTGAGTGGACTTCGTTCTTGAATGGAGGGATAAACGATGACAAAGCAATGGAGTGGTAATTTGTGGGCAGAGTTTTGTGACTCAGTGGACCATTGTTTTGAAGAAGAGTATAAACAACAAGTATTAACTCTTTTCACCCTTTATTAAGATAGACCCAGACCTATACCTACATTAGATGGTCACCTGTGACATCTTCTATCAAATGTAGCTTTCTGGCAGAGTGGGAATAATTGGAACAGAACATGCAGAAATGTTTAACCAGTGTCAGTTATATTTTCTTTCCTTATTTTTATAAGACACTTTGAATTTATATCACAGTGTAAGTGGAAGCCAGGTTTATTCCTGCACCATTTAACCTGAAAGATGCAGAGACAATACATGATTTTGAAAGAAAATAGAACAGTACAGTATAGAAACAGGCCCTTCAGCACAACATCCGTTATTGATGATTTGGAGATGCCGGTGTTGGACTGGGGTGTACCAAGTTAAAAATCACACAACTCCAGGTTATAGTCCAACAGGTTTAATTGGAAGCACACTAGCTTTCGGAGCGACACTCCTTCATCAAGTGATGGTAGAGGGCTCAATCCTAACGCACAGAATTTATAGCAAAAATTTACAGTGTAATGTAACTGAAATTATACAATGAAAAATGGATTGTCTGTTAAGCCTTTCATCTGTTAGAATACAGTGATAGTTTCACTCCTTTCATGTGTAAATCACAAACCTTTTTTTAAAAAAATGTTGCATTCTTGGATTAGCTGTTAACAATGGTGATAGCTAGACAATATGTTGAAGGTGTTGGCCCCCTGTGTTCTCTGTCTACGCCATGATGTTTAGATTGATTCTAATCTAAAAAGTGAGATAACGGAGTTTTACATAAATTCATGCAGTTTTTGAGCTCAGAGTTCTACATGAATGCATACAGTTTTTGAGCAAAGTACAATGTAACCCTGCAAGTCCAAATTCACCCCACAAAATATGTGTGCATGTGGGTCTTTGTCTGTGTGTGTGCGTGTGTCTGTCTGGTTGGGGGTTGTGAGTGTGAGAAATGTATGTGTGTGTGTGTAGTGAGTGCAGAGTGTCTTAAGTCTGTGAGAGGGTGCACGTGTGAGTGTGGGAGTGTGTGTGTCTCTGTGTGTGCGTCTTGTGTATAGGAGTGCCTGTGTGTGTGTGTTTGTGTGTGTGTAGTGCAATTGTGGTCACCTGTAATGTGACATGAACCCAAGGTCCCAGTTGAGGCCCTCCCTACGGGTACCGAACTTAGCTATCAGCCTCTGTTCGGCCACTTTTCTCTGCTGCCTGTCCCAAAGTCCACCTTGGAGGATGGTCACCCGAAGGTCTGAGGCTGAATGTCCTGGACCATTGAAGTGTTGATTGTTGTGCAGTGCCCATTCATCCGTTGTTGTAGCCTTTGCTCGGCTTCCCCAAAGTACCATGCCTCCAGGAATCCTTGCCTGCAACGTATAAGATAGACAACATTGGCTGAGTCACATGAGGTGTCCCCACACGTAATGGTGGTATCTATGTCCACACTCTGACATGTCTTGCAGCGTCTACCGTGACAGGGTTGTATGGAGTTAAACATCATGGCATAGACAGAGAATACAGGGGGCCAACACCTTCAATATATTGTCTAGCTATCACCATTGTTAACAGCTAACCCGAGAATGCAACTTTTTAAAAAAAGGTTTTATGATTTTCACATGAAAGAAGTGAAACTATCACTGTATTCTAACAGATGAAAGGCTTAACAAACAATCAATTTTTCAATGTATAATTTCAGTAACAACACACTGCAAATTTTTGCAAAATTCTGTGTTAGGATTGAGCCCTCCGCTACCACATGATGAAGGAGCGTCGCTCCGAAAGCTAGTGTGCTTCCAATTAAACCTGTTGGACGATAACCTGGTGTTGTGTGATTTTTAATTCCATTATTGGTGCCATTCTAAACTAATCTCATCTGCCTGCACTGGTCCATATCCCTCTATTCCTTAGTAAAAACAATGACTGCAGATGCTGGAAACCAGATTCTGGATTAGTGGTGCTGGAAGAGCATAGCAGTTCAGGCAGCATCCAAGGAGCTTCGAAATCGACGTTTTGGGCAAAAGCTCTTCATCAGGAATAAAGGCAATGAGCCTGAAGCGTGGAGAGATAAGCTAGAGGAGGGTGGGGGTGGAGAGAAAGTAGCATAGAGTACAATGGGTGAGTGGGGGAGGGGATGAAGGTGATAGGTCAGGGAGGAGAGGATGGAGTGGATAGGTGGAAAAGGAGATAGTCAGGCAGGACAAGTCCGGACAAGTCATGGGGACAGTGCTGAGCTGGAAGTTTGGAACTAGGGTGAGGGGGGGGGGGGGGGGGGAAGGGGAAATGAGGAAACTGTTGAAGTCCACATTGATGCCCTGGGGTTGAAGTGTTCCGAGGCGGATGATGAGCCGTTCTTCCACCAGGCGTCTGGTGGTGAGGGAGCGGCGGTGAAGGAGGCCCAGTACCTCCATGTCCTTGGCAGAGTGGGAGGGGAGTTGAAATGTTGGGCCACGGGGCGGTGTGGTTGATTGGTGCGGGTGTCCCGGAGATGTTCCCTAAAGCGCTCTGCTAGGAGGCGCCCAGTCTCCCCAATGTAGAGGAGACCGCATCGGGAGCAACGAATACAATAAATGATATTAGTGGATGTGCAAGTAAAACTTTGATGGATGTGGAAGGCTCCTTTAGGGCCTTGGATAGATGTGAGGGAGGAGGTGTGGGCGCAGGTTTTACTGTTCCTGCGGTGGCAGGGGAAAATGCCAGGATGGGAGGGTGGTTGTACGGGGGGGCGTGGACCTGACCAGGTAGTCATGGAGGGAACGGTCTTTGCGGAAGGCGGAAAGGGGTGGGGAGGGAAATATATTCCTGGTGGTGGGGTCTGTTTGGAGGTGGCGGAAATGTCGGTGGATAATTTGGTTTATGCGAAGGTTGGTAGGGTGGAAGGTGAGCACCAGGGGAGTTCTGTCCTTGTTACGGTTAGAGGGGTGGGGTCTGAGGGCGGAGGTACGGGATGTAGACGAGATGTGTTGGAGGGCATCTTTAACCACGTGGGAAGGGAAATTGCGGTCTCTAAAGAAGGAGGCCATCTGGTGTGTTCTGTGGTGGAACTGGTCCTCCTGGGAGCAGATCCTGCAGAGGCGGAGAAATTGGGAATACGGGATGGCATTTTTGCAAGAGGTAGGGTGGGAAGAGGTGTAATCCAGGTAGCTGTGGGAGTCGGTGGGTTTGTAAAAAATGTCAGTGTCAAGTTGGTCGTCATTAATGGAGATGGAGACGTCCAGGAAGGGGAGGGAGGTGTCAGAGATGGTCCAGGTAAATTTAAGGTCCGGGTGGAATGTGTTGGTGAAGTTGATGAATTGCTCAACCTCCTCGTGGGAGGAGCACGAGGTGGCGCCAAAGCAGTCATCAATGTAGCGGAGGAAGAGGTGGGGAGTGGTGCCGGTGTAATTACGGAAGATCAACTGCTGTACGTAGCCAACAAAGTGACAGGCATAGCTGGGGCCCACACGTGTGCCCATGGCTACCCCTTTGGTCTGGAGGAAGTGGGAGGATTCCAAGGAGAAATTGTTAAGGGTGAGGACCAGTTCGGCCAAACGAATGAGAGTGTCGGTGGAAGGGTACTGTTGGGGAAGCCTGGAGAAGAAAAAACGGAGGGCTTGGAGGCCCTGGTCATGGCAGATGGAGGTGTAGAGGGATTGGATAGCCATGGTGAAGATGAGGCATTGGGGGCCGGGGAAACGGAAGTCTTGGAGGAGGTGGAGGGCGTGGGTGGTGTCTCGAACGTATGTGGGAAGTTTCTGGACTGGGGGGATAGGACAGTGTCGAGGTAGGTAGAGATGAGTTCAGTGGGGCAGGATCATGCTGAGACAATGGGTCGGCCGGGGTGGTCAGGCTTGTGGATCTTGGGAAGGAGGTAGAACCGGGCAGTGTAGGGTTCCCGGACTATGAGGTTGGAAGCTGTGAGTGGGTGATCTCCTGAGGTGATGAGATTCTGTATGGTCTGGGAGATGACGGTTTGGTGATGGGGGGTGGGGTCATGGTCGAGGGGGCAGTTGGAAGAGCTGTCCTCGAGTTGTTGTTTGGCTTCAGCGGTGTAGAGGTCAGTGTGCCAGACTACCACTGCGCCCCCATTATCCACTGGCTTGATGGTGATGTTGGGATTGGAGCAGAGGGACTGGAGGGCTGCGCGTTGTGAGTGGGGGAGGGGGGTAGACATGTTGAGGCGGTTAATGTCCCGGCGGCAGTTGGAAATGAAGAGGTCGAGGGCAGGTAATAGGCCAGCGTGGGGTGTCCAGGTGGTTGCAGTGTGTTGGAGGTGGGCGAAGGGGTCCTCGGAAGGTGGGCGGGAGTCTGAATTGTGAAAGTAAGCTCAGAGGTAGAGGCGACGGAAGAATTGTTTGACGTCACGGCGCGTATTAAATTCATTGATGCATGGACGGAGGGGGATGAAGGTGAGTCCTTTGATGAAGACTGATCCTTCGTCCTCAGTGAGGGGGAGGTCTGGGGGGGATGGTTAAAACACGGCAGGGCTGGGAGCTGGGATCTGGTGTGGGTGTAGAGCTGGGAGTGGGGGCGGAACCTGTAACTGGAGTGGTTGTGGTGGTGGGGGGAATGGGGGTGGAGTCATGAGCAGGGGTAGTGTTCCCTCAGGGTTCTAAAAAGTGGGGCCCCCAATGCCTCATCTTCACCATGGATATCCAATCCCTCTACACCTCGAGCCGCCATGACCAGGGCCTCCAAGCCCTCCGTTTTTTCGTCTCCAGACGTCCCCAACAGTACCCTTCCACCGACACTCTCATTCATTTGGCTGAACTGGTCCTCACCCTTAACAATTTCTCCTTTGAATCCTCCCACTTCCTCCAGACCAAAGGGATAGCCAAGGGCACACGTATGGGCCCCAGACGTCTCTTTGTTGGCTACGTACAGCAGTTGATCTTCTGTAATTACACCGGCACCACTCCCCACCTCTTCCTCCGCTACATTGATGACTGCATTGGCGCCACCTTGTGCTCCTCCTGCGAGGAGATTGAGCAATTCATCAACTTCACCAACACATTCCACCCTGACCTTAAATTTACCTGGACTATCTCTGACACCTCCCTCCCCTTCCTGGACCTCTCCATCTCCATTAATGACGACCAACTTGACACTGACATCTTTTATAAACCCACCGACTCCCACAGCTACCTGGATTACACCTCTTCCCACCCTATCCCTTGCAAAAATGCCATCCCGCATTCCCAATTTCTCCGCCTCCGGATCTGCTCCCAGGAGGACCAGTTCCACCACAGAATACACCAGATGGCCTCCTTCTTCAGAGACCACAATTTCCCTTCTCACGTGGTTAAAGATGCCCTCCAACACATCTCGTCTACATCCCGCACCTCCGCCCTCAGACCCCACCCCTCCAACCGTAACAAGGACAGAACTCCCCTGGTGCTCACCTTCCACCCTACCAACCTTCGCATAAACCAAATCATCCGCCGACATTTCCACCACCTCCAAACAGACCCCACCACCAGAAATATATTTCCCTCCCCACCCCTTTCCACCTTCCGCAAAGACCGTTCCCTCCATGACTACCTGGTCAGGTCCACGCCCCCCTACTACCCACCCTCCCGTCCTGGCACTTTCCCCTGACACCGCAGGAACTGTAAAACCTGCGCCCACACCTCCTCCCTCACCTCTATTCAAGGCCCTAAAGGAGCCTTCAAGGAGAAAGTGAGGACTGCAGATGCTGGTCATCAGAGCTGAAAATGTGTTGCTGGAAAAGCGCAGCAGGTCAGGCAGCATCCAAGGAACAGGAGAATTGACGTTTCGGGCATAAGCCCTTCTTCAGGAATGAGGAAAGTGTGTCCAGCAGGCTAAGATAAAAGGACGGGGGAGGGGCGCTGGAAATGCGATAGGTGGAAGGAGGTCAAGGTGAGGCTGATAGGCTGGAGTGGGGTGGGGGCAGAGAGGTCAGGAAGAAGATTGCAGTTTAGGAAGGCGGTGCTGAGTTCGAGGGATTTGACTGAGACAAGGTGGGGGGAGGAGAAATGAGGAAACTGGAGAAATCTGAGTTCATCCCTTGTGGTTGGAAGTTTCCTAGGCGGAAGATGAGGCGCTCTTCCTCCAACCGTCGTGTTGCTATGGTCTGGCGATGGAGGAGTCCTAGGACCTGCATGTCCTTGGTGGAGTGGGAGGGGTAGTTGAAGTGTTGAGCCACGGGGTGGTTGGGTTGGTTGGTCCAGGTGTCCCAGAGGTGTTCTCTGGAATGTTCCGCAAGTAGGCGGCCTGTCTCCCCAATATAGAGGAGGCCACATCGTGTGCAGCGGATGGAATAGATGATGTGTGTGGAGGTGCAGGTGAATTTGTGGCGGATATGGAAGTCTCCCTTGGGGCCTTGGAGGGAAGTAAGGGGGGAGGTGTGGGCGCAAGTTTTGTATTTCTTGCGGTTGCAGGGGAAGGTGCCGGGAGTGGAGGTTGGGTTGGTGGGGGGTGTGGACCTGACATCATGGAGGGCATCACGGAGGGAGTGGTCTTTTCAGAACGCTGATCGGGGAGGGGAGGGAAATTTATCCCTGGTGGTGGGGTCCGTTTGGAGGTTGCGGAAATGACAGCGGATGATACGCTGTACATGGAGGTTGGTGGGGTGGTAGGTGAGGACCAGTGGGGTTCTGTCCTGGTGGCGGTTGGAGGGGCGGGACTCAAGGGCAGAGGAGCGGGAAGTGGAAGAGATGCGGTGGAGGGCATCATCGACCACGTCTGGGAGGAAATTGCGGTCTTTGAAGGAGGCCATCTGGGTTGTACGGTTTTGGAACTGGTCCTCCTGGGAGCAGATGCGGCGGAGACGAAGGAATTGGGAATATGGGATGGCGTTTTTACAGGGGGCAGGGTGGGAGGAGGTGTAGTCTAGGTTCCTGTGGGAGTCGGTCGGTTTATAGTAAATGTCAGTGTTGATTCGGTCGCCTGAGATAGAAATGGAAACGTCTAGGAAGGGGAGGGAGGAGTCTGAGACGATCCAGGTGAATTTGAGGTTGGGGTAAAGTGTTGGTAAAGTGGATGAACTGTTCAACCTCCTTGTGGGAGCACGAGGCAGCGCCGATACAGTCATGGATGTAGCGGAGGAAAAGTTGGGGGGTGGTGCCAGTGTAGCTGCAGAAGATGGACTCTTCCATATATCCTACGAAGAGGCTGGCATAGCTGGGGCCCATGGCTACTCCTTTGGTTTGGACTCAGCACCGCCTTCCTAACCTGCAATCTTCTTCCTGACATCTCCACCCCACCCCACTAAAGCCTATCATGCTCACCTTGACCTCCTTCCACCTATCGCATTTCCAACACCCCTCCCCCAAGTCCCTCCTCCCTACCTTTTATCTTAGCTTGCTGGACACACTTTCCTCATTCCTGAAGAAGGGCTTACGCCCGAAACGTCGATTCTCTGTGTTCCTTGGATGCTGCCGGAACTGCTGCGCTTTTCCAGCAACACATTTTCAGCCCTAAAGGAGCCTTCCACATCCATCAAAGTTTTACTTGCACATCCACTAATATCATTTATTGTATCTGTTGCTCCCGATGCGCTCTCCTCTACATGGGGGAGACTGGGCGCCTCCTAGCAGAGCGCTTTAGGGAACATCTCCGGGACACCCGCACCAATCAACCACACCGCCCCGTGGCCCAACATTTCAACTCCCCCCTCCCACTCTGCCGAGGACATGGAGGTCCTGGGCCTCCTTCACTGCTGCTCCCCCACCACCAGACGCCTGGAGGAAGAACGCCTCAGCTTCCGCCTCGGAACACTTCAACCCCAGGGCATCAATGTGGACTTCAACAGTTTCCTCATTTCCCCTTCCCCCCCACCTCACCCTAGTTCCAAACTTCCAGCTCAGCACTGTCCCCATGACTTGTCCGGACTTGTCCTACTTGCCTATCTTCTTTTCCACCTATCCACTCCACCCTCTCCTCCCTGACCTATCACCATCATCCCCTCCCCCACTCACTCATTGTACTCTATGCTACTTTCTCCCCACCCCCACCCTCTAGCTTATCTCTCCACGCTTCAGGCTCACTGCCTTTATTCCTGATGAAGGGCTTTTGCCCGAAATGTTGATTTCGAAGCTCCTCGGATGCTGCCTGAACTGCTGTGCTCTTCCAGCAGCACTAATCCAGAATCCCTCTATTCCTTGCCTGTTCACATCTGTTTAAATGCTTCTTAAACACTGCTATTATATTTGCTTCTGCTAGATATCTACTACCCTTCGCATTAAAAAAAACGTGCCTTGCACATCTCCATTAAACTGCCCCCCCCCCTCACTTTTAACCTATACCTTCCAGTATCTGACATTTTCACTCTGGGAAAAAAAGACTCATGACTATTCACCTTGTCTATGTCTCTCATAATTTTATTTACTTCTATCAGGTTGCCCTTCAGCCTCTGGCACATTACTGAGAACAACCAAAGTTGGTCCAAGCTCTCCTTGTAGTGAATATATTCCAATCGAGGCAACATTCTGGAAAACCTCTTTTGCATCCTTTTCAAAGACTCCATACCCTGCCTATCACGTGATGACCAGAACTGCACATAATAAAGGAGAATCGACATTTTGGGCATAAGCCCTTCATCAATTATGCCCGAAACAGCGACTCTCCTGCTCCTCAGACGCTGCCTGATCTGCTGTGCTTTTCCAGCACTACACTCTCAACTCTGATCTCCAGCATCTGCAGTCCTCACTTTCTCCTGCACATATTAATTGTCATATTTGCTGTAATCTTTTATACAGCTGCAACATGGCTTTCCAACTATTATACTCAATGCACCTCAACAATGAAGGCAAGCATGCCATATGCCTTCTTTACCGACTTATCCACCTGTGTTGCCACTTTCGGTGAAGTCTGCACTTGCACCCAAGATCCTCTTTGTTTGTCAAAGCTCCACAGGGTACTGCCATTTACTGTAACTGTTCCTCTTGCAGTTGACCTCCCAAAAGTGCAATTAAAAGTGAAGAGAACGGTGACAAAGTAGGAGAACTTGATTTTCCCCAAAGACAGCCTCTATCACCTCAGTAGGTTGCAAACGCCCTTCTGCACTGTAAATAACTACTAGAACTGCAAGAAACTGAGCTCACTCACTTCAATAATTTCAGTCCGAGACAAGATCTGAATCAGTAGTATTGTTGACTACTCTATTGCAAGAGAGGTGTTGTGTCCACTGTCCGCAAGGCAGGGACACACACACAGAATTTAACAAGTACACAATATTTATGTATTTAGTTTCTCTTCCCTCCTCCCATTGCTCCTCCCCTGTTTACATCTGTTTCTAATTTAAACCCAGCTGATCATCTCTGAACTCTTTGGACTTTATCAGTGACAAAATGTTTATCTCTGGCCTCACAAGGTTTGACCACCTCCCTCTGTGGTCTTATTGTTATTTATGCTTCTTCACTCCCAGCTTTATGACGGCTTAATGGTGGTCCTTTTTGTTTGTTTTTGCAGAACCAGGAAACAGATGCTTGTAACTGTTTGTACAGGCATATCTAGCTTAACCTACACCCCCTCCCCTCACAGCACCTTATCTATTTGTCTGTAACATCTACCATTGTTTACAAGCACATTTCATTCTCGTATGCACAGTTTAGCTAATACAAAAACAATTACATACTTCCTTCACATAGTTTTCATTCTTGCTAACTCAGCTCTTGGCTGAAACAATTATACACTGCTTTGAGTTCATTTACCTTGCATAAGCAATTTTTGTCGCAGAAGTGACACTATATCCCAAAAGAGCGTTCAGTTTTCACTTCAGATTTCGATAATCTCAAGTCACCTGGCTGTTCGAAGAAGATAGGCTGGACACTGGAGGCTAGTTTTTAAATTTAATTTAGAGCTATTCTTACAGGTTATCGCCGAAAGTCTGATAGCGGTGGAGAGAAGCTGAAACACTAACCAGGCCGCCACTTTAAAGAGCGCGCGCTGTGAGGACCGTTGCTTCTAACCGCCGCTGGCGCGAGAGGTCGCTCCCACGCGCTCATCCTCAAGCTCTTGGCTCTGCCCTTCCCATGGCACTCCCGCCTACTTTCAGCCTGTCACAGCCCTCCCCGTAGGGAAACCCTTAGCCCCGCCCAATTACCGCTCTGACCCCTCCCACTCCCCGATCCACAAACCGCGCTCGTCCTTAGCCCCGCCCAATTACTGCTCTGACCCCGCCCACTCCCCGATCCACAAACCGCCCGCTCGTCCTTAGCCCCGCCCAATTACCGCTCTGACCCCGCCCACTCCTCGATCCACAAACCGCCCGCTCGTCCTGAGCCCCGCCTTCTTACCGCGGCGGCTCCTGCCCTCTCCCTTCATATTAAATAACACGGCCCCGCCCACTTTGGCGCTGGATCCGCCCACCCGACTGACAGATCATCTCTAGTCCCGCCCCCGTTCCCCACGGAGATGGCCGCTCCGACCAGTACCACCGCCGGCTGTTACCTGGGCATCGATTTGAGCACCCAACAGGTGAGCGATGTTCCGAGTGGAGGCGGGGACCCTCGGAGCGTCTCCCCGCTTATTGCTTCAGTTAGCGGGGGAAGCCCATCGCACGTTCTTCAGGCTTCATCCCGAGGCAGTGGTCAGGGAATGGAAAAGGAGCTAATTACAGCAGGTTTAGATTACTTACAGTGTGGAAACAGGCCCTTCGGCCCAACAAGTCCATACCAACCCACAACCACCCAGACCTTATTCCCCTACACCTACACTATGGGCAATTTAACATGGCCAATTCACCTAACCTGATTCCTGATGCCCAAAACGTTGATTCTCCTGCTCCTCGGATGCTGCGTTTTTCCCAGTACAACATTTTTCAACTCTGGCCTCCAGCATCTGCAGTCCTCACTTTCTCCCAATTCACCTAACCTGCACACCTTTGTGACTGTGGGAGGAAACCCACACAGACACGGGGAGAATGTGCAAACTCTGCACAGAGAGTCACCTGAGGCAGGAATTGAACCCAGGTCTCTGGCACTGTGAGACAGCAGTGCTAACCACTGTGCCACCACATCACCCACTGCAGGTGCTGGAATCTGTACTGAATAACAAAAATAAACTGCTGGCGATCACAGAGGGTCAGGCAGCGTCTATGGAGAAGGAGCAAGCTAACGTTTCAAGTCCAACATAGAGTCTCAGCAATGTGGAAAACCCCTCCAGACTCACTCACCCCCATCCCAGCCTTATCCCTGTAACCTTATATTTCACATGGCCAATATCACCTAACCTACACGTCCTTGGACATGTTGGGCAATTTAGTATAGCCAATCCACTTAAAATGTACATCTTTGGACTCTGGGAGGAAACCCACACAGACACAGGGAGAAGGTCCAAACAAAACTCTACAGTCACTTGAGGGTGGAATTGAACCTAGCTCCCTAGCACTGTGAGGCAGCAGTGCGAATCATTATGCTACTGTGCTGTCCTTCCTGCCTTTTCCACACTTCATTTCAGCTCTGATGAGGAGTTAACTCGACTCAAGATACTAGCTTGCTTTCTCTCCATGGATGCTGCCTGACCAGCTGTGATCTTCAGCATTTTTTGTTTTCAGGTCAGAGAATGGAAGTTAATTTGGGGGAGGGGGTAGTGTTTTAATTGAGGATGAAGCAGGTTGTGCTTTCAGATGCTTCGAGATTTAATGTGGAGGTTTGCAATGATGTGGTGTTTCTGTTTAGGATGGAGATTATGGTGATTTTGGACATTCGAGATAGGCTGTTTGAATGGTGAGAAGCATGTTTGAGGGTAAGGTGCTTAGATTGAGATATCTGCTGAATGGTTTTATTTGGCAAGTGCCATCAAATTGATCCCCAAATGCAACCATCGTGACTCATTCATTCTTTTATTATCCTTATCCATCACCAACAAAGCAGACAAATTTCTGATGATTTATGATCCTGTTAAGTAGTGAGAGCTAAATATAATTGAACTGAGTCACTTATTGTCATAGAGTCATAGAGATGTACGACATGGAAACAGACCCTTCGGCCCAACCCGTCCATGCCGACCAGATATCCCAACCCAATCTAGTCCCACCTGCCAGCACCCGGCCCATATCCCTCCAAACCCTTCCTATTCATATACCCATCCAAATGCCTCTTAAATGTTGCAATTGTACCAGCCTCCACCACATCCTCTGGCAGCTCATTCCATACACGTACTACCCTCTGTGTGAAAAAATTGCCCCTTTGGACTCTTTTATATCTTTCCCCTCTCACCCTAAACTATGCCCTCTAATTCTGGATTCCCTGACCTCAGTGAAAAGACTTTGTCTATTTATCCTATCCATGCCCCTCATAATTTTGTAAACCTCTATAAGGTCATCCCTCAGCCTCCGACGCTCCAGGGAAAACAGCCCCAGCCTGTTCAGCCTCTCCCTATAGCTCAGATCCTCCAACCCTGGTAACATCCTTGTAAATCTTTTCTGAACCCTTTCAAGTTTCACAACATCTTTC
The DNA here is from genome assembly GCF_047496795.1 of Chiloscyllium punctatum. Lineage (NCBI taxonomy): Eukaryota > Metazoa > Chordata > Chondrichthyes > Orectolobiformes > Hemiscylliidae > Chiloscyllium > Chiloscyllium punctatum. Next base: position 117,746,612 of record NC_092746.1, on the reverse strand, counting down.
CGATAGGAAGGAGACCAGTCATGTGTATTCAATATAAAATACAATGAAAAGTTTATACTGTCACCATGCATCTGTACCATTCTCATTAATTAAAAATAAAATAATAAGTAAAGAAATAACTTAAAAAATGTCAAATTTTCCTTCTCCACTGCTGCAGTCCCACCCCGAGCTATGCCAGTGCATGCCATGCCGCTGCTGCCACAGTCCCACTCCAGGCTATACCAGCCACTCCCCCACAGTCAGGGACTCACTCTGGGCTTCGCTAGTCCATGCCATGCTGCCGTCAGAGTCCTGCTCTGGGCTTCACCAGCCCACTCCACTCCCTGTGGGGGACTTATCAAACGCTTTCTGGAAATCCAAATATACTACATCTATCAATTCTTTCATCAGTTTAGTTAGTAAAATTACCAAAAGCCCCAACAAGTTTGTGAAACTCAATTTTTCATTTGCAAATCCATGCTGACTACGCCCAATCACATCATTTTTATTGAAGGATCAATTTACCCTATCTTTTATGACAGCACTTTATTAGCAAGGATGCTTGGCCTACATCAGGTTTGACCATAGACCTCTTTCAGTTTATTTACTTTTTTCTTGATGTTTCTAACCAGTCTTAATTGAAATTTTTTCTTAATGTCAAGACAGCTATTTACTGTTAGGCTCTCAAAAGCATAACTCTACCTTTTCTTTGAAACTTTAATAGAAATTCAGTTTGACATTGTACTTTGATCCTAACTGTCACATGCAATCACTGGCAATGGACTGAGTCCAGCGTGCTATCGGGCAGAGTCTTTGTAAGCTAAATCTCATAAAATATTTTATTCCCTTTTTCCACAACTTTGACATTTGATGCAAATTTTGATAAAGCTAACACATTGTTGCCCAAGTATTATGGTGGTATTTGTGCTATGGCATCATTAAAAAAAAAAGTGGTGTCTGTACAAAGTTGTCAAAACATTTTTTTTAGACTCCTTACAGTGTGGAAACAGGCCCTTCGGCCCAACAAGTCCACACCAACCCAACTGCCTCTGAATGATGCACCTAACACTATGGGCAATTTAACATGGCAAATTCACTTAACCTGCACATCTTTGGACAGAAACCAGAGCACCCAGAGGGAACCCACACAGGCACAGGGAGAATGTGCAAACTCCACGCAGACAGTTGCCCAAGGTGGGAATTGAACCCAGGTCCCTAGTACTGTGAGGCAGCAGTGCTAACCACTGAGCTACCATGCCACCTCTAAAAATGCCTCAACTGCAACTTTTGAGTGTCCTTATAATAGCCACAGCCGTGGTCGCCTTGCTTCAAAGTACTTGTTGCAGAATTGTTTAAGGAAAACAATTTCTAAATAGCATTATTGAAATTGAGAAAAATAAAATCCGAATGAACTGCAGATGCTGGAAATCGAGATCGAACATTATTTGAATTGAGATCCAGGCTTTGCATCAGATAAATTATGCTACAATCCTGCTGGTTCATGGGCACACCTGTGTAGATGGTTCTCTGAAGTAACTTACCACAGGCTGTTTAGAATGGAGCCAGTGGTAAGCCTTTGTATTGCATTATGCAATGATATTTTGTTCCCAGAAGACCAAGAAATAAAGGATGCAATTCTAAAGGGGTTACAAATGCAGAGAGCACTAGATGGTTTATCAGCACAAAGCACTGAGTGTGGCAGGAAGATTGAGAAAGCACTTAATGTAAAATACTGTATGAAATACTGAGTGTCATAGAGATGTATAGCATGGAAACAGACCTTTTGGTCCAACCTGACCATGCGACCAGATATCCCAACCTAATCTAGTCCAACCTGTCAGCACCCAGGCCATATCCCTCCAAACCCTTCCTATTCATATACCCATCCAAATGCCTCTTAACTGTTGCAATTGTACCAGCCTCCACTACATTTTCTGGCAGCTCATTCCATACACGTACCACCATCTGCATGAAAACGTTGCCCCTTAGGTCTCGTTTATATCTTTCCCCTCTCACCCTAAACCTATGCCCTCTAGTTCTGGACTCCCCGATCCAAGGGAAAAGACTTTGTCTATTTATCCTATTCATGCCCCTCATAATTTTGTAAACCTCTATAAGGTCACCCCTCAGCCTCCGACGCTCTAGGGAAAACAGCCCCAGCCTGTTCAGCCTCTTCCTATAGCTCAAATCCTTCAACCCTGGCAACATCCTTGTAAATCTTTTCTGAACCCTTTCAGGTTTCACAACATCTTTCTGATAGGAACGAGACCAGAATTGCACGCAATATTCCAATAGTGCCCTAACCAATGTCCTGTACAGCTGCAATATGACCTCCCAACTCCTGTACTCAATACTCTGACCAATAAAGGAAGCATACCAAACACCTTCTTCACTATCCTATCTACCTGCGACTCCACTTTCAAGGAGCTGTGAACCTGTACTCCAAGGTCTCTTTGTTCAGCTACACTCCCTAGGACCTTACCATTAAGTGTATAAGTCCTGCTAAGATTTGCTTTCCCAAAATCCAGCACCTCACATTTATCTGAATTAAACTCCATCTGCCACTTCTCAGCCCATTGGCCCATCTGGTCAAGTTCCTATTGTAATCTGAGGTAACCCTCTTCGCTGTCCATTACACCTCCAATTTTGGTGTCACCTGCAAACTTACTAGCTGTACCTCTTATGCTCGCATCCAAATCAATTATGCAAATGACAAAAAGTAGAGGACCCAGCACCGATCCTTGTGGCACTCCACTGGTCATAGGCCTCCAGTCTGAAAAACACTCCTCCACCAGCACTCTCTGTCTTCTACCTTTGAGTCAGTTCTGTATCCAAATGGCTAGTTCTCCCTGTATTCCATGAGATCTAACCTTGCTAATCAGTCTCCCATGGGGATCCTTGTTGAACGTGTTATTGAAGTCTATAGAGATCACATCTGCTGCTCTGCCCTCATCAATCTTCTTTGTTACTTCTTCAAAAAACTCAATCAAGTTTGTGAGACATGATTTCCCACGCACAAAGCCATGTTGACTATCCCCAATCAGTCCTTGCCTTTCCAAATATATGTACATCCTGTCCCTCAGGATTCCCTCCAACAGCTTGCCCACCACTGAGGTCAAGCTCACCAGTCTATAGTTCCCTGGCTTGTCTTTACCGCCCTTCTTAAACAGTGGCACTACGTTTGCCAACCTCCAGTCTTCCGGCACCTCACCTGTGACTATCGATGGTACAAATATCTCAGCAAGAGGCCCAGCAATCACTTCTCTAGCTTGTCACAGCGTTCTCGGGTACACCTGATCAGTTTCTTGGGATTTATCCACCTTTAACCATTTCAAGACATCCAGCACTTCCTCCTCTGTAATCTGGATATTTGTAAGATGTCACCATCTATTTCCCTACAGTTTATATCTTCCATATCCTTTTCCACAGTAAATACTGGTGCAAAATATTCATTTAGTATCTCCCCCATTTTCTGTGGCTCCACACAAAGGCCACCTTGTTGATCTTTGAGGGGTCCTATTCTCTCCCTAGTTACCCTTTTGTCCTTAATATATTTGTAAAAATCCTTTGGATTCTTCTTAATTCTATTTGCCAAAGCTATCTCATGTCCCCATTGTTCCCTCCTGATTTCCCTCTTAAGTATATTCCTACTTCCTTTATACTCTTCTAAGGATTCACTCGACCTGACATATGCTTCCTTCTTTTTTTTAACCAAACCCTCAATTTCTTTAGTCATCCAGCATTCCCTGTACCTACCAGCCTTCCCTTTCACCCTGACAGGAATATACTTTCTCTGGATTCTTGTTATCTCATTTCTGAAGGTTTTCCATTTTCTAGCCATCCCTTTACCTGCGAACATCCTCCTCCAATCAGCTTTCGAAAGTTCTTGCCTAATACCGTCAAAATTGGCCTTTCTCCAATTTAGAAGTTCAACTTTTAGAGCTGGTCTATCCTTTTCCCTCACTATTTTAAAACGAATAGAATTATGTTCGCTGGCCCCAAACTGCTCTCCCACTGACACCTCAGTCACCTGCCCTGCCTTATTTCCCAAGAGTATGTCAATTTTGCATCTTTTCTAGTCAGTAAATCCACATACTGAATCAGACAATTGTCTTGTACACACTTAAGAAATTCCCCTCCATCAAAACCTTTAGCACTAAGGCAGTCCCAGTCAAAGTTTGGAAAGTTAAAATCCCCTACCATAACTACCCTATTATTCTTAGAGATAGCTGAGATCTCCTTACAAGTTGGTTTCTCAATTTCCCTCTGAATATTAGGGGGTCTATAATACAATCCCAGTAAGGTGATCATCCCTGTCTTATTTCTCAGTTCCACCCAAATAACTTCCCTGGATGTATTTCTGGGAATATCCTCCCTCAGCACAGCTTTTCATAAGCTATCCCTTATCAAAAATACCACTCTCCCTCTTCTCTTGCCTCCCTTTCTATCCTTCCTGTAGCTTTTGTAACCTGGAACATTAGCTGCCAGTTCTGCCCATCCATGAGCCATGTTTCCGTAATTGCTATGATATCCCAGTCCCATGTTCCTAACCATGCCCTGAGTTCATCTGCCTTCCCTGTTAGGCTCCTTGCATTGAAATAAATACAGTTTAATTTATTAGTCCTACCTTGTCCCTGCCTGCCCTGACTGTTTGACTCACTTCTGTTTTCAGCTGTACCCATCTCAGATCAATCTCTTTCCTCACTATCTCCCTGGGCCCCACCCCCCCCCTCCCCCACCTTACTAGTTTAAATCCTCCCAAGCAGTTCTAGCAAATTTCCCTGCCAGTATATTAGTCCCCTTCCAATTTAGGTGCAATCCATCCTTCTTGTACAGGTCACTTCTACCCCAAAAGAGATTCCAACGATCCAAAAATGTGAATCCTTCTCCCATACACCAACTACTCAGCCATGCATTCATCTGCTCTAACCTCCTATTCCTGCCCTCACTATCTCGTAGCGCTGGGAGTAATCCAGATATTACTACCCTTGAGGACCTCCTTTTTAAATTTCAGCCTAACTCTCTGTAATCTCCCTTCAGACTCTCAACCTTTTCCCTTCCTATGTTGTTGGTTCCAATGTAGACAATGATCTCTTGCTGGCCCCTTTCCCCCATGAGAACATTCTGCACCCTCTCTGAGACATCCTTGATCCTGGCACCAGGGAAACAACACACCATTCTGCTTTTTCTCTGCTGGCCACAGAAACGTCTGTCTGTACCTTGGACTACAGAATCCCCTAACACAATTGATCTCTTGGAAGCCAATGTACCCCTCATTGCATTAGAGCCAGTCTCAATACCAGAAACTTGACTGTTCGTGCTACGTTCCCCTGAGAATCCATCACCCCCTACATTTTCCAAAACAGCATACCTGTTTGAAATTGGTATATCCACAAAAGAGCTGAAAATGTGTTGCTGGAAAAGCGCAGCAGATCAGGCAGCATCCAAGGAGCAGGGGAATCGACGTTTCGGGCATGAGCCCTTCTTCAGGAATGAGGAAAAGAAGGATTCATGCCCGAAACTTCGATTCTCCTGCTCCTTAGATGCTGACTGACCTGCTGCGCTTTTCCAGCAACACATTTTCAGCTCTGATCTCCAGTATCTGCAGTCCTCACTCTCTCCTAGAATATCCACAAAAGACTCCTGCACTAGCTGCCTACCTCTCTTAACCTTCCTGGAGTTAACCCATCTATGTGACTGTCTCTGATACTTTCCCCCCTTCTTATAACTGCCATCCATCACATACTATTGCTGTTGCAAATTCCTCATGGCTTCTATCTGTCTCTCCAACCAATCCACTCGATCTGATATGATTTGCATCCAACAGCATTTATGGCAGATATATTCTGCAGTAACCCTTAAACTCTCTTTAAACTCCCATATCTGACAAGACGTACATATCACTGCAAAGGCCATGTTTGCTCCTTCACAATCTACAGATCCAGAAAATAACACCATCTTATTCCTCTACAAACACTGCCCCAGGTTAAATTAATAGCTATGGCTTATATTTTAAGTTTAATCAAGAGACTTATCTCCAAAAACATATAATCCAGAAAGAACCCACTGTAGTCACTAATACAGCCTTTCTCTTGGACAGACTTAAAACAACAATTAACTTATCTGATTCTGTGCTGTGAACTTCACCCAACAGTTCCTCCAAGATTAGTTGTGAATTTCACTGTTTGTTAATTTTCCCAGATGCACTCCGATGTCCAGCGATACACGAATTCAAAGGCGGTAACTGTGCAGGTTTTCTTTCTTTTTCTTTTTCTCTTTTTCTCTTTTTCTCTCTCTCTCTCTCTCTCCTGCACTGTCCTCACCATGTGCTTCCTTTGTCTGCTGTTCTCCCTTTTAAGACTGCTGCTGTTTTGATTTTTTTTTCCAAAGTTCCAAAACAATGCAACAGCATATAAAACAGTAATTGCTGCCCCTGGAATTCGAGGAAATCAATTCCAACGCCTAAAATACCTCAAAAAAAGGAGCAGCTCTTACAGCCAGAAATTTTTCCTGTCCTCCATCTTGGATTACCCAGAATCCTGTTCAATGTCAATTCAATATTGCATTCAATTCTCATCACCATGTATACATTTATATATTTTAATCTGGGAGTTTTTCATTTTAGTCATTTGGGATGTTACATATTATTTGTCATCGACAATTCTGTTGTATTGAATGCAGATTTCCACTCACAAACAGCATTCTTCTGTTTCAGATGAAAGCCATGGCTATTGATGATAATCTGAATGTGATCCATGAGACCAGTGTAAGGTTTGATGAGGATTTGCCAGAATTTGGGTAAGAAAACTTTTAAACATGCACGAGTGGTTTGTATAATGGGGGTGGCTGGAGGGGCAGGGATATGGAGCAGAGATTGACAGATAGACAGACAAATATAATTCTGTAGAATTGTTAAATATGTTCTAATGCTTTGGTATGGACAGATTTTATTAGATACTGTCATAGCAAAAATATAATAAGGTATTATTAAAGAAGCTATAGCAAGACACTTAGATAAGTTCAGGCAGAGTCAACATAATTTTGTGAAAGGAAAAGCATGTTTGACCTATCAGTGAGATCTTTACAGAGGTACAGTAATGTGTGGATGAAGGGAAACCAATGGATGTACAACTCTTAGATTTCCAGAAGGCATATGATAGGCCAGCCCAGGTCAGGAAGGCAGTTTCCTTCACTAAAGGATGTTCGTGAACCAGATGGGTTTTTCCAACAATTAGCAATGAATTGATGGTCATCATTAGACCAGATTTAATCTGGATTTGTATTCAAGTCAAATTCCACTATCTGCTATGGCGGGCTTCAAACCTGGGTCCGCAGAGCATGACCACGGTCTCTGGATTAACAGTTCAGTGATAATGCCACTAGGCCATTACCTGGGCCTAGTGAAAGTAGTATAACTAAATTTGCAGATGACACTAAAATAGATGAAAAAGTAAGTTGCAATGAAGAAATAAATTGACAATTGGATATGGATAGGTTAGGTGAATGGGCCAAAATTTGACAGAAGAACTTTAACTTGGACAAGTGTGAGGTTTCCACTGTGGTTGGCGGAATAGAAAGGCAACTTATTATCCAAATGGAAAGAAACTTCAGAATGCTTCAGTTTAGAAGGATCTGGGTGTCTTTGTGCATGAATGCAGAAAACTAGTATGCAGGTACAGTAGATAATAAGGAAGCATAGGAATTTTGTCATTTAATATCAAAGGACTACTGTATAAAAGTAGGGAAGTGTTGCTGTGAATGTAGAAGGCATTAGTGAGACCACACCTGGTGTATTGTGTACAATTTCCATCTCCTTACTTGAGGACAGATGGAATTACATTGGAACTCTGAAGCAGTTCAGAGGAGGTTCACTGGATTGATTCTAGACATGAGGTCATCGAGTCATAACGTCATACAACATAGAAAACAGACCCTTCAATCCAGCTTGTCCTTGCTGACCAGGTTTCTCAAACTTAACTCGACCCATTTGACCCATATCCTTCTGAAACTTTCCTATTTATGTACTGTCCAACTGTCTTTTAAATGTTGTAGTTGTACCCTACTGTACCATTTCCTCTGGCAATTCCATTTATGCACCAACCAGTGAAAAAGTTGTCCCTCAGTTCCCTTTTAAATCTTTCCCCTCACAATTTATACCTACGCCTTGTACCTGTTGCGACAGCCCATGGCCAGAGGTAGCAGAAGATAGATTTTATGTTGGCATAATATGGTGGAAAAGATTTTTTCCGAGTTAGCTTGTTGAGTTCAAAATTAAAGTGAGATCATAAGTTAGGATAATGGTATCTTTGAGGAGAAGATAAACCCAAGGTCAAAGAACATATAATCCTGTAAATTTAATGTAGGAAATTCTGTACAAACTCACAGTGGCAGATATTGGTAAGAGACAATCTGATAAGAGATGTTTGAGAACAGACAGTCTGATGTTTGTAGTTTAGGAAGAATTGAAAGAAAAGTATGATCCCACAACAACTGAATTTTTTTAAATGTTTGCTTTTACATCCAAGGATCAAGGGTGGAAGGACAGAGATATTGTGGAATTCAGACAAGATTCTTGAACTGGGAAAGTGATTGAGTTTGAATAGATGTTGTCTTATTTAGTAAAATTGTGTAGAAATATTTAAAATTGGGACAGTAAATTTCATCTTAGAGGCAGTCTCCTGTTTAAAACACATTTACAGACAGCACGTGAATAGAAGGTGTTTTAATTGCAGTTACAAGATAGAAGGCAGAGTTTGTTTGACAACAAGGTCAGGTGGGACAGAAGCTGCTCACAGTTCATTGGCTGAAGAACTCTAAAATTAGGTGTAACCATATAACTCTATATATAAAACTAATCTTAGCTTAGAACTGATATTATGAATTTTATAGTAATTAGTAGGAATTAAAAATCACACAAGCTAGTGTGCTTCCAATTAAACCTGTTGGACTATAACCTGGTGTTGTGTGATTTTTAACTTTGTACACCCCAGTCCAACACTGGCATCTTCCAAATCATTAGTAGGAATTAGCATATTTTTGTATCTCCTGTGATTAGGATAGTAGGAAATAGATTTAGATTAGATTACTCACAGTGTGGAAACAGGCCCTTCAGCCCAACAAGTCTACACCAACCCGCAACCCATCCCCCTACACCTAACACTGCAAGCAATTTAGCATGACCGATTAACCTAACCTACACATTTTTGGACTATGGGAGGAAACCCACACAGACACAGGGAGAATGTGCAAACGCCACACAGTCACCTGAGGTGGGAATTGAACTCGGGTCTCTGGCGCTATGAGGCAGCAGTGCTAACCACCGTGCCACCCACTGGCAGTCCATATACTTAAGTCACCCAAGAAAGGAATTGAACCAGGATACCTGGTGCTGTACAGCAGCAGTGCTAACCACTGAGCCACCATGCCGCCCAATATATAAATATGAGTATCAATTTGATAAGGATAGCACTCAGTACACTGACTAACAGAAGTGGAATAGTCCTCAGAGATAAGGGAGGCTGTCAAATATGTGAGAAAGAGTGTAACCGTTAACAATTGGAATGTAAATTAATGGGGTATGTTGTGAAATCCCAAGGCTTGATGATAAGGTAAACTTCATGAGACCATGGGGAACCTCAGGTTGACTGTGAAGCTTTTTAAAAATTAATTTGTGGTATGGGGGTATTGCTTACTGCCTAGTATTTACTGCCTACCCTAGCTGCCCCTTGAGAAGGTGGTGGTGAGCTGCCTTAGAGCATAGAACATGGAAAAATACAGCGCAGTACAGGCCCTTTGGCCCTCGATGTTGCGCCGATCCAAGCCCACCTAACTTACACTAGCCCACTATCCTCTATATGCCTATCCAATGCCTGTTTTAATGCCCATAAAGAGGGAGAGTCCACCACTGCTACCAGCAGGGCATTCCATGAACTCACGACTCGCTGAGTAAAGAATCTACCCCTAACATCTGTCCTATACCTACCACTCCTTAATTTAAAGTATGCCCCCTCGTAATAGCTGACTCCATACGTGGAAAAAGGTTCTCATGGTCAACCTATCTAAACCCCTAATCATCTTGTACACCTCTATCAAGTCACCCCTAAACCTTCTTTTCTCCAATGAAAACAGCCCCAAGTGCCTCAGCCTTTCCTCATACGACCTTCCTACCATACCAGGCAACATCCTGGTAAACCTCCTCTGCACCCGTTCCAGTGTCTCCACATCCTTCCTATAATATGGCGACCAAAACTGCACACAATACTCCAGATGCGACCGCACCAGAGATTTATACAACTGCAACATGACCTCAGGACTCCGGAACTCAATTCCTCTACCAATAAAAGCCAGTACGCCATATGCCTTCTTCACAGCACTATTTACCTGGGTGGCAACTTTCAGAGAGATCTGTGTACATGGACACCAAGATCCCTCTGCTCATCCACACTACCAAGTATCCGACCATTAGCCCAGTACCCCATCTTCTTGTTACTCTTACCAAAGTGAATCACTTCACACTTAGCTACATTGAACTCCATTTGCCACCTTTCTGCCCAGCTCTGCAGCTTATCTATATCCTGCTGTAACCTGCCAAATCCTTCCTCACTGTCAACAACTCCACTGACTTTCATATCATCCGCAAACTTACTCACCCAATCTTCTAGCCCCTCCTCCAGGTCATTTATAAAAATGACAAACAGCAATGGTCCCAAAACAGATCCTTGTGGAACACCGCTAGTAACAGCACTCCAAGATGAACCTTTATCATCAACTACTACCCTCTGTCTTCTTCCAGCCAGCCAATTCCTAATCCAAACCTCCAACTCACTCTCAATGCCATACCTCCGTATTTTTTGCAGTAGCCTACCATGGGGAACCTTATCAAATGCCTTACTAAAATCCATATTCACCACATGTACCGCTTTCCCCTCGTCCACCTCCTTCATCACCTTCTCAAAGAATTCAATAAGGTTTGTGAGGCACGATCTGCCCTTCACAAAACCATGCTGACTATCCTTGATCACATTATTCCTATCCAGATGTTCATAAATCCTATCCCTTATAATTCTCTCTAAGACTTTGCCCACAACAGAAGTGACTCACTGGCCTATAGTTACTAGGGTTATCCCTACTCCCCTTCTTGAACAAGGGAACCACATTTGCTATCCTCCAGTCTTCTGGCACTATTCCTGTAGACAACGAGGACATAAAAAGCAAGGCCAATGGCTCTGCAATCTCCTCCTTTGCTTCCCAGAGAATCCTAGGATAAATGCCATCAGGCCCAGGGGACTTATCTATATTCACCCTTTCCAGAATTTCCAACACCTCTTCCCGACATACCTCAAAGCCATCCATTCTAATTAATTGTGACTCAATATTCACATCGGCAATAATGTCCTGTTTCTGAGTGAATACTGACGAAAAGTATTCATTCAGTGTCTCCCCACTACTTTTTTTTTAGATTAGATTACTTACAGTGTGGAAACAGGCCCTTCGGCCCAACAAGTCAACACCGCCCCGCCGAAGCGCAACCCACCCATACCCCTACATTTACTCCTTACCTAACACTACGGGCAATTTAGCGTGGCCAATTTACCTGGCCTGCACATTTTTGGACTGTGGGAGGAAACCGGAACACCCGGAGGAAACCCACGCAGACACAGGGAGAACGTGCAAACTCCATACAATTAGTCACCTGAGGCGGGAATTGAACCCAGGTCTACTGGCACTGTGAGGCAGCAGTGCTAACCACTGTGCCACCGTGCTGCCCACTAACCTTGACTGGACCTATTCCTACCCTAGTCATTCTTTTATTCCTGATATACCTATAGAAAGCGGCACGGTGGCACAGTGGTTAGCACTGCTGCCTCACAGCGCCGGAGACCCGGGTTCAATTCCCGCCTCAGGCGACTGACTGTGTGGAGTTTGCACGTTCTCCCCGTGTCTGCGTGGGTTTCCTCCGGGTGCTCCGGTTTCCTCCCACAGTCCAAAGATGTGCAGGTCAGGTGAATTGGCCATGCTAAATTGCCCGTAGTGTTAGGTAAGGGGTAGATGTAGATGTAGATCTCGATGTAGATGTAGGGGTATGGGTGGGTTACGCTTCGGCGGGGCGGTGTGGACTTGTTGGGCCGAAGGGCCTGTTTCCACACTGTAGGTAATCTAATCTAAAAGGTAATCTAATCTAAAAAGCCTTTGGGTTTTCCCTAATCCTACCAACTAAGGACTTTTCATGTCCCCTCCTTGCTGCTCTTAGCTCTCTCTTCAGATCTTTCCTGGCTACTTTATAACTCTCAATCGCCTCAATTGAACCTTCACGCCTCATCTTTACATAGGCTGCCCTCTTCCCTTTAACAAGGGATTCCAATTCCTTATTAAACCACGGCTCCCTCACACGACCCTTTCCTCCCTGCCTGACAGGTACATACTTATCAAGGACACCCAATAGTTGCTCCTTGAACAAGCTCCACATATCAATTGCGCCCTTCCCTTGAAGCCTACTTTTCCAAGCCACGCAGCCTAAGTCATGCCTCACCGCATCATAATTTCCCTGCCCCCAGCTATAACTCTTGCCCTGCAGTGCACACTTATCCCTCTCCATCACTAGAGTAAAAGTCACCGAATTGTGGTCACTGTCCCCAAAGTGCTCACCTACCTCCAATTCTAACACCTGGCCTGGTTCATTACCCAGAACCAAATCCAGTATGGCCTCACCTCTTGTTGACCTGTCTACATATTGTGTCAGGAAACCCTCCTGCACACATTGGACAAACACCGACCCATCTAACGAACTCGAGGTATAGCTTTCCCAGTCAATATCTGGAAAGTTAAAGTCCCCCACAGCAACTTTCACTCTTCTCCTGAATCATCCTCGCAATCCTTTCTTCTACGTCTCTAGGACTATTAGGAGGCCTGTAGAAAACTCCTAACAGGGTGACCTCACTTTTCCTATTCCTAACCTCAGCTCAAACTACCTCAGATGGCGAGTCTTCATCCATCGTCCTTTCCACTGCTGTAATACTATCCTTGACAAGCAATGCCACACCTCCCCCTCTTTTACCCCCACCTCTGACCCTACTAAAACATTTAAACCCTGGAACCTGCAACAGCCAATCCAGTCCCTGTTCTACCCATGTCTCCGTAATAGCCACAACATCGAAATCCCAGGTACCAACCCACGCTGCAAGTTCACCTACCGTATTTCATATACTTCTTGCTTTGAAGTATACACACTTCAAGCCACTTTCCTCTTTACAGGCACCCTCCTTTGAGATTGATGCCATGTTCCTAACCTATGTCGTTTGAGCCAATGTGGACCACGACTTCGGGCTGCTCCTCCTCCCCCTTAAGGACCCAGAAAACATGATCAGAGACATCACGTACCCTTGCACCTGGGAGGCAACATACCAAACGTGAGTCTCTCTCGCCCCCACAAAACTGCCTATCTGTGCCCCGAACTATCGAGTCCCCAATAACTATTGCAACTATTGCCTTCTTGAATTGCTGCTGTCCATCTGCTCTGGGTTGACTCACTATGCCATTAGGGAGGGAATCCTGGGATTTTGACCCAGCGACAGTGAAGGGGCGGTGATATATTTCCAAGTCAGGATGGTGAGTAGTTTGGAGGGGACCTTGACGGTGGTGATGTTACCGTGTATCTGCTGCCTTTGTCCTTCTAGTTGGAAGTGGTCGTGGATTTACAAAGTGCTGTCTAAGGATAACTAGTGGATTTCTGCAGTGCATCTTGTCGATCGTACACACTGCTGCTACTAAGCATTGGTGGTGGAGGGAATGGATACTTGTGGACATAGTGCCAATGAAGCAGGCTACTTTGTCCTGGATGGTGTCAAACTTCTTGAGTGTTGTTGGACCTGCCTTCATCCAGGCAAATGGGAAGTATTCCATCACACTGCTGGCTTGTGTCTTGTAGTTGGAGGATATGGTCGAAAAGTGTGGCACTGAAAAAGCACAGCAGGTCAGGCAGCATCCGAGGAGCAAGAGAGTTGATGTTTAGGAATGTGTTGATGGTGGATAAGCTTTTGGGAGTCAAGACATGAATTACCTGCTGCAGTATTCCTAACCTCTGACCTGCTCTTGTAGACCCGGTGTTTATGTGGTGAGTCCAGTTCAGTTTCTGGTTAATGATTACCTCCAGGGTGTTGATAGTGGGGGATTCAGTGATGGTAACACTATTGAATGTCATGTGGCAATTATTAAATTGTGTCTTGTTGGTGATGGTCATAGCCTGGCATTTGTGTGGTGCAAATGTTATTTGCCATTTATAAGCCCAGGACTGGAAATTGTCCATATCCTGTTGCATTTGAATATGGATTGCATCGGTATCTGAGGAGTCGCAAATGGTGCTGAATATCGTGTAATCATCAGCAAACGTCCCCACTTCTGACTTTATGATGGAGGAAAGGTCATTGATGAAGCAGCTGAAGAAGGTTGGGGTGATGACACTACCCTGAGGAACTCCTGCAGAGGTGTCCTGGAGCTGAGATCACTGACCTTGAACAACACAACCATCGTCCTACGTGTCAGGTATGACTCCAACCATCGGAGCTGTCCATCATTGACAGTGTATTGACAGGATCGGATGTGTAGGTTGGAAGGGTTAGGGCGAGCACTATGTCAATGTTGCATGTAAACATTGTAACATGGTATGAATAAATATCCTGTACTTTACTGGGAAAGATAACATGTCACTGGCTCGGATCTCAGCTGTATTTAAGAAGGCAACAGCCCCCATGTGAAAGCCAGATTCAGAGCCCTGAATAAAGCCATAAAGGTCACTTGCGCTGATGAACTCAGAACTGGATACTCCTCTTTGGCATCTTTCGTCAACACTATCCTAGGGAAAAAACTTTTGCTATCCACCTTACTTATGGCTTTCATGATTTTATAAATCTTTATAAGGTCACCCCTCAATCTCCTATGCTCCAGGATAAAAGGTACTGACCTATCCAGCCTGTCCTTATAACTAAAGGGTCCAGTCCCAGTAACATCCTTGTAAATCTCTTCTGCACTTTTTCCAGTTCAATAACAGCCTTCCTATAGCAGGGCAAGTAGAACCAAATGCAACAATCCAAAAGTGGCCTCACCAATGTCTTATATAGCCACAACATGACATCCCATTATCTTATTCTCAATGCTTTGACCAATGAATGCAAGCGTGACAAACATCTTTTGAAGAGGAGGGATTGAGCAGTTTAGGTCTTTGCTCTCTGGATTTTAGAACAATGAGAGGAGCCCTAAATGAGGTACATAAGATGTTAAAGGGATTTGACAAAGTAGGTGTAGAGAAGATATTTCCTCAAGTGGGTCAATATAGAATGACAGGTCTTAGTTTTCAAATTAAGGATAGCAGTTTTAAAACAGATGAGGACAAATTACTTCTCTCAAAGGATGCTGGGACATTGACTAAAGTTATGGAAGACATAGACAGATTTTAATTATTAGGTTGAGGGTTTATGGAGTGTGAATAGGAAAGTATAGTTGAGTTTGAGATGAGATCAGGCATAGTTGTATTAAATGGTAGAGTAGGCTCAAGGGACAAAATTGCTTACTCCTGCTTCTAGTTCTTGTGTTCTTATGTTCTTAACCACAATAGGGTCCACCACCTCCCAATCATGTAGGTACATCACCTTGCCCTGCATATCTATTTTATTCACTTAGTTCTTAATTTGTTTTGTTTTAAGTTTCCTCTTGGTCTTTTTTTAATCTGTATTTATCCTATTTATCTTTAATCTGAAAGCAATTTATAAAATATGTTCAAGTCAGCAGTGGTTACCAGCCAATAAACTTGTAGTTTTCTAGTGATGTTACTCTGTTTTGTTTTTGGCCCCTAATTCTGGACCTCAATTTGTCTGGTTAAAAAGACTTGACAAACCATGAACCAAAAACACCAAATTCCCATGGTGCTCCAAAGTCGCAGAAACACATCTGCACTCAGCTGTGCCTCACACTAGATGTACTGTCTCAGCTGCTTGTACAAAGCTTACTGATTTTTTAACTCTCTTGTTAATGAATAATCTGGATACCTCTATTTCAAAAATATTCAAATAACTTGCCTATATTGGTTTTTGAGGTAGGGAGTTCCAAAGACTTCTGAGAGAAAAAAAACTCCTTATTTTTAAAATGCGTGACCTCATTCTACCTGCAACAGGAAATTTCTTTTTAGCATCCACCTTGTCAAATTCTCGCAGAATCTTTATACGCTTCAATAGATTACCTTGTATTTTTCTAAACTCCAGTTGATACAGGCTTAGCTTGTCCAGCCTTTCCTCATACTATTACCTGGGTATCAATCAAGTGGACCTTCTATGGACTGTTTCGATGTCATTTGTATCATTTCTTAATAAAGAGACTCAAATTGTTCAGTACTGTATGAGGGATCTCATCAATGCACTGTAGAACTGTAGCAAAACGTCCTTTATATAAATATTGTGAAGACATGGTGGTGAATCCCTCTGTTCATTAAACTAAACAGCCAGGAAAGCTCACCTCACCTCATAATCTGTGAAAATATGAGTGACAGAGAACTCCCAAATTCCACTATTTAAAGAAAATAAAATCAACTTATTCTTTAACTCTAAAAGTGAACATTAAACAGCAATTATTCACATATCTAAGATCCCCTTTCTCTTAACTGCTTATTATCTGCCCCCAACTCTACAACAATATGCTGTTGCAATAAGATACTTACTAAAATTGCATCAACTTAATTTCAAAGTCATTTGACCTTTCAAAATGGCCCTACCAGTCAGCAAGATCACAATTGATCATAAGACATAGGAGCAGAGATAAGCCACTCAGTCGTACAGTGGCCGTCGGCTTTGGTGTCTGTCTTCTTTTGGTTGAAGATCTCCCTGGGTCATCTTCTTTCTTTTTACTGAGAATATGTTTCATATGAAAAGGTTCCTTTGATTGAGAATGTTTCCTAATTTCTTGGATCTGTATTGATGGCAGTTGTTCTGCCGATTTTCAAAATGCCTGCCTTTTTTATATCCCCATTATCAGATTGTCTCATTGGTTCGGTGTTGACAAAACAAAAATTCAAACTTTGATTTAGTATCCTGGGACATAATTTAAATTCGAATTGTTGTCAAAACAGCAACCAACTCAGGTATCCATTTCACGGCCAAATGTTACATATTTTCAATTTTCAGTGCACTCTGAGACTGCCATCTCGTCATATGACACAGGTGCTTGTAAGCTTTCAGTTCAGAACAGCATTCACTCTGTCTTAAAGGTACAGTACATGCCTTCAACTTCAACTCTTCGTTCCCCTTGCCTTCCTGATTACTTGCCATGTCTGTATACTAATACTTTGTAATACATTCACCAGAACACCTGGAACCCTCTGTATCTGAGGGATATGTAATCTCTCTCCATTTCTTATTGTCAAAGTAGACAAATTCATAATTTTCTACCATCTGCCAACTTTTTGCTCACCCACTTAACCTATCTATATCAAATTGCAGATTCTTTATACTCTTTTCACAACTTACTTTCTGACTTAACTTTGTATCATTGTAAATTTTGCAATCCATGCATTCAGCTTCCTCATCTAAGTGATGAAAATAAATGATGAATGATTGATGCTTGAGTACAGATCTCTGTGACATTTCACATCTGGAGTACTATGTGCATAAACAAGTCTCTTCCATCAACAAGAGATACTGTCTTGGATGGAGTGTAACAAAGGTTCAGTGGATTGAGAAGATTATACTGTAAGGGGACATAAGTAAACAATGTCCTTATAATGTCTAGAATTTGGAAGAATGACAGGTGATCTAAGTAAAGCTATAAATCTTGTTAAGGGTCTTGAGGAAATATTTTCCTGGTTGTGAAATTCGAAGACATAGTCAGAGCCTCAGAATGAGGAATTTGGTCTGAGATGAAAAGATGTTTTCATTTAAGGTAGAGATCAGTTGATATTTGGGTGCTAATAATTAAAGGATATTTGGCATAGAGCTAGTTGGTTGACTTGAAGTAGTAGGCTCAATGGGCCAAATGACTTATCTCTGCTCCTATGCCTTATGACTAGCTGTGATCTTGCTGATTGGTGGGGCCATTTCAAAAGGTCAAATGACTTAATCCATCTACTCTTTCTTTTGATTGTTACAGAGATTATATTTGAGATGTGAGGATTGGTAAACATTCTAGAGAATTTTGGGTGGATGAAGTACTTATGAGATGAAATGGTTCTAAGAGAGTCCATATTGCTGTAGATTCTTTATGGTCAGTGTAAAGGAAAGATTTGATTAGATGAATGGTGTTCCCTTATTCAGTGCTGGTTTATCATCTTATCTATAATAATATCTGAGTTTCTCAGGGGTGCTGTACTCATTCTTTTTATTTCTAGAACTCAGGGTGGTGTCCATGTACATGATGACAAGCTGACTGTTACAACACCAGTGCTACTGTGGGTAAAGGTATGAATGTGAAATAAATCTTGTAAATGCATTTTTTATTATTCCTTCGTGGGATGAGGGTATTATTGTCTGGTCCAGCATTCATGGCTCAAATTACAGTGGGTCCAGGGTCACATGTAGACATGACCAGGTAAAGATGGCAATTTCTTCCCTAAAAGGCATTAGTGATCTAGGTTGGCTTTTCCCCAATAATTGGCAACACGTTCATGGTCATCATTAAACTCTTAATACCAGACTTTAATAGAGCTCAAATTCCACCACCTGTCATAGCAGGTTTTGAACCCAGGTCCCCAGAATAATACCTCAATCTCTGGATTAGTAGTCCAGTGATAATACCACTAGGACATCACCTTCCTGTTATCATCTGGTCAATGTAACTTTGTGTATGTGCCATGGTTCAAGGTCCTTTGGTTTTTTTTTGCACATAAGTTTGGAGATCAGCAATTGTTTATATGAACTTTGAGCAGAAGTTTCCCTAAAAGGAATTTGTTTTGACATGTTAAATTGTATCCAAGGTAAATGGTGAAGTCGGAAAGGAAGCACAATATTTATCCTTGATATTTTGTTTATTCACAAGATACAATGTTACAGATCTCTGCATCCTTAGAAAAGCACTCTAATACAAAACAAACTGTAAAGGAAACCATTAAAATCAAATCAAAATGTTGTTTTAATTCAGGCTTCTTAAAATTATTTTTAATCAACCTGTTTAGATATTTTATGACACATTATAGAAGGTGAAACTTGAATCCAGACTTTCTGGCCAAGAAGTAGAGATATTAACACTACACAATAAGCCCTACTGCTCCAGTTTTATTTATTTAAAAAAAAACGTGTTATTGCACAGCTCACGGGCAGGTGAGACTTGAACAATGAACTTCCAGCTCAGAGTTAGGTGCCATGCCACTGTGCAGCAAGACCATCTTGTCCGTTTTTAAATTTTTTAAATGTGTTAAAAAACAGTTAGTCAATATTTATTACCAGTTTATTCTTAATCTTAACTATATAACTGACTATGGTGATGCCTCTTCTGGAGTACTGTGTGCAGTTTTGGTCACCCTGTCGTAGGAAGATTGTTATTAAACTGGAGAAGGTTCAGAAAAGATTTACAAGGATGTTGCTGGGAATGGAGGTTTTGAGCTATGAAAAATAGGCTGAAACTTTTTTCACTGAGTTTAGGAAATTGAGCGGTGACCTTATTGAGGTCTATTAAGTCCTGAGGGACATAGTTAAGTCTTTTCGCCAAGGTGGGTGAGTTGAAAATAAGGGACAAAGTTTTAAAGTGAGAGGAGAAAGATTTATAAAGGACATTAGGGGCAACATTTTGTCATAGAGAGTGGCTCATGTGTGGAATGAACTGCCTGAGGAAGTGGTGGGTGCAGATGCAGTTACAATGTTTAAAATACATTTGGATAAGAGCATGAAAAATAAAGGTTTGGAGGGATTTGGGCCAAATGCAGACAGGTGGAACTAGTTTAGTTTGGGAACATTGTCAGCATAGACTAGTTGGATTGAAGGGTCTCTTACCAATCTGTATAATTCTGTGACTCTTGAGTTTACATTTTCTTTTAACACTGTTTTCGTAAAAATGACACTGATGATTTGAAGAAAAGGAATTCATAATTGATCCTGTCAAACATAACCTTACAAGAAGATGAAATGCAGACTGTGATTAGTTATGATGATGTTTGAATATTGATATGAAGCATTCTTGAATTTCCAGGCCCTGGATATACTCCTGGAGAGGATGAAAACCTCAAACTTTGATTTTTCAAAGTTGAAATCTTTGTCTGGCACTGGTCAAGTAAGTGATGTTAGCATTTTTGAACAGAGCTGAATATTTTGTGCCTCCTGCGAAGGCTTGATGAAATACATTTGTTTCTTTCACAGCAACATGGTAGTGTTTATTGGAAAGAGGGAGCCAATCAGACTTTGAAAAACATGTCAAGTGATCATTCTCTGCACCAGATATTTGAGGTGAGGATTTGAACAAATTTCGCTTATAATAGACCATGAAAAGTTTATAAGGCATTCAATCCTTTAAGGATTTTGAATTATACACAGAGCAGGTTAATAGAATTGCATGTCTGTATTTAAATCAACTGTTTTATAAAACAGATGTCCTGCATTAGATTGCTCATTTTCACCTCTGGGAGCTGTGCCATGAAGCAGATGGACAGAATTTTTGCCTTTTCGCTTACTTGTTGGACAGGATTTTGGTGGCCCACTGGGATTGGGTACTGAAGTAGATAAGTGAACAATTCGGCACACAGTCACATTGGGTGATTAGAGCTAGTGAAGAGAGTGATGTGTGTGCAGGTGATCAATTGAGGTAGTTGTGACCACACAGGATTCATGGCACTATAATGGGGATGTGCAGTCAGCATTGTGATTCAACTGACCCACAAGCGAGGCATGAGCCGAACATGGCATTAAGGTTAAAAAAAGGCAATGAAATAAAAGCAAAGAACTGTGGATAATAGTCAATTTAAAAACTTTTCGCATACAGTAGAAGCATAATCCCATTAATACCAAAACACTCCTTTATTAGTTAGAAAGGAAAACACCAATTTTCATATGGTAACCAAAACATATCTTATATAGTACTCAAAAACTCCGCTCAGACAGTACTGACACCAGAATCTCTATCTCTAACAATTTGATAGGTTTAAGTCATTTGTAACTTAAACTTGGAAACTGGAACTGCAGATAGCTTCTTCTTGGGGCTGTTAGACATCTGATCTTAAATATAATTGGCATTAAATAGCTTCTTCAAGTTTTTATCCCAATACATCTGGTCTGTAACCAACTGTTTCCTATAGGGTAAGCTGGTTTCATTGTCCTTCCCTTCTCCGGAACACTGGTATGTACAAAACATCTTAATCCAAGGACTTCACAGGACTGCTCCAAACTCAAAGTAAAACTAAATAAAAGTCTTACTCTAAGCTAAGAATGTTTTCCTTCAGCTTAAAAAGAAAACAAGTTCCAGAAATCTGTAACAAATCGAGGCCGCATTATTTCTCTTGCTGGATCACAAAACAATCTAAGGTAAACAAAAAAAATCCATGAGAGGTGTATAAAAATCTACTTTAAACTCGTCCTCAAAAACTGTTTTAAACAAAATCCCTATGGCTACAGAATGCTTTCAAGTTAATTGTTAATTTCAAACAGACATAAAATCCATAGGTTACTAACTCATATACCAAAAATCCACACTTACAATCAATGATATTAAAAACGTATATAAATCTAAGTTTATATTACAGTTTACATTTGTCCAGCAATCTCAGCAATCCTAACCACAGTGAAACAGGAACAGAAATTGCTGGGAAAAACTCAGCCAAACTAGCAGCATCTGTGGAGAGAAAGCAGAGTTAGCGATGATTCAAAGAGCCTTAATTCTCTTCATCACTTCTTCCCTTTTCCAGTTTTGCTATTAAAGAATAGAATGTTACGTGTCTGGGATCATGACCAAACATTTCTGGTGTAATTAATAAATAACAATTTACACTTTCACAAGAGAAAGATACCCAAGTAAACTGCTGAGCACAATGCATGATTCAGTGACCAAAGACATGGGACAAGAAGTAGGCCATTCAAGAGAGAACAGCTGATCTGATAATCCTCAACTTCACTTTCCTGCCTTTTCCCAAAGCCCTTCTAAATAGTAATCCATTTGAGGCCTTGGATGAGATGGAGCCAGCTGCTTGCATGTCTCTCCACGCAGCTGAAGTGCCTGTGGCAGCTGTTGTTATGGATGTGTCAGTGGTGCATCTGCAGAGAGTAGTGCACAAGTGTCAATGCAGGGATATCTTCCATCACATATGTATTACCCTGATACATAGAAGATTCCTTAGTCAGAAGGGAGAAGGTACCAATGATAATGATGGCAGCCCATGAAAGGTGATACCCTCATCTTCATTAGTGACTTCCTCAACCCTTTGACAAACCTGTCAATGTACGTACCAGTTTAGTGCTACTGGCATCCAGATGCATTTTTACACCATTAGGAACACTGACCAATGCAATAGAACGTTGCATGCAATTTATGCCCAAAAGTGCACTGTTCTTGTGACCACTCAGGATGCAGTTGCAAATGAGGATGACCACTCTATGTAGGAGCTCATGAATGCAAAACCCTCAATGGTAGATACAACTTGGGTGGGATCCTCCATTCTTAATCTATGTTCCCACATTACCTCAGGCATCTTTGACCAGGGCAGATAGACATTTCACTGCTGGTTAATTAGAATTTCCTTTCTTGTGACTCCTGAGGCTGTGACTCCATATCCAATGGACTGTGGCTGTGTCTATTCAATGTCTTTGGAGGGAAACTGCCCAGGGCTGCAACTGGCTTGCTCACTGATTCTGTATACTCAGGACATGCTGTTCACCCAGGACTAAATTTTCCAATTGTGCGTTGGCCCTCTGATGCAAATGCATCTGCACTGGTGGAAGGTACACTTGAGTGACATGACGATGCTGGGCCTGTGGCTGCACTCTCATCTGAGGATCCCAGTGATACTGCAATAACGTTGTGATGCTCCTTGTCCACAATGGATATTATGCTTAGTTTCACAGGATGGACATCTTCTGCTACACTCCAGAAACCCCCTCCTGTGGCACTCCCACACCACTTCCAACATGACTTCCAAGGCAACATCAGTAAACTTTGGGGCAGCTCTGCCATTGGTGCCTAACCTCTACATTTCATTGTTCTCATTTCTACCTGCCATTGTGTTGGAAGCTTGCTGCAGTCATACATTTAAATTGTGTCTGCACTTTCTGCCTCCTGCCTCCTTTGTGCTGCCTTTAACTGTTAACTTCTTTTACTTAAGGTTCTTACATACTTGATGCAACTCCAAATCCCAACTTTTGTGAACAAGCAAAATTTTATTAAGCACATTACAGAACAAGCTTTCTGGAGGAACCCTTTAACACTTCACAATGCTTGTGAAGCCATGTCAAAGGATCTCTCTGAACAAAAGAAACAGTGCTTCCTTTGTCCAAAATCTTTACATCACAGTCAGTAATGCCCACAAGACAATCCCCCAGTCACTCCCCCACAGTCTCATTCCATTCAAGATACAATGCAATGACCTGACCATCTCCAGAAACAATATAATGTAAATCGTCCATTAATGGTCAAATCTGTTGCAAATTTCTTCTTTTTTAACTACAGGGAGTAGTCAAAATTCCAACTGTAATTTTCTTATTGATTTTGAGTAGGATGATGATGCAAATGTAAATTATCTCTGAATAGTAGGAGACGACCATATAAGTGGCTGTGAATGGCAAGGGATGGGAATGTAAATTCCTGACAATCAACCTGTAAGTCAGAGGCATCCCACCCAGCTCTTGGGACATTCAATTTCCTGCAGATCAGCAGAGCAAATGAATTCTTTAATATCACATAACCAGCCACCAAATATACCCTCCAACCCGTTTGACCCCATTTTCCAGAACTATTGTGTCCTAACACTGCTTCTCTACCATGGAGTAGGGTTGAAATTGAGAAATTGCATTGACGTCAGGGTCCTGACCCCAAATGGAAAAATCCTCATTTTGTCTTAATTATTTTGGTTTTCCTATGCTAATTCTGCAGAAGTCCTCTGAAATGCCATACTGAGTCCTGAAACCAGGGACTATTTAAAAAAGACTATCTAGCATGGAGATTCCTTGAGGCTGGATTATCACTTGAGGAAGAAGTAGTACCACGTCCTTTCCACAGACTATGCACTGATGTTTTTCAGCATGAATTGAATAATCACTTCATGTTTGGAAAATTTTCCACTTTTCAAAATGTTTTTTAATGTCTGAGCTTCTCCCCTAAATGTTTGGACTAAGTATGAATGTATCCAAATCGCACATCTTAATTTGAGATGGTTAATAAAAGTTGCAAGTTGTCATTCAGGAGCTGAAAACTTTGAAAGTATTGACAAATCTAAATAGTTATTTAGCACAATCAATATTCAAAGAATTCTCGTTTTTTTTGTCCCCCGTCCTGCATTTTCTCTTTAGTCTAGTTTTGCTGTAAAAGGCTCTCCTATCTGGATGGACTCCAGTACCACTGCAGAATGCCAGCAACTAGAAAAATCAGTTGGAGGGCCACAGAAACTTGCTGACATCACTGGATCACGCGCTTATGAGGTATATATTTGGTCCAACGATTGAAAAAGTGAAAATTGAACAAATTCGTAACAGTATTGAATGAGACTGTAGCTTCCAATGAGGGAAGAAGTGGGAGCATGTTGACAGGCAATACATAACTATTTGTTTTGGATGCTATTTACTGATAGAGTACTTTGAGGACGATGTGACATATTGTGATTTTGGAACAAATAATCTTGAAATGTCTTATTACCTCTGATATCTTGAAATCTAAACACATGCATGAGACACAGTTTAGTTTGGTGTCAGAAGGTCTCTACCTCGCTAGATATTCTGAAATGTTAAACCCTGCTTTTTTGATCAAGTCCGGATTATATCGTGTTTTTTGAAAAGGTATCTGGTATGAGGCCTAGTGAGTATTCTTGCTTTACCTAACCAAATGTACCTCATTAGTTACCTATCCAGTTCCTGTAGTGTCCCTCACATCTGCCTCTGGTGTGTGTGTGTGTGCGCGCGCGCGCGTGTGTGTGTAGTGGGGTCACCTGTAGTGTGACATGAATCCAAGGTCCAAGTTGAGATCATTCCCATGGGTATCTGCCTCTGCTTGGCCACTTTGCGTTTTTGCCTGTCCCAAAGTCTGCCTTGGAGGCTGGTCACCCGAAGGTCTGAGGTCAAATGTCCCGGACCTCTGAAATGTTCTTCAACTGAGAGGGAGCACGCCTGTCTTTTGATTGTTGTGTGATGTCCACTCATCCATTGCCGTAACCTCTGCTTGATCTCGCCAATGTACCATGTCTCAGGGCATCCTTGCCTGCAGCGGATGAGATAGGCAATATTGGCTGAGTCACATGAGTATCTGCCACATACGTGGTTGGAGATGTCTCCACGTGTAATGGTGTTATCCGTGTCGACACTTGTCAAGCCTCCTCTAATTCTGAGACACTGTCAGTTTTATTTTGCAGTTTGAAAACCAGGGAAATCCGTATTGAAATTTTGATGACATTGAGATGACTGGCAGAGGCACGTGATTTTGGGCTAACCCTTAATGAGATGCTGAGAGACCATTTGGTGTGTGGGATTAATGATGTAACCATGCAAAAGTGTCAACTAGCTGAAGCCCATTGGCCTTCAAACAGGAACTACAACTGGCCTTGTCATTAGAGAATGTGGTAAGTGGAACATGTGAGCTACAGGGCATCCCAAATGGAAGTGGACATCCTCACCTGTCCAACAGAGCTTGGGGAACACCACTTGAGTGCAGGCAATTGTAGAGACTCATCCAGGGTGTATATCCTGAGCAGAGGGACCTAGGTCAGCCCACAGCAACACCCCAAACCAAAGCCGAGCCTCTGCCAAATGGCTAAAATATTCTTCAGATCCAGACTGGCAAGCCATTATAGTTGCAGCTGGTACATGGACTGGAGACAACAAAGGAATCCTTCGATGCCTGGCTTGAGTAAAGGAATTCAGAGACCAGTATCCAGGAGACTGCATACCCTGGAAAACCCACCTACACTTGGTTTGGAACAGTTAAATTATTTATCAACATCAAAATCAGAACAAATTACAATAAACGTCTGGTTAAATGGAAACCTTGTTCTCAAGGAGGTTGATACCGGCACAGCTGTATCAGCGGTTGTAGAACCAGTCTTTAAGATTCGCTTTGGACTCCAACCCTTAAATTTGTGCAAGACTCAGCCAGACACAGAACGTATCCTGGGGAAGTGTTGGTGATTAAGGGTATGATATTGGTTCCGGTCTCCAATGAGAAGCAGTTGGTGCACTTACCACCAATTATAGTAAGAAGCTTAGACCTAGGCTTGATGGGGTTGAATCGGTTGAGAGAGATTCACCATGATTGGGTCAATATTTTTCAATTAGAAAATGGCTGCTTGAGTGAAGTCCTAATTAAATACCCAAAGGTTCTTTGGGAAGGTCTAGGGGCTATCAAAGGAGTCAAGGCCGTCTTACTTATTGACCAGGAAGCAATTCTGCAAGGCCCGTCCAGTGCCGTTTGCCTTACTAAACTAGAAGTAGAAATCAAGATAAAAAATGAAAGAACTGTGGATGCTGTAAATCAGAAACAAAAACTGAAGTTGCTGGAAAAGCTCAACAGGTTTGGCAGCATCTGTGAAGACAAATCAGAGTTGATGTTTCGGTTCTGGTGTCTGTTCCGCAGAACTGATGGTAACTAAGGATATAGCCAGGAAAGAGACTGAGGATCTGAAAAGTGACTACAGAGAGTTAGGTTGGAAGCTGAAGAGCAGGATGAGTAGACTAGTGATCTCAGGTTTGCTACCAGTGCCACGGGATAGTGAGATGAGGATCAGTCAGCAAATGCATGTGGCTGTGAGACTGGTGCAGGAGGGAGGGCTTCATATACCTAGACCATTGGGATACCTTCTGGGGAAGATGGGATCTGTACATGAAGGATGGGTTGCACCTGAACTGGAGGGGCATACAAATGTCCTGGGTGGGAGATTTGCTCGTGTGATTCGGGAGGGTTTAAACTAGTTTGGCAGGAGAGTGGGAATCAGAGCCACATGTCTGAGAGGGGGACAGTTGCAGATGGGGCAGTGACAGAATGTATTGAATCTATTGGGAAGGTTTCTCAAGCAGTGAAACAAAGGGATCAGTTATAGTGTGTCTGCTTTAATGCCAGGAGTGTCCGAAATAAGAGTGACAAACTTAGAGCATGGGGCTACGATGTTGTGGCCATAATGGAGATGTGGGTTTCACTTTTAAAAAGAACAAGGAAGGTAGAAAAAGAGGAGGGGGTGTAGCATTGCTAATCAGAGGGTGCATCAAAGCTACAGAAACAAAGGTTGTTGAGGAAGGTTTGTCTACTGAGTCAGTATGGGTGGAAGTTAGGAACAGCAAGGAAACAGCTACTGCATTGAGGGTTTTCTACAGACCATCTAATAGCAGTAGAGAGATTGAAGAACTCACAGGCGGGCAGATTCTGGAAAAATGCAGAAGTAGCATGGCTGTTGTTATGGGTGATTTCAACTTTCCCAAAATCAAGTGAAACCTCCTAAGTGCAGATGGTTTGCATGGAGCCCTTTTTGTCAGGTGTGTTCAGGAGGCTTTCCTTATTCAGTATGTAGACAGACCGACGAGGGGAGGGGCCATTTTGGATTTGGTACTCGGCAACGAGCCAGGATAGGTGTCAGATCTCGCGGTGGGAGAACACTTTGGTGAAAGTGATCACAACTGCCTCACATTTACCATAGCCTTGGAGAGTGAAAGGAGCAGTTACTGAGGGAAGATATTTAATTGGGGAAACAGAAATTATGACGCTATCAGACAGGAGTTGGGAAGTACAGACTGGGAGCAGTTGTTCCACAGAAAGGGCACAGCAGACATGTGGAGACTATTTAAGGAGCAATTGTTGCGGGTGATGCACGAATTTGTTTCTCTGAGACAGGTAAGAAGGGGTAAGATTAAGGAACCTTGGATGACGAGAATAGAGGAACTTCTCATCAAAAGGAAGAAGGCAGCTGATGTAAGGTGGAAGAAGCAAAGATCTAGCACAGCTTTAGAGGATTACAGGCTTGCTAGAAAGGAGCTCAGAAATGGACTGAGGAGAGCCAGGAGGGGACACGAGAAAAGCTTGGCAAGAAGGATTAGGGAGAACCCAAAGGCATTTTACTCATATGTGAGGAATAAGAGAATGATCAGGGATAAGGTAGGGCCGATCAGGGATAGCGGAGGGACTTGTGCGTGGAGTTTGAGCAGATAGGGGAAGCCCTAAATGAGATTTTGGCTTCAGTTTTCACCAAAGAAAGGGAACTTGTTGTAAATAAAAACTTTGAGGAGCTGGGATACAGTCTTGACCAGATCAAGATTGATGAAGTTGATGTGCTGGAAATTTTGGAAAACATTAAGATTGATAAGGCCCCAGGGCCAGACCGGATTTATCCAAGGTTGCTCCGGGAAGCGAGAAAGGAGGTTGCTAAGCCGCTGGCGAGGATATTTGCCTCCTCACTCTCCACGGGAATCGTACCGGAGGATTAGAAGGAGGCAAATGTTGTTCCTCTTTTCAAGAAGGGTAATAGGGAAATCCCTGGCAATTACAGACCAGTCATTCTCACATCTGTGGTCAGCAAGGTTTTGGAAATAATTCTGAGGGATAGGATTTATGCATATTTGGAAAGGCATATTGTGATTAAAGGCAGTCAGCATGGCTTTGTGAGGGGCAGGTCATGCCTCACTAATCTTATTGAGTTCTTTGAGGAGGTGATGAGACAGGTAGGCGAAGATCGAGCAGTGGATAGGGTGTATCTGGACTTCAGCAAGGCAGTTGATAAGGCTCCCCATGGTAGGCTCATTCATAAAGTCAGGAAGTATGGGATACAGGGAGATTTGGCGATCTGGATTCAGAATTGGCTGGCTGACAGAAGGCAGAGAGTGATTGTAGATGGAAAGTATTCTGCCTGGTGTTGTGTTGAGTGGGGTCCTGCAGGCCTCTGTTCTTGGGCCTCTGCTCTTTGTAGTTTTTATAAATGACATGGATGAGGAGGTTGAAGGGTGGGTTAGTAAATTTGCAGATGATACAAAGGTTGGAGGTGTCGTCGATAGTATAGAGGGCTACTGCAGGCTGCAGCGCGACATAGACAGGATGCAGAGCTGGGCTGAAAATTGGCAGACGGAGTTCAACCTGGATAAATGCAAAGTGGTGCACTTTGGAAGGTCAAACTCAAATGCTGATTATAGGATTAAAGACAGGATTCTTGGCAGTGTGGAAGAACAGAAGGATCTGGCTGTGCAAGTACATAGTTCCCTCAAAGTTGCCACCCAAGTGGATAGGGTTGTTAAGAAAGCATTTGATGTTTTGGCTTTCATTAACAGGGGGATCGAGTTTAAGAGCCAGAGCTACAGCTCTACAAGTCCCTGGTGAGACCACACTTAGAATATTGTGTCCAGTTCTGGTTGCCCTACCATAGGAAAGATACAGAGGCATTGGAGAGGGTGCAAAGAAGGTTTACCAGGATGCTGCCTGGACTGGAGGGCTTGCCTTATGAAGAAAGGTTGAATAAGCTTGGACTTTTCTCTCTGCAGAGAAGGAGGAAGAGAGGAGACGATCGACATATACAAGATAATGAGTGAAATAGATAGAGTCAATAGCCAGAGACTTTCCCCCAGAGCAGGATTGACTGGAACGAGGAGTCATAATTTGAAGATATTAGGAGGAAGGTATAGAGGAGACGGTAGAGGTAGATTCTTTATGCAGTGAGTTGTGAATGTATGGAATGCGTTGCAGCTGTGGTGGTGGAAGCAGAGTCATTAGGGACATTTACGCAACTGCTGGGCATGCACATGCACAGTGAGTTGAGGGATGCGTAGGTTAGGTTATTATATTTTACATTAGGATCAAACCTCAGCACAACATCATGGGCCAAAGGGCCTGTTCTGTACCGTACTTTTCTATGTAAGGAAATGTCAGTTTACATTGCAGAAGATAGGGTGATGGGGTAGGGGCTTTGGTGAGGTGATAAGGAGTAAATGATAGGTGGGGAAAGAGCCCAAATTGGTTCACCTTTCCAGCAACTTCTGTTTTTTTGGGGGCAGAACTCAGGAGGCTGGAAAGCAAAGGAATTACCTAACCGGTATAGTTTGTGGAATGGGCAGTACCTGTCGTACCAGTTATGAAGCCTGATGGATCGGATTGCCTTTGTGGGGATTTTCTCACAACTGGATAAATACCCAATCCCTTCCATAAAGGACTTTTACGCAAAACTGGTGGAGGGTACTGTCCTTCAGAAAGCTAGACATGAGCCATGCATGCCTGCAATTATGCCTAGATGAGGGGTCCCAGAAATATGCCATAATTAATACCAATAAGAGTTTGTACCAATATACAAAGCAGCCATGTGGGGATCATCAGCCTGTGCCCTTTTCCAGTAGATGATGGACAACATTTTATAATATCTTCTCCCTGTTGCCAGTTATTAGAATGTCGTGCTAATAACCGGGACGATCAGTAAAGAGCACTTTGAGAACTTGGACATGCTGCTTAAACGTTTCTCCTCGGTGGGTGTATGTTTTAGATGGAAAACTGTGTGTTCCAGGTCCCCGAGTGACCTACTTGGGCTACGACTCAACAGGATCGAGTTACACCAGTTGGAACATAAAGTGAGGGTAATCAAAGGTGTCGCGCTCACACATCTGTACTGGAGCTTAGGTCTTTCCATGGGTTGGTGAATTATTATGGGGAATTTCATATGTAACTTGGCCTCCATCTTGGCACGTTTACACCTGCTATTGAAAAAGGGTCAGCCTTGGAAATGGTCACATTGCCAAGAAGTAGACTTTAGGGAAGTGGAAAAAACAGCTACCGTCAACTAAGGTGTTGGCCCACTACGATCCCGAGCGAGAAGTGATGCTGACAAGCGAAACCTGGTTTTGGGGTTGTGTTGGCTCACCGGTGGCCCAATGGAGAAGAATACCTAATGATGTGTGCTTCTCAGGCTTTGGCTAATGACAAATGCAAATATGTTCAAATAGAGAAAGAATGTTTGGCACTCATCTTTGATGTGAAATGTGCATTTGTAATAGTAATGGACCACAAACCCTTGCTAAAGCTACTTAAAGAAGACAAGGTCATGCAGCCCTTAACTTCTGGTTGAACTCAGCAGTGGGCCCTTATTCTTAGTGTGTACTGTTATAAGTTGGAACACCGTCCAGGATGCCAAGTGGCAAACACAGATGTCTTGAGTCACCTCCCGCTGGCAGATTCACTAATGGTAGTGCCCTCCATAGAAGAATCTGTTCTGGTTTTCAAACTTTCTGGACACCATTCCGTAGACAATATCCAAGCGTGGACACAAAAAGATCATGTAATGGAAAATCTAAAACAGCTGGTGGTAATGAGGGAAATAGAAGAGCGATCATAACCAGGAAAGGGTGATTGTGTCGTGTAAAGGCCATCACCAGATACTGGCTGAACTCCACCAGAGTCATTCAGGAGTTTCCAAATGAAAATGTTTGAAAGAAGTTATGTCTGGTGGCCAGGGTTGGATTTTGATATAGTTGTATTGGTGGGGCAGTGCCCAGAGTACTAAAAAGGACAAAAATTACCACGAGCAGTGCCCCCTCATTCATGGGAATTGCTGGGTAAACCCTGGACTTGGTTACATGTCAACTGTGCCGGTCCTTTCATGGGTTCTATGTTCTTGGTCATTGTGGATGTCCATTTGAAGTGGTTGAACGTGCAAGAAGTTCATTTGGCAAACTCAGGGATGATGATTGAAAAGCTGCAAGCATCATTCGTGATGCATGGATTCAGAAAGTATTGGTCACTAACAATGGGATGACATTTACCAGCAGGGATTTCGAGTATTTCCTTAAGTCAAATGGCATTTGGCATGTTTGGACAGCTCTGTATCATCTGTCATCCAATGGTATGGTGGAAAGAACAGTCAAAACATTGAAGGCATACTTAAATAAATTGCCTACAGCTTGACTCGATACCTGTTTGATTATGACCACCGCTCACACAGCTACAGAGTTGCTGATGGGGAGAAGATCTGCACCAGGTTAAACCTGGTGTTCCTGAACTTGGTGGGGAGGAGGGGAGGGAGAAATGGCAACAGGAATGCCAATGGCAGCCACATGCCTCCTCGAAGCAAGAGAGACAGTTTACTTCAGGGCACAAACTTTGGTTTCAGAACCACAGGAATGGTCTTTCATGGCTACAAAATGAGTTTGATGCAAGGTCAGGTCCCGTGACATGCAAAGTTCGGGTAGGTGAGGCAGTCCTGAACAAACATATGGATAGTGTAGTGGACAGCGAAGAGGGTTACCTCAGATTACAAGAGGATCTGGACCAGATGTGCCAATTGGCTGAGAAGTGGCAGATGGAGTTTAATTCAGATAAATGCGAGGTGCTGCATTTTGGGAAAGCAAATCTTAGTAGGACTTACACACTTAATGGTAAGATCCTAAGGAGTGTTGCTGAACAAAGAGACCTTGGAGTGCAGGTTCATAGCTCCTTGAAAGTGGAGTCGCAGGTCGATAGGATAGTGAAGGCGGCGTTTGGTATGCTTTCCTTTATTGATCAAAGTATTGAGTAAGGAGTTGGGAGGTCATGTTGCGGTTGTACAGGACATTGGTTAGGACACTGTTGGAATATTGCGTGCAATTCTGGTCTCCTTCCTATTGGAAAGATGTTGTGAAACTTGAAAGGGTTCAGAAAAGATTTACAAGGATGTTGCCAGGGTTGGAGGATTTGGGCTACAGGGAGAGGCTGAAGAGGCTGGGGCTGTTTTCCTTGGGCGTCGGAGGCTGAGGGGTGATCTTATAAAGGTTTACAAAATTATGAGGGTCATGGATAGGATAAATAGACAAAGTCTTTTCCCTGGGGTCAGGGAGTCCAGAACCAGAGGTCATAGGTTAAGGGTGAGAGGGGAAAGATATAAAAGAGACCTAACGGGCAACTTTTTCACTCAGAGGGTATTGCGTGTATGGAATGAGCTGCCAGAAGATGTGATGGAGGCTGGTACAATTTAAAAGGCATTTGGATGGGTATATGAATGGGAAGGGTTTGGAGGGATATGGGCCGGGTGCTGGCAGGTGGGACTGGATTGGGTTGGGATATCTGGTTGGCATGGAGGGTTTGGACCGAAGGGTCTGTTTCTGTTGTGTACAATTCTGACTCTATATGAAAGTTACTACTTTGCAAACTGGGCGGGAGCAAAACATAATTAGATCCTCAGAACAACCAGAAATACTGTCAGAAACTGTGAATTCTCCCCTTCCATGTAGCATCGAAGAAACCTCAGAGTCTGAGATGGTTGCAGCCTCGATACCATTACCTCCTGTAAAAGAGGAGGGAACTCTCCTCAGATGCTCCTGGTGCAAGAAATGGATCTGTGCTGCCTGTGTCTGAGCCAGAGTCCGAGGAACCGAACCTGGAGCAAAAACCTCCCATGAGAAACTCCAAAAAACATATCAGGTCTTCATCCTCGGTATTAGGTGGACACAGATGTCATGATTGAAATGAGGGCCAGCCCGATCTCATTAACTACGAGATCCTTGATTAGGTTGTTAACTTGGGCCAGTCAGGGAGCCTTGAGTGATAGCTATAAACAGGAGATTCCCCCCGGGTGTCCTTGGAGAAGGAGCACGCGGGTGTCCACTGACACCCTAAGAAAAAAAAAAAAAAAAAAAAAAATAAATAAAAAAAAAAAAAATAAAAAAAAAAATAAACATGGGATAGACATGAATAGCTATATATATTAGACAAGGGATTCAGAATCTTCTCACTTCAGGGTCTGATTCCAAGCTGCTGGTCATAGCCAATGGACTGTGTGCAAATAATTAAAGGGTGATTTACCGACACGGTACTGGCCTCTCTACAGTTATTTCAGTTAAGCAATCCTCAATGCTAAAAAAAAAGAAAAAAAAAAAAAAAAAAAAAATAAACAGGAGATTCCCCCCGGGTGTCCTTGGAGAAGGAGCACGCGGGTGTCCACTGACACCCTGGAGTTGTGACTGGCCACTAAAGAAAAAGAAAAAAAATAAATAAAAAAAAAATTAAAAAAAGAAGAAAAAAAAAGAAAAAAAAAAACAGGAGATTCAGAAGGTCCCCTCAGTCCATTGACTGGCTGTAAGCTGGCTGGCCACATCTATTGTTCAGTGCACGTGTAAATAAAGGGTGACTTGGTGATGGAATACGAGAGAAAAAAAAAAAAAAAATAAACAGGAGATTCCCCCCGGGTGTCCTTGGAGAAGGAGCACGCGGGTGTCCACTGACACCCTGGAGTTGTGACTGGCCACTAAAGAAAAAGAAAAAAAATAAATAAAAAAAAATTTAAAAAAAGAAGAAAAAAAAAGAAAAAAAAAAAACAGGAGATTCAGAAGGTCTCCTCAGTCCATCGACTGGCTGTAAGCTGGCTGGCCACATCTATTGTTCAGTGCACGTGTAAATAAAGGGTGACTTGGTGATGGAATACTTACCTCTGAGCAGTTATTTCAGGAGATAGATACGAAACATCTGTATCAATTGTGGAAATAAATAGTGATGTCTTGAAGAGAGTTCGTATTACAAAGGGGAGGTGCTGGAGGTCATAAAACTCATTTTGTTTTCAGTACAGGTTCCAGAATCTGCAGTAATTTGTTCCTACATGTTGTCATATAAATTCCTTGGCAAGACCAGCCAGAGACAAGGAATACTGTAGTGAGTAACTTAACTCCTGACTCCCCAAAGCGTATCCACTGTTGATAAGGCACAAGTCAGAGGTGTGATGGAAATCACCCCATTTGCCTGGATTAGTGCAGCTTCAACAACACTCAAGATGCTTGACACCATCCAGGACAAAGCAGCCCACTTGATTGGCACCACATCCACAAGTATCCACTCCTTCCCCCCACTGATACTACAAACTATGGCTACTGAGTATCTACAAGATGCATTGCAAAAATCCTTAGTTAGCACCTTCCAAACCCGCAATCATTTCCATCTACAAAGGCAAGGTCAGCATATATATGGGAACACTACCATGTATAACTTCTCCTCCAAACCATTCACCATCCTGACTTGGAAATATATCGCTGTTCTTTGCTATTGCTTGGTCCAAATCCTGGAAATTCCTCCCTAAGAGCATTGTGGGTCTACCTACAGGACATGGACTGCAGCGGTTCAAGAAGAGAGCTCACCACCACCTTCTCAAGGGCAACTAGGGATGGGCAATAAATGCTGGCCTGGCCAGTGATGTCCATGTTCCACAAGTGAAAAGGTTAACAAATAAGGTGCCCTGTTCCCACTTTCTCCCCATACTCTTTGATCCCTTTAACTTTAAAAACTATGTCTATATCCTTCTTGAAAACATTCAATGCTTTGGCCTCAAACGCTTCCTGTGTTGGAAAATTCCACAGGCTCACCCTCTGAGTGAAGAAAGTTCTCATCTCAGTCCTAAATGGCCAACCTGTAATGTTAGACTGTAATGCCTGGTTCCGGACTTACCCAGTTATTTTTCTACATTTTCCTACATTCCCTACATTTTTCCTTGCTAATCTTGATAGAATTTTATAGGATTTTGAGATGTTCCTCATTTTTTTAAACTCAGTGTATAAAATTAAAGCGCATGGGATTGGGGGTAATGTATTGACATGGATATAGAACTGGCTTGCAGACAGGAAGCAAAGGGTAAGATAAAAGCAGGCATTTTCTAAGTGGCAGCTACCCACCAGTGGGGTACCACAGAGACCAGTGCTTGGAAGCCAGCTTTTTACAGTATTCAGGGGAACAAGATGGGCGGGCACGATTTCGTTCGGATAATTGATTATTCGGTTAACCGATCCAATGCCTTTCCTCTGGGGCTTGGAGTTTGTTATTAAGTCTGCTTCCTGTTCAGACTAGGCAGCAGCAGACCACGCTTGAGTCTTGGCCCGCGACCCCTGCCCGCACCCAAACCACGTCCAACCCTCCCCGCTCCCCAAACACTGTCCAACCCTCCCCCCGCCTGCCCCCCCAAACACTATCCAACCCTGCCCCCGTCCGCCCCCAAATCCTGTCAACACCGACCCAACCCCATCCAGCCCCACCCCTCACCTGCCCTCCAAACCCTGTCCAACCCCGCCAACCCCCAAATTCTGTCAACACTGACCCAACCCCATCCAACACCGTCCTCGCTACTAAAACCGTCCAACCTGCCTCCCACCTGCCCCAACCCCATTCAACCGCACGCCCCAACCCCATCCAAACCCACCCCGTCCAACATCCCCCTCCAGACCCCGTCCAACACTGCCCCCACGCCCCCAACCCCGTCCAACACTGCCCCCCCACCCACTCCCCACCCCCCATCCATCATTGCACCCCACCCCCAAACCCTGTTCAACACTGCACCCTGCCAGCCCCCAATCCGTCCAACATTGCTCACCACCTGACCCCAAACCTCGTCCAACACCGCCCCCCTGTCCACCCCCAACACCACCCCCTTATGCACGATCCCCGTCTGCCTCCACCCCCACCCCTGCGTGCCCCTGACCCTCTGGGGCAGAACTGGACACCAACAACAAGACTGCTGCTGCTACTGCCTTTTGAAGGGTAAGTCCACACACACACACACACACTGACAGGTTCCAACTTTGCCCTGTACAAGACAATGTTGGAGAGAATATCTGGGGAAGCGGGGTTTAGGGTACATGCTTGTGTAGAACTCCAGGGAAAGTGTGGGAGAGAGAAAGAGACAGTGCTTGCAGTTCCATCAGTCCAGGACTGTTCTCGGCAGCACGTTTAATCACTGTAAACAAAAGACGCGATTGGTGTTGGACACGTCTTTGATGTAATGTTTCATTCGGGACCTTGAGGTCTCCTTCAGATAATCCGATTTCGGATAATTGGTACTTGGATAATCCATATTCTTCTGTATAGTAATGATTTAGACACAGGTACTAAATATAATATCTTTAAGTTTGCAGATGATACAAAGTTGGATGGAAGAGTAAGCTATGAGGAGAATGCAGAGATGCTTCAGTGTGATTTGGACAAGTTGAGTCAGTGGGCAAATATTATAATTAATATTATTATTTAATTGCAACACATGCACCAAAAATATGCAGAATAATGAGGGAATTATGCAATGGTAGAACCAGTATTGTCAAACTGTAAGATCTCCTTCAATGTGTTGTTCTTACATTGATTTGACTTCAGGACTGTTGCAGTATAACTAGCTATGTGAAGACAAATTAAAAGCTACTTCGAAGCCTTGTTGCATTTAAAATTTTTTGAGTAAGTAAGTATTGGAATTTGCTAATCAGTTACTGAGAAAAGCTCTGAACATTAGCTTGAATGTTAAGAGCAGAAAAAAAAAACTAGCAGACTTTCCTAACAACTTTACTGGTATCAAATCATTATAATAAAAGGATACTGAAGCAGGCTCAAGGGCTGCATTGACTGTTCCTCCTAGTTATTATTTTCTGAAGATTTAAGTGAAGTTGCACTTTAGCATTTCAGTCAAGTGAAACAAAGCAATGAATACTTGAACTTGACGGACACCTGAAAGTACTCAGGGATGCCCTCACAAGAACGGGGTACGATGCCCAACTCATCGACCACCAGTTCTGACGTGCCACAGCAAGGAACCGTAATGACCTCCTCAGGAGACAGACACATGCTGCAATCGACAGGGTACCCTTCGTCATTCAGTATTTCCCAGGAGCTGAAAAATTATGCCATGTTCTTCATGACCTGCAACACATTATCAATGAGGATGAGCACCTCACCAAGACCCCACACCTCCGCTTTAAACAACCGCCAAACCTCAAACAGATCATTGTTCGCAGCAAGCTGCCCAGCTGTCAGGACAACTCCATACAACCCTGTGTCATGGGAGGCGCTACAAGACGTGTCAGAGTGTGGACATAGATACCACCATTACGCGTGGGGACACCTCCCACCTTGTACATGGCAGGTACTCATGTGACTCAGCCAACGTTGTCTATCTTATACGTTGCAGACAAGGATGCACTGAGGCATGGTATATTGGGGAAACCGAGCAAAGGCTATGACAACTGATGAGTGGGCACCGCACAATAATCAACAGATAGGAGTGTTCTCTCCCAATTGGGGAACACTTCAGTGGTCCAGGACATTTGACCTCGGACCTTCGGGTGACCATCCTCCAAGGCGGACTTCAGGACAGGCAGCAGCGAAAAGTGGCCGAACAGAGGCTGATAGCTAAGTTTGGTACCCATAGGGAGGGTCTGAACCGGGACCTTGGGTTCATGTCACATTACAGGTGACCACCATTGCACTACACACACACACAGGCACTCCTATACACACATACATACAGATACACATATACACAGATGCGTACACAGACACCCACACACACCCTTACAGACACACACACTCCCACACTCACACATGTACCCCCTCACAGCCTAAGACACTCTGCACTCACTACACACACACATACACTTTCTCACACTCACAACCCCCAACCCAGACAGACAGACAGACAGACAGACACACACAGACAAAGACCAACATGTACACATATATTTTGTGGGGTGAATTTGTACTTTCAGGGTTACATTGTACTTTGCTCAAAACTGTATGCATTCATGTCGAACTCTGAGCTCAAAAACTGCATGGATTAACATAAAACTCCTTTATCTCACTTTTTAGATTAGAATCAATCTAAATATCATGGCATAGACAGAGAACACAGGGGGCAAACACCTTCAACATATTGTCTAGCTATCACCATTTTTAAAAAAGGTTTTGTGATTTTCACATGAAAAGTGAAACAATCATGGCATTCAAACAGATGAAAGACTTAACAGACAATCAACTTTTCAATGTATAATTTCAGTTACATCACACTGTAATGTTTTGCTATAAATTCTGTGTGTTAGGATTGAGCCCTCCGCTATCACCTGATGAAGGAGCGTCGCTCTGAAAAAACCTGTTGAACTATAACCTGGTGTTGTGTGATTTTTAACTTTGTACACCCCAGTCCAGCACCGACATCTCCAAATCATGAATACTTGAACTAGGTTGTTTTAGACTAGTTGTTAAACATTTTTATATTTTGCATCTCTTAGCGCTTCACAGGAAATCAAATTGCCAAAATTAACAAGAAGAACCCTGAAGACTACAAGAAAACTGAGGTAAATGTGAGAAACTTGTTGTAAGGCACAAAGACGGTTTTTTGATAGTGGTGAAACGCTTGCTTTTTCACACAGAGGGTGGTTCATGTATGGAAAGAGCTGCCAGAGGAAGTGGTGGAGGCTGGTATAATTACAATATTTAAAAGGCATGTGGATGGGCTTATGAATAGGGAGGGTTGAGACGGATATGGGGCTAGAATTATTTGGGATATCTGGTTGGCATGGTCGAATTGGACTCGAGTCTGTTTCCGTGCTGTACGTGTCTATGACTGTATGTCTCAAAAAGAACACAAAAGCAAATGGCATTTTTAAAAAATGTTAAAATAAAGAGTAAAACAATTTTCAAACTGTTTTCCAGAAATATACTCTACCGATACGCAATCCCAAAGAAATATCACTTCTTTCTCAACTCTTCAATTTCTTGTTTAACTGACCCTTTCCAGTTCTCCTCCTTGGACTGTTGACTCCTCTTCTAACTCTGCTGTTCTGAACTGCTTTACTTCTACCAACTTGAAAACTTATACAAAAACTCTCACAGCTCGGTGATTTCAGAAACTAAAACTATTCTGCTGGTGAGACTGTTCTCCTGAATTGAACCCCTGCAAAACTAAATTAAGCTGGTGGCCTATGGTCTGTTTTTTCTGTACGTCACAAGTTTCAAAAGTATAACCATTTCATTGATTATAATAATGTGTAGCCTGCTTGGTACTTAACTGAATCACTTGTTTTAATGACAGGTCACAGTCCCAAAATACATTTTGACCTCTTTAAAAGAAAAAGCTACTTTCAAAGAACTGAAACTAAAATCTCCGTGCTGTTGTTTTTAAAATCTATTTTCTCAAATGATAACAGGTGTATTGTAAATATTTAATCATATTTCTTAAAAAAAATTAAATTAAAAAAAGCAAAATCTAGCAGAGGAGTAGAGTTGTTGCAACTGTCCAAGATTTCGGTGAGACCACATCTGGTGTACTGTGTACAGTTTTAGTCCCTGTATGAGAGGAAGGATTGGAAGCAGTTCAGGGAAGGATCATTAGATTAGGAGGAATGAACTGGTTTACGTGCTAGAGTTTAGAAGAATGAAAGGAGATCGAATTAAGGTATATAAGACGCTAAAGGGGATTGACAAAGTAGATGTAGAGAGGAAGATTCCCCTCGTGGGGTAATCTAGAATGAGGAATCTTAATTTTAGGCTAAGGGAAGGCACATTTCAAAGGAGGAATTACTTCTCTCAAAAGGTTGTGAATCTGTGAAATTCATTACCCCAGAGTGCAGCTGATGCTGGGTCATTGATTAAAGTTAAGGAGGAGGTAGATGTATTTTTTAATTAGTAATGGGTTAAAAGGTTATGGAAAGGGGTCAGGAAAGTGGAGTTGTATTAAATGGCTCAAGACGCTGAAAAGCCTATTCCTGCTCCTGATTATGTTATTCTGTAGACTGTGAATCACTTGAAAAGCTAAATAGCATTTTACAACTTTTCAATAATAACTGGACATAATAGACCAAGCTAAGCTGTTTTACGTTGTCTGGTGGAGATCTTTGCGTGTTTATCATCAACTTTTTGTTTACTGATCTATCAGACAAATACCTTCATACAGTGCAGCTCAATGGGGACAGTTATGTACAAATCCTGGAGGATTGCTTTACTATCTGAATTACAGGGCATTGATTTCTGGGATAAGTAAACAAAAATTGAGTAGAAAAGCTAATTGTAGACTTAGCAATCTTACCATTAACATCTACAAATTGAAGATAGTTATTATTGAAGGTAGTTATTATTTTTGTTCAGCACAGAAAGTTAACCCTCACTCATATCTGGTCATTGCAGTGTTCACTTTATTTTCTTATTTCTATTCTACCTGTGCTCCCTTGATTGATTGCGATCTGAGTAGATGATGCT
Source organism: Chiloscyllium punctatum (assembly GCF_047496795.1). Taxonomy (NCBI): domain Eukaryota; kingdom Metazoa; phylum Chordata; class Chondrichthyes; order Orectolobiformes; family Hemiscylliidae; genus Chiloscyllium; species Chiloscyllium punctatum. The sequence continues at coordinate 117,705,566 of NC_092746.1, read as the reverse complement.
AACAAACTGGTTTGTGTATTTTATTAGTGCATAAACACTAACATATCTTACTTTCTCTGACTGTAGAGAATCTCTCTTGTCAGTAGTTTTGTTGCTTCCCTATTTCTTGGAGACTATGCTGCAATTGATTATAGTGATGGTAAGTTTACGTTATTACTGATATGTTGTTTCAAGCTATTTATTCCTTGAGCTCTCTCTTTTTGATAGTAAGGATCAGTTTAGGTGATCACATCTAAACAATTTTAAAACAGGATAAGGTCATTTGGACCTATCAGCATGTCCCCTTTTGTTTGAAATTGTCCTATCCTTTATTGATCATGTCATAATGTACATTTTTAATAGGTCAGAGCTGCATATAATACAAATGCTACGCCATTCCGTTGGGAATTTTCAAGGAATATTATGAGCAATTTGAAATGATCTGGATGCCCTGATGATTTGACTCTACACCTTTGAATTCCAAAGCCAGTTTAATTAGACTTTAGACATTAATTTGTGCCACTGGCCAGAATGGTATGGGGATGATGGAGGTTTTGGCTGCTGTTCGGAAACTCAGTGAGAGTCCTGCATTGCTTTTGTACCACTGAACCACTTGACTGGCCCTAAGTGGGTTTTTTTCCCATTGTCAAGTACCCTAGGGTGGAGGCCTCAGAAGCAGTGTTATGCTCAATCATTGCTTTTTGTTGAGTGATAAGTGTTAGTAAGGAAACTGGGAGTCCCTCTCTCGCTTCTTCAAAGATGGTGTAGCATTTGTTATATCCTTAGGAACATGAAATCAGATGATATCCATAAAAATCTGGCACTCTTTTTGTATTTTACTATAGTGTCAATATAGATTATGTGCTCAAATCTTTGGAGTGAAGCTTCAGACATTCCCTCAATTACAAGGCCAGGAGTGTGGACATTTGCTAATGATTCAACAGTAAATGATTCCATTAGAAGAGTGAGAGTGTGAACATTTGTGAGGTCACGATAAGTCAGAGGCTGTTTCTTCAGGCTGGTGAGCCTAGAGGTAGATTTCTTAGTCTAAGCATTCAACAGCTGGCAATTTAGGCTGGAAAGGGTGACACTGAAAAGGCACAGTGGAAAAGCATCTGAGCATTCATCATATTCCTGATAGAGTCACAGAGATGTACAACATGGAAACAGACCCTTCGGTCCAACCCATCCATGCCGACCAGATATCCCAACCCAATCTAGTCCCACCTGCCAGCACCCGGCCCATATCCCTCCAAACCCTTCCTATTCATATACCCATCCAAATGCCTCTTAAATGTTGCAATTGTACCAGCCTCCACCACATCTTCTGGCAGCTCATTCCATACGCGTACTACCCTCTGCATGAAAAAGTTGCCCCTTAGGTCTCTTTTATATCTTTCCCCTCTCACCCTAAACCTATGCCCTTTAATTCTTGACTCCTTGACCCCAGGGAAAAGACTTTGTCTATTTATCCTATCCATGCCCCTCATAATTTTGTAAACCTCTATAAGGTCACCCCTCAGCCTCCGACGCTCCAGGGAAAACAGCCCCAGCCTATTCAGCCTCTCCCTGTAGCTCAGATCCTTCAACCCTGACAACATCCTTGTAAATCTTTTCTGAACCCTTTCAAGTTTCACAACATCTTTCCGTTAGGAAGGAGACCAGAATTGCATGCAATATTCCAATAGTGTCCTAACCAATGTCCTGTACAGCTGCAACATGACCTCCCAACTCCTGTACTCAATACTCTGACCAATAAAGGAAAGCATACCAAATGTCTTCTTTACTATCCTTTCTACCTGCGACTCCACTTTCAAGGAGCTGTGAACCTGTACTCCAAGGTCCCTTTGTTCAGCTACACACCCTAGGACCTTACCATTAAGTGTATCCATCCTGCTAAGATTTGCTTTCCCAAAATGCAGCACCTCGCATTTATCTGATTTAAACTCCGTCTGCCACTTCTCAGCCCATTGGCCCATCTGGTCAAGATCCTGTTGTAATCTGAGGTAACCCTCTTCACTGTCCACTACACCTCCAATTTTGGTGTCATCTGCAAACTTACTAACTGTACCTCTTATACTTGCATCCAAATCATTTATATATATGACAAAAAGTAGAGGACCCAGCATCGATCCTTGTGGCACTCTACTGGTCACAGGCCTCCAAACTGAAAAACAACTCTCCACCCACCACCCTCTGTCTTCTACCTTTGAGCCAGTTCTGTATCCAAATGGCTAGTTCTCCCTGTATTCCATGAGATCTAACCTTGCGAATCAGTCTCCCATGGGAAACTTTGTCGAACGCCTTACTGAAGTCCATCGAGATCACATCTACTGCTCTGCCCTCATCAATCTTCTTTGTTACTTCTTCAAAAAACTCAATCAACTTTGTGAGACATGATTTCCCACACACAAAGCCATGTTGACTATCCCTAATCAGTCCTTGCCTTTCCAAATACATGTGCATCCTGTTCCTCAGGATTCCCTCCAACAACTTGCCCACCACCGAAGTCAGGCTCACTGGTCTATAGTTCCCTGGCTTGTCTTTATCACCCTTCTTAAACAGTGACACCACGTTTGTCAACCTCCAGTCTTAGGGCACCTCACCTGTGACTATCTATGATACAAATATCTCAGCAACAGGCCCAGCAATCACTTCTCTAGCTTCCCACAGAGTTCTCGGGTACACCTGATCAGGTCCTGGGGACTTATCCACTTTTAACCATTTCAAGACATCCAGCAATTCCTCCTCTGTAATCTGGACATTTGCAAGATGTCACCATCTATTTCTAGGATATGGAAAATTCTATATCTTCCATATCCTTTTCCACAGTAAATACTGGTGCAAAATATTCATTTGGTATCTCCCCCATTTTCTGTGCCTCCACACAAAGGCTGCCTTGCTGATCTTTGAGGGGCCCTATTCTCTCCCTAGTTACCCTTTTGTCCTCTATATATAATTGTAAAATCCCTTTGGATTCTCCTTAATTCTATTTGCCAAAGCTATCTCATGTCCTCGCTTTGCCCTCCTGATTTCCCTCTTAAGTATACTTCTACTTACTTTATACTCTTCTAAGGATTCACTCGATCTATCCTGTCCATACCTGACATATGCTTCCTTCCTTTTCTTAACCAAACCCTCAATTTCTTTAGTCATCCAGCATTCCCTATACCTACCAGCTTTCCCTTTCACCCTGACAGGAATATACTTTCTCTGGATTCTTGTTATCTCATTTCTGAAGGCTTCCCATTTTCCAGCCATCCCTTTACCTGCGAACATCTGCCTCCAATCAGCTTTCTAAAGTTCTTGCCTAATACTGTCAAAATTGGCCTTTCTCCAATTTAGAACTTCACCTTTTAGATCTGGTCTATCCTTTTCCATCACTATTTTAAAACAAATAGAATTATGGTCGCTGGCCCCAAAGTGCTCCCCCACTGACACCTCAGTCACCTGCCCTGCCTCATTTCCCAAGAGTAGGTCAAGTTTTGCACCTTCTCTAGTAGGTACATCCACATACTGAATCAGAAAATTGTCTTGTACACACTGAAGAAATTCCTCTCCGTCTAAACCTTTAATGATGGGCTTATGCCTGCAACGGTGACTCTCCTGCTCCTCAGATGCTACTCTGACCTGCTGTGCTTTTCCAGTACCACCCTTTTCAACTCTGATTTTCCAGCATTTGCAGTCCTCACTTTCCCCTTCTAGCTGGCAATTTTAGACTGAGAAGTTCTCCATCCAAATACTGTAGGTGAACACTCTGTCTCTGAGTATATTTAGAGCTGAGAAGGACAGATTTTTGGACTCCAAGGGAGATATACAATATGATGATAGAGCAAGAAAGTATATTGAAGATCATGTTTTTGAATGGGAATGCAGAGTTGAGTGGCCAAATGGCTTACACTTATTACTTATTGTTTTTAGGCTCATCTCTCCCTAACTAACTTGAAATATTTATCACATCTTTGCTACATACCTCTAGGTTCTGGTATGAATTTGATGGATATCCATACACATGAGTGGTCACAGCAGTGCCTCGATGCCTGTGCACCAGATCTGAAGGAGAAGCTTGGTGTCCCACTGCCATCTCATTCTATACTGGTATAAAATTAATGAGAATCTTAATTTTTGTTCTACACATCATGATACCTCAAAAACAGTCGACTATTCTTTAGTAACTGGTATAGGTTAACAGAAGTATTGCCAACTCTTAGAAAACAGCCAGATGGAAAGGCGAAGTCATCTAAGCTGCTGCTCATTAGGAAAATAAACATAGAAGCTTTGAAGATATGAAAATAATCATATTTACAATCATTGACAAAGGGTTTCCAATCTGGGGTAAATTCGAAAGGTAGAAGTAAATAGATTAAACTAACAATTCTGTTTTATACAAAATATATTTCGTTGGAATACCAGGATATCAGGGAAAGTTACTGAAGCAAATACTGGATGTGAGTTTGAGGCAAATGCATGTTTTTCTTGAGTAAGAAGATCGATAGAGCTGGTAAGGTGGCTGACATTAGCGTTAGGCAACCTATTAGCATTATTAAAGCAGAGAAGTGACTGAGGGAATAAAAATAGGCATTAAGTAATCATCAAGAGAGGGAAAGAAAGAAGGAGCAGTAGCAATATTGATTGTGGAGAACATTACAGTGATAGAGAGAGAGCGTGTCCTGGAGGATAAAGATTGGAATTAAAAAATAATAAACATCCCATGATATTGTTCACTAAGTTCTATGCATCATAAGCTTGTCTAAAAAATATGGAGGAACAGATTTGTGAAGCAATTCCAGAAATGTTCAAGAAATATACAGAAAAACCACATTTCTTTTAAGTTGTTCATCTTGAACTCATCAGGATAAGGTGAAACCTTCACCAAATTGTGTCTAATAGTGTAGAATAAGGTGACTTTCTTACAGTGCCTTTTGATCATTGACAATTTTACAATGTTGTCAGGTGCAGAACGATAGAAAATCTTCAGCTCAGATTTCACATTCAGTTGAAAAACACTTAGAAGTCTTGATATTTGAATAATAATCCAGGTTTTTCAAGTTATTTCACTGAGAAAAACATAATCATTGCAGCGGTTTCAGTGGGATAGATGTGTAAGGATTTTGGCAGATGAGCAGGCTTATGTCACGTGTCAGATCTTGGCCATAGGGTGCTTGATGGCAAGGCTCTTAGACCGAAGTGGGTAGTCTTCACAGGAAATGGCAGTGTGTGGTGATTATTGGTCTATCAGGAGAGTCCAGTAGTTTCATAGTGGGTAAAGTGATCACTATGGAAAGGAGATTGGTGTGTTTGGTGACCATTGTGCACAGATTGATGGAAAGTTCAGGAATTTATATGCATGACTTAGTGATTTAATGCATCACCTAGAAGCAATACCTATGGCCTTCCAAAGTGATTTTTTTTCAAACATGTTGCTTCAAACCCTCTGGCGTTGAGCCAACTTTAAAAGTTGCCATGTTTAAAGACTATCCTTTGGACAACTTTTCATCTGTTGAAAAATCTTTCCCCAGTCTCTGAGCAATAATAAAAGAACCTTTTTTTCCCCTTCAGTCAGGCCTCTATTAACCTTTTTTTTTGTCATAGCTTCATGCACAAAGAACATAAGTTCTAACAACCATTTGTTTGTTTTCTTTAGGGTCCAGTTTCTCCATACTATGTAAAACGCTTTGGATTCAATTCTGAGTGTAAGGTCATTGCTTTTACAGGTGACAATCCAGGTAAAGTTATAGGATAATGATGGCATTTTGGTAATACCACTATACTAGTAATCCAGAGGCTCAAGCTAATGCACTGGGGACACTGGTTCATATCCCACCATGGCAACTGTTGGACTTTTAGTTCAATTAATAAAATCTGGAATTGAAAGATGGCTATAATTAAAGCTTATAAAAACCCATCTAGTTCAATAATGCCCTTTAGGGAACGAAATACGCTGCTATAATCTTGTCTGGCCGACATGTGACTCCAGATCCATTGTAATGTGGTTGACTCTCAACTGTCTTTTGAAACAGTCACGAAAAGCGACTCAGTTCAATGTCATTTACGGTTAATCATCAAATGCTGTCTGTACCATCAGGGTCCATTTACCATGAGAGAACAAAGATGATAAAAAGTATTGACTGCCATTTAACAAGAGTCATACAGACTTACAGCTTGGAAACAGACCCTTCAGCCCAACTTGTCCATGCTTGCCAGGTTTCCTAAACTGAAGTAGTCCCGTTTGCCTGCTTTTGGCCCTTATCCCTCTAAACCATTTTGATCCATGTATGTATCTAAATGCCTTTTAAATGTTGTATTTTTACTTGCTTCTACCAGTTCCTCTGGCAGTTTGTTCTGTATACATATCATCATTTGTGTGAAATGTTGCTCCTTAAGTCCCTTCTATATCTTTCTCCTCTGATCTTAAACCAATGTCCTCTAGCTTTGGACCCCCCCCCACCCTAGGGAAAATACTTTTACTATTCACCTTATCTGTGCCCCTCATGATTTTATAAACCTCTGTAAGGTCACTCCTCAGCCTCCAATGCTCCGTGGTAAAAAGTCCTAGCCCATCCAGTGTCTCCTTGTAACTCAAACCCTCCAGCCTCCTTTAAATCTTTTCTGCACCCTTTCTTCACTATCCTGTCCAACTGTGACATCATTTTAAGGACTATGCAGCTTTCTCTGTTCAACAATACTCCCCAGGGCCCTACCATTAACTGTGTTAGTCCTGCCCTGGTTTGTCTTACCAAAATGCAATACCTTGCAGTTATCCAAATTAAACTCCATCTGCCACTCCTCAGCCCTTTGGCTTAATTGATCAAGATCTTTTTGTAATCTTAGATAACCTTCTTCGATGTCAATTATACCACCAACTTTGGTGTCACCCACAAAACTTACTAACCATGCCTTCTGTATTCTAATCCAAATTGTTTATATAAATGAAGAACAACAATGCACCCAGCAACAATCCTTGCAGCATTCCACTAGTCACAAGCCTTAAATCTGAACAACAATCCTCCCCCACCACCATCAAGCCAATTTTGTATCCAATTGGCTAACTCTTCCTGTATCCCATATGACCTAATCTTACTAACCTGTCTACCATGCAGAGCCTTGTTGAAGGCTTTGCTGAAGTCCATGTCAATAACATCTACCACTCTGCCTTCATCTATCTTCTTGGTCAACTCTTCAAAGAACTCAATCAATTTGTGAGGCATGATGTCCCATGGACAAAGCCATGCTGACTATCCTTAATTAGTTCTTGCGTTTCCAAAAGTATGTAGATCCTATCTCTCAGAATCTCCTCCAACAACTTACCCACCACTATTGTAGGCTCACCGGTCTCTCATTCCCTGGCATTTCCTTGCAGCCTTTCTTAAATAAGCTGCATAGTCCTTAAAATGATGTCATAGTTGGACAGGATAGTGAAGAAAGGGTGCAGAAATGATTTAAAGGAGGCTGGAGGGTTTGAGTTATAAGGAGACACTGGATGGGCTGGGACTTTTTACCACGGAGCATTGAAGGCTGAGGAGTGACCTTACAGAGGTTTATAAAATTATGAGGGGCATAGATAAGGTGAATAGCAAAACATTAGCCACTCTCCAGTCTTCTGGCACAGGATAGTTACTGAGTGTATGTGTCATTGGTGCAATTAAACAGTCTAATTTGACAGATTTATGGTGCACTAGATTTCCTCAAGCCAGATCCCTAGGGATTTATAAATTGGTTCACTACACTGTACACTAGCTTGTACAGAACCATCTTTTATACAAACCATAAATATTTTGGTGATATGGAGAAGGATATATTCTGAAAGGAAGTGAGAAAATGAAAGTTAAAAATTTGCTATGTTAATAAGGTAAATATATGTGTAAATGCAGTGTTTGATGTGGACAGTGCTGACAACACTGAGTTTATTATGCATGCCTAGTCGCATTAAGAAGGGAGTCATTGCTTTGAACCATTGAAATCCTTGTGATATGCTCCCACAATACTGCTAAGTGTGGAATATTAATTCAGCCAGCGCTGATGAAGGGATGGCACAGTGTGCAATCTAGGATGATGTACAATTTGAAGGTTTCTTGTTTTTCCTGGTTGAAATTGTAGAACCAGGAGGTGTGTTAGAGTCAGGTTGATGAGTAACTGGAGTAAGTATACATGATAGTCACAGTACGTCAGTGATGGAGTGGATAGGTAATAGGTTTAATTGTAGGCACGCTGATCAAATGAACTGCTCTTTCCCATACATTGTTTGATCTTTCTTTTATTCTTGCACAGTAATGAAATCTGAAATAAAAAAAAGAGAAAATCTTTTCAGTATAAAAATAGCAGGTCCACCAGTGCTTCTCAAGAAAATAGTTTGTTAAATGTAAACAATGGGAACATTAACTTGCCTTTTTATTTATGGATGGTGTCTAATCTGTATTTCCGCTATTTTAATTTTCTGTTCAGAGGTTCAGCATTTGTAATTTTTGTTTTTCATTTTAATAGTGAAATACTCTCATTTTTTAAGTCTTAAAAACTCAGATCCTTTCATCTTTAAAGCTAAAGTGCTCTACCATTCTAAGAACTTTCTTACATTCTGAAATGTTAAGCATGTGATGATGAATAATTTTGAAGACTTAATTTAAAAGTAAAGTATGGTTACACATTCTGTGGTCTATTGAAAAGTGAGAATCTGTTATATTAACTTGTCCAAGGTGAAATAAAGTTTTGAACAATAAGATGACGCGTTAAATATATGGTATTTCTTCTATCTTACAGCATCACTGGCAGGAATGAGACTTCACCAGGGGGATATAGCAGTGAGTATATTTATATTGTTGAGCACCTTGTATTTGTGTTTTGTTAATTAATAAAGACTCAATTTAAAACAGTTAAGAAAAGTTGCCTGCTCTTAAAAATTCCCCTTTATTCTCTAAATTAAACTGATGATTAGTTAGACAATAAAATTCTTGAAATCCATGATTAGAAAGTGACAAGGGAGAAAGTAGTATAATTACTCATTTATAACTTTTTAGGTTTCTTAATGACCAACATTTTTTAAGCCCCTTTGCACACAAAGGTACTGATCCCTAGTTGAGAGATCATTGAATATTCCTTTGGAGATCTGTCAGTAACACTAACAATTGCTGACTGTATGATTAAAAAAATTGGTGTAGGGTGTAGGTTTGCTCGCTGAGCTGTAGGTTTGATATTCAGACGTTTCATTACCTGGCTAGGTAACATCATCAGTGGCGACGTCCAGGTGAAGCGAAGCTGTTGTCTACTGCTTTCTATTTATATGTTTGTCCTGGATGGGATTCCTGGGGTTTGTGGTGATGTCATTTCCTGTTCGTTTTCTGAAAATGATCTGGATTTAGGAATCAGAATCATGGTGGCTAAATTTACAGATGACACAAGGCACAAAATGGAGTGTGAGTAACTCCCAAGATGGAGGCAGAGTAGGGCCTCTGAGTCTGGGCTTGTCTGCTTTTTTATTTAGTTTCATTTTTTTGGCTTTTTTTTCCCATCTTGTACTTATCTCCTGTGAAGAGACTTGTGGAAGATTCTGGTACAATGGCAGCAGAGGAGTTCACAGAAGGGCAAAAATGGGACCTGGTGGAGGTGACATTAGTGAGATGGGCTCACCGGTGAAAGATGGCGCCTGATGACAGTGACTTGAATGTTGGCTGGATCCAGCATTGGCAGCGGCAAATTGGTGGTGTCAAAATGGGCATCATGGTGAAGTTGGAGGAGAAGGCAGTATCTTCAGTTGACATCAGAATTGGAAGTGTTGGGCTTCAGCTGCAGCGATGTGGTTTGGCAAAGTTGGCACTCCTGGAATGGACTGTGGTGTGGGGCGTTGTTGATTTCAGAGCCTATTTTGGAGACCCCTCCCAATGGAACACAAGAAGGGAGGAAGTTGAACTCTGTTTTTAGTTATATTTATGTCTTATATCCTAATTTCAGCCTTATATCCTTATATCTTCTGAGGGTCAAAATGGCGCCAAAGCATGGAGACATATTATCCTCAGAAGAAATTTCTCTCCGTCTTTGCAATGCTGCAGCAGCAACAAAGTTAATAACCACACAACACCACGTTATCGTCCAACAGGTTTATTTGGAAGGACTAGCTTTTGGAGCGCTGTTCCTTCGTCAGGTAACTAGTGGGGCAGGATCATAAGATACAGAATTTATAGCACAAGATCATAGTGTGTCATGCAACTGATACAGTATATTGAACAAACCTAGATTGCTGTTTAAGACTTACATCTTTTAGATTGCAGGTTTTGATTCATTAATACGTAAATCCCAGAACTTCTGTCAAGCCACATTCCCGAGATAACTTGCGGTTATCTCTGAAAAATGTGGTGTGAATCTGGGTGAATCCTATTACATAGAATGACAATTTCATACATTAGAAATAGCATGCAATGGACAGGGTTAAATGATTCCACAATCTGCAGATCAAATCTAAACTCTGTAGTCCTGTCACACTCAGTATGAATGGAGGTGGATAATTAAACAGTTGAGGATGAATTTCTATAAGTGACCCGTCTTCAATCATGAGGGAGCCCAACACATCTTTACAACAGAAAAGGTGATGCATTGGATCCATCTTCAGACAGAAGTACCAAGTAGATGCTTCTGAGATCCCTGTCAACACACATGATTGTCTTCAATTGATTTGATTCATTCTGTAAGCCATCAAGAACTGGGTACTGCAAAGGCCCTGACAATCTCTCGAGCCCCTGCCAACTGTTTCCAGTACAGTACACTGGCATCTTCTCAGCTGTGAGGAAAATTTTACAGATTTGTCCTGCTCCAAAACACAGGGCAAATCTAACCCAGGCAATTATCGGTCTATCTTCTATTCCAGATCATCTGCGTAGAATGGCAACTGCTCTTCCTAAGACCGCAAGAATCTAGAGAGTTGTGAACACAGCCCAGTCCATCAAGCAAACCAGCCTTCCATCCATTGACTTGATCTATATTTCCCACTGCCTTAGGAAAGCAACCAACATACTCTCTTCCATCTCTTCCGCCAGGCAAAAGATATAAAAGTTTGAATAACGTATGCATAGGTTCAAGAACAGCTTTCTCCCTGCTGTTATCAGACTCCTGAATGGATCTCTCAAATGTTAATTCTGATCTCTCCCTCCCTCTCTCACTCTCTCTCTCTCTCTCTCTCTCTCTCTCTCTCTACGCCTTCTCTGTGGCTTTAACCCTGTACTTTGCACTCTATTCTGCTACCCTGATGCATTTTATATGATACGATATAGCACTCAACCAACACTTTCCAGGAGCAGCAATTACTGTTTTATATGCTGTTGCATTGTTTTGTAACTTTGGAATAAAAAGTCAAAGCAACAGCAGTTTTAAAAGGGAGAAGAACAGACAAAGGAAGTACATGGTGAGGACAGTGCAGGAGAGAGAGAGACAGAGAGAGAGAGAGAGAGAGAGAAAACCTGCACAGTTACCGCCTTTGCTGTTTTTGAATTCATGTGTTGCTGGACATTGGAGTGCATCTGGGAAAATTGACAAACAGTGAATTTCACAACTAACCTTGGGGGAACCATTTTGGGCGAAGTTCACAACACAGAATCAGATAAGTTTATTGTTATTTTCAATCTGTCCAAGAGAAAGGCTGTATTAGTGAGTACACTGGGTTCTTTCGTGATTATATGTTTTTGGGGATAAGTCTCTTGATTAAACTTAAAATATAAGCCATAGCTATTAATTTAACCTGGGGCAGCGTTTTGTAGAAGAATAATATTTTCTGGGTCTGTAGATTGTGAAGGCCTCTGCAGTGATATGTATGTCTTGCCAGATGTGGGAGTTTAAAGAGTTTAAGGATTACTGTGGATTATATCTGCCATAAATACTGTTGGATGCGAATCTTATCAGATCGAGTGGATCCATTGGAGAGACAGATAGAAGCCATGAGGAATTTGCAACAGCAATAGTATGTGATGGATGGCAGTTATAGGAAAGGGGGAAAGTCTCAGATGCAGTCACATAGATGGGTTAACTCCAGGAAGGGTAAGAGAGGTAGGCAGCTAGTGCAGGAGTCTTTTGTGGATATACCCATTTCAAGCAGGTATGCTGTTTTGGAAAATGTAGGGGGTGATGGATACTCAGGGGAACATAGCACGAACAGCCAAGTTTCTGGTATTGAGACTGGCTCTAATGCAACAAGGGGTACGTCGGCTTCCAAAAGATCAATTGTGTTAGGGGATTCTGTAGTCAGAGGTACAGACAGACGTTTTTGTGGCCAGCAGAGAAAAAGCAGAATGGTGTGTTGTTTCCCTGGTGCCGGGATCAAGGATGTCTCAGAGAGGGTGCAGAATGTTCTCACGGGGGAGAGGGGCCAGCAAGAGATCATTGTCCACATTGAACCAATGACATAGGAAGGGAAAAGGTTGAGATTCTGAAGGGAGATTACAGAGAGTTAGGCTGAAATTTAAAAAGGAGGTCCTCAAGGGTAGTAATATCTGGATTACTCCCAGCGCTACGAGCTAGTGAGGGCAGGAATAGGAGGATAGAGCAGATGAATGTATGGCTGAGGAGTTGGTGTATGGGAGAAGGATTCATATTTTTGGATCATTGGAATCTCTTTTGGGGTAGAAGTGACCTGTACAAGAAGGACGGATTTCACCTAAATTGGAAGGGGACTAATATACTGGCAGAGAAATTTGCTTGAACTGCTTGGGAGGATGTAAACTAGTAAGGTGGGGGATGGTGGGGCCCAGGGAGATAGTGAGGAAAGAGATCGATCTGAGACGGGTACAGCTGAGAACAGAAGTGAGTCAAACAGTCAGGGCAGGCAGGGACAAGATAGGACGAATAAGCTAAACTGCATTTATTTCAATGCAAGGGGCCTAACAGGGAAGGCAGATGAACTCAGGACATGGTTAGGAACATGGGACTGGGATATCATAGCAATTACGGAAACATGGCTCAGGGAGGGGCAGGACTGGCTGCTTAATGTTCCAGGATACAAATACTACAGGAAGGATAGAAAGGGAAGCAAGAGAGGAGGGGGAATGGTACTTTTGATAAGGGATAGCATTACAGTTGTGCTGAGGGAGGATATTCCTGGAAATACATCCAGGAAAGTTATTTGAGTGGAACTGAGAAATAAAAAGGGATGATCACCTTATTGGGACTGTATTATAGACCCCCTAATAGAGGGAAATTGAGAAACAAACTTGTATGGAGATCTCAGCCATCTGTAAGAATAATAGGGTAGTTATGGTAGGGGATTTTAATTTTCCAAACTTTGACTGGGACTGCAATAGTGTTAAAGGTTTAGATGGAGAGGAATTTCTTAAGTGCGTACAAGACAATTTTCTGATTCAGTATGAGGATGTACCGACTAGAGAAGGTGCAAAACTTGACCTACTCTTGGGAAATAAGGCAGGGCAGGTGACTGAGGTGTTACTGGGAGAGCACTTTGGGGCCAGCAATCATAATTCTATTCGTTTTAAAATAGTGATGGAAAAGGATAGACCAGATCTAAAAGTTGAAGTCCTCAATTGGAGAAAGGCCAATTTTGATGGTATTAGGCAAGAACTTTGAAAAGCTGATTGGAGGCAGATGTTCGCAGGTAAAGGGACGGCTGGAAAATGGGAAACCTTCAGAAATGAGATAACAAGAATCTGGAGAAAGTATATTCCTGTCAGGGTGAAAGGGAATACTGGATAACTAAAGAAATTGAGGGTTTGGTTCAGAAAAAGTAGGAAGCATATGTCAGGTACAGACAGGATAGATCGAGGTAATCCTTCGAAGAGTATAAAGGAAGTAGGAGTATACTTAAGAGAGAAATCAGGAGGGCAAAAAGGGGACATGAGATAGCTTTGGCAAATAGAATTAAGGAGAATCCAAAGGGTTTTTACAAATATATTAAGGACAAGAGGGTAACTAGGGAGAGAATAGGGCCCCTCAAAGATCAGCAAGGTGGCCTTTGTGTGAAGCCACAGAAAATGGGGGAGATATTAAATGAATATTTTGCACCAGTATTTACTGTAAAAGGATATGGAAGATATAGACTGTAGGGAAATAGATGGTGACATCTTGAAATGTGTCCAGATTACAGAGGAGAAAGCGCTGGATGTCTTGAAACGGTTAAAGGTGGATAAATCCCCAGGACTTGATCAGGCATACACTAGAACTCTGTGGGAAGCTAAAGAAGTGATTGCTGGGCCTCTTGCTGAGATATTTGTATTATCGATAGTCACGGGTGAGGTGCTGGAAGACTGGAGGTTGGCAAACGTGGTGCCACTGTTTAAGAAGAGCGATAAAGACAAACCAGGGAACGATAGACCGGTGAGCCAGACCTCAGTGGTGGGCAAGTTGTTGGAGGGAATCCTGAGGGACAGGATGTACATGTATTTGGAGAGGAAAGGACTGATTCGGGAAGGTCAACATGGCTTTGTGCGTGGGAAATCATGTCTCACAAACGTGATTGTTGAAGGAGTAACAAAGAAGATTGATGAGGGCAGAGTAGTAGATGTGATCTATATAGACTTCAGAAAGGCGTTCGACATGGGAGACTGATTCGCAAGGTTAGATCTCATGGAATACAGGGAGAACTAGCCATTTGGATACAGAACCGGCTCAAAGGTAGAGGACAGAGGGTGGTGATGGAGAGTTGTTTTTCAGACTGGAGGCCTGTGACCAGTGGAGTGCCACAAGGATCGGTGCTGCGTCCTCTACTTTTTGTCATTTACATAAATGATTTGGATGTGAGCATAAGAGGTACAGTTAGTAAGTTTGCAGATGACACCAAAATGGGAGGTGTAGTGGACAGCGAAGAGGGTTATCTCAGATTACAACAGGATCTTGACCAGATTGGCCAATGGGCTGAGAAGTGGCAGATGGAGTTTAATTCAGATAAATGCGAGGTGCTGCATTTTGGGAAAGCAAATCTTAGCAGGACTTATACACTTAATGGTAAAGTCCTAGGAAGTGTTGCTGACCAAAGAGACCTTGGAGTGCAGGTTCATTGCTCCTTGAAAGTGGAGTCGCAGGTAGATAGGATAGTAAAGAAGGCGTTTGGTATGCTTTCCTTTATTGGTCAGAGTATTGAGTACAGTAGTTGGGAGGTCATGTTGCGGCTGTACAGGACATTGGTTAGGCCACTGTTGGAATATTGCATTCAATTCTGGTCTCCTTCCTATCGGAAAGATGTTGTGAAACTTGAAAGGGTTCAGAAAAGATTTACAAGGATGTTGGCAGGGTTGGAGGATCTGAGCTATAAGGAGAGGCTTAACAGGCTGGGGCTGTTTTCCTTGGAGTGTCGGAGGCTGAGGGGTGACCTTATAGAGGTTTAAAAAATTATGAGGGGCATGGATAGGATAAATAGACAAGGCTTTTCCCCTGGGGTCGGGGAGTCCTGAACTAGAGGGCATAGGTTTAGGGTGAGAGGGGAAAGATATAAAAGAGACCTAAGGGGCAACTTTTTCACACAGATGGTAGTATGTGTATGGAATGAGCTGCCAGAGGATGTGGTGGAGGCTGGTACAATTGCAACAGTTAAGAGGCATTTGGATGGTTATATGAATAGGAAGGGTTTGGAGGGATATGGGTCAGGTGCTGGCAGGTGGGACTAGACTGGGTTGGGACATCTGATCGGCTTGGACAGGTTGGACTGACCTGTCTGTTTCCATGCTGTACATCTCTATGACTCTATGTCTTGACACATGTAACTACAATAAATTAATAAAAGTGCTGGTCCATTGACAGTGCTATCAAGTGACATTTGCTCAGCAATAATCTGCTCACTGATGCTCTCTGAGTTCTGCCAGGGTCATTCAACCACCGATCTCATTACATCATTTGTCCAAGTGTGGACAAAAGAACTTGACTTCCAAAGATGTAGTGAGAGTAACTGACCTTGATGACAAAGTAGTGTTTGACTGAGTATGGCACATAAGGAATCCGAGCAAAACTGCAGTCACTGGGAATTGGTGAAAATTCTCCATTAATTGGAGTCATAGCTAGCACCAAGGAATCTTGTTTGTGGTTGTTTGAGGTTAATCATCTCAGTTTATGGATAGTGCTGCAAGAGTTCCTGAGGAGTATCCTAGGCCTAATTATCTTCAATGACTTCCCCTCTATTGTGATGTCAGAAGGGAGGTTGTTAAGTGATGATTGCATCTCCTCACATACTGAAGCAGCTCATGTTCATGTGTAGCAAGACCTAGACAATGTTCAGGCTTGTGCTGAGAAGTAGCAGGTAGCGTTTGCACCATACGGTACCAGGCATTGGCCATCCCAAGCAAGAGAGAATCTACTCATCGTCACTTGATGTTCAGTACCTATGCCATCACTGAATCCTCTATAGTTGATGTCTTGGGTGTTACAACTGAGCAGCAACTGAACTGGATCAGTCATATAAGTTCTGTGGTTTCAAGTACAGATCAAACATTACAAAGTTTTGGTAAAATACTCACTTTTTGTCTCCCCAGTGCCTGTCCACCATCTACAAGGCACTAGTCAGGGTTGTGATGAAATGCTGTCCACTTGCCTGGATGTACGCAGCAATAGTTGAGAGGTTTGACAGCATTCTGGACAAAGCAACCAATTCCAATGGGACATCTTCCACCATGCACAATGGTAGAAGTATATGCCATCTGCAAGATGCTTTGCTGGAACTCATCAAGGATCCCCTATCAGAGCCTTCCAAAACCTCAATCTCTACCATCTAGAAGGAGAAGGGCATGAGAGCTGGATGGGAAGAGTCTATGACTCTATGTAGGTTCCCTTTCAAGCTTCAGACCATCTTCACTTGGAACTGTATTCTTATTCTTTCACTTTGGTTTAGTCAAAATACCAGAATCACTGTCCTTACACCCCAAGAGCCATCACATTCAAGAATGCCACTCACCTTCTCAAGGGCAACTAGAGATAGGCAATAAATAGTGGCTTAGCAATCAACACCTACATCCCAAGAATGAATAAGAGAGAACACTATTTTTGCTTTAATATAAAATATTTACTATTTACTGAACTGATTAAAAAAAATATTACCAATTAAGCTCTGCCATAAGTGAGTTGTGAAGTTGCTTACTCCATACAGCCACCCTCGAACGATTACCTGTGTAGAGTGTGCACATTCTTCTGTGTCTGCGTGGGTTTTCTCCCAAAGTCCAAAGATGTACAGGGTAGGTGGGTTGGCTATGGTAAATTGTCTGTAATATCCATGGATGTGCAGGCTTGGTGGATTAGCCATGGGAAACGCAGGGTTACATGTGAGTAGGATGGGCTGAATAGCCTTTTTCCAAACTGTGGGGATTCAATGATGCAGATGGATGCTACTGGAATATCTTACAATTTTAAAAGGTGAGCTTGCAGCATCGATAGGTACCTGGGACTTTGATGTTGTGACCATTTCGGAAACATGGATAGAGCAGGGTCAAGAATGGATGTTGCAGGTTCCAAGGTTTAGATCCTTCAGTAAGAACAGGGAAGGCAGTTAAAGAGGGAGAGGTGTGGCCTTGTTCGTCAAGGACAGTGTAATGGTGGCTGAAAGAACTTTGATGAGGACTCGTCACTGAGGTAGTATGGGCTGAAGTTACAAACAGGAGAGGAGAGATCACACAGCTGGGAGTTTTTTATAGGCCACTGCAGAGTCCCAGGGATGTGCAGGAGAGGATCAGCAAAATGATTCTCGGTAGAAGTGAAAGGAACAGGGTGGTCATTATGGGCGACTTTAACTTCCCCAACGTTGATTGGAAATGCTATAACTCTAGTACGTCGGATGGATCAGTTTTTGTCCAATGTGTGCAGGAGGGTTTCCTGACACAGTATGTTGAATAACCGACAAGAGGGAAGGCCACACTGGATCTGGTGCTTGGTAATGAACCAGGCCAGGTGTTTGACTTACTGGTAGGTGAGCACTTTGGAGAGAGTGACCATTGTTCAGTTATGTTTAGTTTAGCGATGGAAAGGGATAAGTACATGCCACAGGGCAAGAGTTATCGATGGGGCAAGGGCAATTATAATGCGAATAGGCAAGACTTAGGATGCATAGAATTGGGTAGCAAAATGCAGGGGATGCAGATAATCGAAATGTTGAGCTGGTTTAAGGAACAGATATTGCGTGTCCTTGATAGGTATGTCCCTGTCAGTCAGGGAGGAAGTGATAAGGTAAGGGAACTGTGGTTTACTACAGAAATTGCACCTCTTGTTCAATGGAAGAAGGTGGCTAATGTGACGATGAGATGAGATGGTTCAGATGAGGCGATGGAGAGTTACAGATTAGCTAGGAAGGATTTAAAGACAGAGTTAAGAAGAGCAAAGAGAGGATATGAGTAGTCTTTAGCGGGTAGAATAAAGGAGAACCCTTTCTATAAATATGTGAGGATTAAAAGGATGACTAGGGTAGGAATAGGGCCAGTCAAAGAGCGAAGTGGGAAATTGTGTGTGGACCCTGTGGAGATCAGAGAGGTGCTAAGCAAATATTTTTCATCTGTTTTCACTCAGGAAAAGGAGAATATTGTAGAGGAGAAGAATGAGATATGAGATAATAGACTAGAAAAGATCGAGGTTAGTAAGGAAGAGATGTTATCAATTCTAGAAGGACCGAAAGTAGACAAGTCCCCTGGACCGGAAGGGATTTATCCGAGGATTCTCTGGAAAGCTAGGGAGGAGGTGTTGGATCCTTTAGCTTTGATCTTTGGGTCGTCATTGTGTTCAGGTTTAGTACCAGAGGACTAGAGGATTGCAAATGTTGTGCCCTTGTTCAAGAAGGGCAGGAGAGAAGACCCAAGTAACTATAGACCAGTGAGCCATACGTTTGTTGTTGGAAAAGTTTTGGAAAGGATTATAAGAGATATGATTTATAATCATCTAGCAAGCAACAACTTGATTGCATATAGTCAACATGTTTTCGTGAAGGGCAGGTCATGTCTCACAAACCTCATTGGATATTTTGAGAAGGTGACCATGCATGTGGATGAGGGTAGGGCAGTAGATGTCAGAAAAGCCTTTGATAAGGCTCCATATGGTAGGCTGTTGGGGAAATGCAGAGGCATGGGATTGAGGATGATTTAGCATTTTGGATTAGAAACTGGTTTTCTGTAAGAAGGCAGTGAGTGGTGGTTGATGGAAAATATTCAGCCTGGAGTCCGGTTACTAGTGGTGTGCCACAAGGATCTGTTTTGGGACCACTGCCGTTTGTCATTTTTATAAATGACTTAGATGCAGGCATAGGTGGTTGGGTTAGTAAATTTGCAGATGACACTAAAGTTGGTGGAGTAGTGGACAGTGTGGAAGAATGTTGCAGATTGCAGGGGAACTTGGATAAACTGCTGAATTGGGCTGAGAGGTGGCAAATGGATTTCAATGCAGCTAAATGTGAGGTGATGCACTTTGGGAAGAATAACAGGAAGGCAGATATGAGGTAATGGAAAGTTTCTTGGTAGTGTGGATGGGCAGAGGGATCTTGGTGTTCATGTAAATAGATCCTTGAAAGTTGCCACCCAGGTTGGTAGTAGTGTGAAGAAGGCACACGGTGTGTTAGGTTTTATTCTACAAAACGCTAGTGCGGCCACATTTGGAATATTGTATACAGTTCTGGTCGCCCCATTACAGGAAGGACGTGGAAGCATTGGAGAAGGTGCAAAGGAGATTTACCAGGATGTTGCCTGGTCTTAAGGAAAAGTCTTATGAGGAAAGCATGAGAGACTTGAACCTGTTCTCATTGGAATGAAGAAGGCTAAGAGGGGATTTGATAGAGACATACAAGATGATCAGAGGATTAGATAGGGTAGACAGTGAGAGCCTTTTTCCTACGATGCTGATGTCAGCTTGTACAAGGGGGCATAACTATAAATTGAGGGTGATAGATTTAAGGCAGATATCAGAGGCAGGTTGCTTACTCAGAGAATGGTAAGGGTGTGGAATACCCTGCCTGCCAATGTAGTTAACTCAGCCACATTAGGGAGATTTAAATAATCCTTGGTAAGCACATGGATAATGATGGGATAGTGTAGGAGCATGAGCTTAGATTAGTTCACAGGTCGGCGCAGCATCGAGGGCCGAAGGGCCTGTTCTGCGCTGTTCTATGATCTATAAGACTGGGACAGGAGGTTTTTTTTTGTCCTACCAGAAAAGGAAAGGAACAGAGGAACATGGGGCAACAAATTGGATCAGCAAATGTGACAACTTCCAGTTACCATCCTGGAAATCTTCTCATTCACCATTAGGCTAATTAAAGACCTCCTTGAGAGATGGGCCAGTGTGGGATTTTTCTGCAGGAGCAGACTAGGTTCATTTGGAAACCAGTCTTTACTGTGTTCTGAAATTTGGTCAACCCGTAAATGGGAGCAGTTCTGAGGAAGGGTAACTGGACCTGAAACATTAGCTCTGATTTCTTTTCACAGATGATGCCAGACCTGCTGAGTTTTTCCAGCAATTTCTGTTTTTGTTGTTGTTAATGTTTACCTAGTTCTTTGGAATTATTCAGTTTGTTTTTAAAAAGGAAACTGATACCACCTCCCTTAATGTGTTGCATAAACTTATTTGTACCAAACTGATTTTGAGAAAACACAGAACATCGTGTTCATTTTGATTATATTCCGAAAACATGACTTGTAAACCATTTTCCTTTATCTTGAAATTGGCAGTTGCTTACATCAGGCTTTTTTTTGAATTTTCCAGGTAAGCCTGGGGACAAGTGATACTGCCTTTCTCTGGATTCAGGATCCGAAACCCACCTTAGAGGGACACGTCTTCTGTAATCCTGTTGATAGCAGTGCCTACATGGCACTCATATGGTAAGAGATAGTATTTAAAATAGAAACGTGAATAGACCTATATGTTTATTTATTCTCTTTTCGTCTTATTTAAGATTTGGTGCAGGTTAACTGTTGCACCATAGTTCAGAGAGTGAACTAGTTGTGCAAGTATTTAAGGTTAATGGATGTTGATTTTTGATTAACCAAATTACCATTACCAGACTCAGGGCATAAGTCATTTGACAGTAAGATAGCAAAACACTCTTGTATGCCTTCAAACACTCCATTTAATCTGATCATATTCTAGGACCTAAATATAATGGTTCATCAAACACTTTAAGAGACTGAAGAAAAATCCAAAAGAATGGCAGGTGCTGGAAAATTGCTTGAGAAACTCACTAGGTTTGGCAGCATCTGTGAATAGAGAGGAGAGTTAATGTCTTCGGTCCAGAGAACAGAAGGGTTCTGCAGAAGGGTCACTGGACCCAAACATTAACTCTGCTTTCTTTCCACATATTATGACATTGTCTTTTCAAGAAACTCAGGCCACCATGACATTTACACAACGTTTTCCTCTAATAGTAGAATCAAAGCTAAAAAACTATTATAATCATCTAAAACAAAAAGTAAAGACAGATTGTTAAGGTAACCACCCATATTTCTAGGCAGCCTCCCACCAATGGCAAGCCATGAGAGTAAATAATATCCTTTTCATCTTGGCACTGTGTGGTTATCGATGTGTGTATGCAAATGTTCTTTCTACTTCCCTTTATTATATGCATCTTTAAAGGAATATAATTACTTTTATGTTGTTCATCCTAACCTGTATTAAGACCTTATTCCTAAACCCGTTGAGTAGTTTATGTTCAACCTCTATAGATGTGATTTCTATTTTAATTTTCTACCATTATGTATTACATGTGTGAACTTGTATATGAAATTTTCTTTCACAATACTTCAGTATTATAAAGATGGTTGAGACAAGTATATGTATATTATGACATTTTGGGGATTCAGTCAATAGTGTACGAGAAACCTACAAAAAATATTTTAAACAAATTAAACAAATCTTAATTCAAAAGCAGCATTATTTGTGTCCTCATCTAACCCAGTGCCATATTTCTAGTTTTAAGAATGGCTCCTTGACGAGAGAGAAGGTCCGTGATGAGAGTGCTTCTCGTTCATGGGATGAATTTGCGAAAGCGCTGAAAACCACTTGTCCTGGAAATAATGGAAATTTAGGTAAAATAGAGAATGTGCACAGGAATTCCATAAACTATGAGAGACTGCATATAACATTTTTTTTAACAAGTAGAGCTACCTGTCAAAGATGGTAGCTTCTACTTTCCCAATGTTTCACGAGTGGAGTTGTAGGTTCATCCATTATTGGATGAAAGTCAAACATTTGAATGAGATGTAGTGGAGAGGTTCAATGAAGCTGATGTTTTGGGCAATTGGCAATGGGTGATGGTGTTCAACTGTGTACTAATAGCATAAATGTAGAAACGAACCCAATCTCCTCAGGTGATGTTGTTATGGGGCTACGTTGAAGAGAATGGCAGAGGGCCAAGGAGAACTCCATACAACAGTCCAGAGTAACATTATGATGCTCATCATACTGTATGATTCAGTTATGATACTCTGCTTACGAATAGATTGTTAAGAATTGTCAAGTTGGGCTAGATGGTGGAAGAGAGATCTTGAAGAAGGATAATGTAGTTGATCATGTAATACTAGAGAGAGTTTAACAAAAATGAGTGAGTAAAATGCACTGTGGTCACATTCACTGAAGATGTCATTTGAAGCCAGTTTTTAAATAGTGAGGGAGAGAAGGAATCATGTGCTCTACCAGCTGGTACACTGATCAAAAAGGTGTTGATAGGTTAGCATTGTAGTTGGAATATGAGTGAGCAGGAGATGGATTTCATGGACATGCTAACCATAGTGTGCACAGAGGAGATGGAAGAGAAATTACAGAAGATAAATGATCTGGGTGCGAGCATAAGAGGTACAGTTAGTAAGTTTGCAGGTCACACCAAAATTGGAGGTGTAGTGGACAGCAAAGAGGGTTACCTCAGATGACAACAGGATCTTGATCAGATGGGCCAATGGGCTGAGAAATGGCAGATGGAGTTTAATTCATGTGAGGTGCTGCATTTTGGGAAAGCAAATCTTAGCAGGATTTATACACTTAATGGTAAGGTCCTAGGGAGTGTTGCTGAACAAAGGGACCTTGGGGTGCAGGTCCATCGCTTCTTGAAAGTGGAGTCGCAGGTAGATAGGATAGTGAAGAAAGCATTTGGTATGCTTTCCTTTATTGGTCAGTGTATTGAGTATAGGAGTTGGGAGATCATGTTGCGGCTGTACAGGACATTGGTTAGGACACTATTGGAATATTGTGTGCAATTCTGGTCTCCTTCCTATCGGAAAGATGTTGTGAAACTTGAAAGGGTTCAGAAAAGATTTACAAGGATGTTGGCAGGGTTGGAGGATCTGAGCTACAGGGAGAGGCTGAACAGGCTGGGGCTGTTTTCCCTGGAGCGTCGGAGGCTGAGGGGTGACCTTATAGAGGTTTACAAAATTATGAGGGGCATGAATAGGATAACTAGACAAAGTCTTTTCCCTGGGATCAGGGAGTCCAGAACTAGAGGGCATAGGTTTAGAGTGAGAGGGGAAAGATATAAAAGAGACCTAAAGGGCAACTTTTTCACGCAGAGGGTGGTACGTGTATGGAATGAGCTGCCAGAGGATGGGGTGGGAGGATGTGGTGGAGGCTGGTACAATTGCAACATTTAAGAGGCATTTGGATGGGTAGATGAATAGGAAGGGTTTGGAGGGATATGGGCCAGGTGTTGGCAGGTGGGACTAGATTGGGTGGGATATCTGGTCGGCGTGGACGGGTTGGACCGAAGGGTCTGTTTTCATACTGTACATTTCTATGATTCTATGACTCTAAGGTGTTCAGGTCTAGGGAATGGGGAAAGTTTGATTTTTATGGGTGAAGAGATGTGGTCAAGGCAGTTGATCAGATGGTCTCAATCTTATTCAGTAAGCGTCATGTTTGTTAGACAATGCTTGTCCCCATGTCCTATGCCATAGAACAAAAAAAACTCTCACCTCCTGAACTACAGACAATGCTCATCATCATCTACCTATTATCACCTTTCCTGATGAGGAGCTTAAGTCTGAAACTTCGATTCTCCTGCTCCTTGGATGCTGCCTGAGCTGCTGTGCTTTTTCAGCACCACACTCTCGACTCACCTACTGCAGCCAAAACCACAGAATGAACAAAATTAACCCCCCCCCGCCCCCCCCCCCCCACCTCACTTAGTGGGAGCATTCAGTGGGAAGGTTGATGAGGACGCTACAGTTAAAGTTGCTGCTTGGAGAGAGGCAATGATGAATAATGGACTTTTGGAGAATTTTGAAAGGGACACTGTAGTTAATTGTAGGCTTATCCAATCGGGATTTAAGGCAGAGGTTGCAGCAAGAGAGTAGGAAGGCAGAGGCCTAGTGATGAGTCTGAATAAAGAATCCTCACAATTAATAAAGCAGAAGGAAGGATAAGTGATAAAACATTTGTCCTTTTGTTAAGTTATTTGGTTCTTCGATTTATTTAAGTTGCCCTGCTGTACTAGATTAATTACCATTTTCAAAGTAAGTTGCAAGTGTGGGATTCCAGTTCACCAAAATATTTGAATTTCTTCTAATGCAGCAATTAGATTAGATTACTTACAGTGTGGAAACAGGCCCTTCGGCCCACCAAGCCCATCAACCCACCAAAGCGCAATCCACCCATACTCATTCCCCTACACCTAACACTACGGGCAATTTAACATGGCCAATTCACCTAACCTGCACATTTTTGGACTGTGAGAGGAAACCCACACAGACACGGGGAGAATGTGCAAACTCCACACAGTCAGTCGCCTGAGGCAGGAACTGAACCCAGGTCTCTAGCACTGTGAGGCAACAGTGCTAACCACTGTACCACCGTGCCGCCCAGAATGTATCTAGGCAGGAGAAGAAATGCTAGAGAAGCCCAGTGCAGGATTCATCCATATCTCCCTAATCAATATTAAATGATTGAGTTTTAATTGAAGATGTTTTCTTATTATTTGTACTTGTGTTTTTGTTTTTCAAGGATTTTATTTTGATGTGATGGAGATCACCCCAGCTGTAGTAGGTATTCATCGATTCAGTGCCAAAAACTGTAGAGTAAGTATGATCAAAATAGATTTTCATTTGTCTTACTCCTTAACGTATATGCTGTACTGTTGAAAACAATATGCTAGAGAAAATGCAATAAGCCATCCAGAGTACCTCTCAACGATAAAGCCACTAGCCGAGAGTCCAAAGTGACTGGCTGTGTGGGCTACATAAAGTTATTTTCTAAAATGATTTCTGACATGTTCATTAATTCATTAGAGCTATTATATTCAAGTGGAAACTTGTTCGCTATTGTCAAAGTTTGACTATCTATTTAATAATAAATTGAAAACGCAAGGTCCTATAGATTTAATGTATTTAGAAGAGATGCAATTGTCTGTTGATTTCAGTTTTTGTGTAATTTACAAGAATGGTAGGATCATATTTCTGTGGGTGATAAAGTGTACAGAAGTGACCTGAAGCACCACTAACTTAGCAACATAGCAAAAGTAGGTCAGTCAGCCCCTCAGGTGGGCTCTGCCATTCTCGATCATGGCTCACCATTTACCCCAATGCTCTGTTACTATGCTAGTCCCATATCCTTCAATTTCATTAGTAACTAGAAACCAGTCTTGAAGTTAACTCTCCACCCTCTGAGTGAAGACACTCCTCTTCATCTCCATCCTAAATGGTTTTCCTTTTATTCTGAGACTGTGTCCCTAGGTTCGAAACCCCCATAGCCAGTTGATCATTTTGGAAGAGAGAACAAAAGACAAATATCATTTAAACGGAAAAAAGCTGCAATACAAAGGGACTTGAGGGTACTTGTACATGAAAGACAGAAAGCTAGCACATAGATAAGCAGGGAGGCTAATGGAATGCTGACCCTTATTTCAAGGGGGTTGGAGTATAAAAATAGGGAAGTTTTACTACAACTGTATAAGGTGCTGCTGAGACCATGTGAAGTACTGTGAGAGGTTTTGGTCCCCTTGTTTATGGAAAAGTATAATTTAATAGGGGACAGTTCAGAGAAGGTTCACTAGGATGATCCCAGATATGGAGGGATTGTCTTACCAGCAAAGGCTAAACAGGTTGAGACTCCACTTACAGGAGTTTAGAAGAATGAAGGAAGACCTCATTGAAACACATAGGATTCTTAAGGGCTTTACAGGGTGAGAGTCTAGGACTAGAGTGTACAATCTCAGATTAAAGAGTGCCAGTTTAAGACTGGGATGAGGAGGAATTTCTTCTCTCGGATAGTTGAGAGTCTTTGGAACTCCTTGCCACAGAGAGGTGTGGGGGTGGAATCTTTGTGCATATTTAAGGCTAAGTTAGACAGAGTGTTGATTAGTCAGGAAGTCAAGGATTATGAGGAAATTGCAGGAAAGTGGACGTGAGGAACGTCAGATCAGCCATAATCCTATTGAATGTCGGAATAGACTCAAGGGGCCACATGACCTACTCCAGTTCCTATTTCTCATGGTCTTGTGGGAACAATCCTTTCTACATCTACACTGTATATCACTTTAGGATTTTTTAAAGTTTCTGTAAAATTGCCTGTCATTCTTCTAAACTTCAAAGAATACAGTCCTAGTTTCCTTAATCTTTTCTCATTGGACAGTCCCAGGAATCGGTCTAATGAACCTCAATTGCATCCAGCCATGACAAGTGTATTCTTTTCTTGGTAAGGAGACCAGAAATGCACACAGTACTCCATGTGGAATCTCATCAGTGCTCTATACAATTAAAGCAAGACTTATTTGCTCCTGTACTCAAATCTTCTGCTGAAATACTTTTTGCCTTCTAAATTGCTTGCTGCACCTGCATGTTAAATTTCAGCGATTTATGAACAAGGACATATAGGTCCTTTTGGACATCAACACTTTCTAAAGTCCCACCACTTAAGAAATACTTTGTACCTTTACTCTTCCTAGTAAGGTGGATAATGTTACATTTCACCACATCATATTCAGTCTGCCACGTTCTTATCCATTCACTCAGACTGTCTAAATCCACTAAAGCCTTTTGCATTTTCTCTACAATTCAAATTCTCACCAAAGTTTGTATCATCTGCAAACTTGAAACTATTACAAATGCCCCTCCCCCCCCCAACCAATCATCCAAACTATTGATATGACTTGTGATCAGCCAGAGCATAGGAACTGATTCTTGCTGTACCTGACTCATCACACCATCCACCTGAAAATGATTCATTTATTCCCACTCTCTGCTTTCTGTCTGATAAATAATCCTCAAGCCATGCTAGTGTATTACCCCAGGACCAGGCATTTTAACTTTGTTTACTAACCTCTTGTGTGAGACTTCATGGAAAGATTTCTGAAAATCCAAATAAACCACATCGATTGGTTTCACCTTGCTGTCTCTGCTCATAATATCCTCAATAGGGTATTAGATTTGTGAAACATGATTTCCCATTCTTAAATCCGCATTATGTGAGAGGAGAACCAGAGATAGTCTGGGAGGTGATGGCCTAATAGTATTATCACTAGATTATTAATCCGGAAACTCATTGCTGATGGAGGAAATTGAATTCAATAAGAAAAATCTGCTCAGGGTTACTCAGCAGCTGGGTTAAATGTAACCAAAAAGTAAAGAGTGGTATCATTGGAAAACTGTAAGTGCATTGGTTTGTGAGAAACTGAAATTAGTTAAAATCTCTTAAAATTTAAAAACAAACTTACCAGTTATATTGAAGAAATTACTTGACTTTGAGCAAGGAACGCTACCAAAAACGATGTAAGGAAGGAAATTAAAAAAAGCAGGACTCTTAAAAAAATGTAATCTCAAGATTAGTTCCAGTGCTAGTCAGTTTAAGATTATAAGAGGAGGATTAATTGATTGAACATAGACCCTTCCAGATCTGCTGAGTTTCTCCAGCAATTTCATATTTGTAACCAGGCTTCCCTATTTTAAATTCCAAACCAACCTAGCTTTAAAGGAAAAATTCAATTTGCTTTCTTCATTACTGGCTGCAGCTGTATTGTAATTGTTTGTATTTCATGCACAAGAACATCCAAATCCCAGTGTCCTATACTTTTTGTTTGGCGTTCTCTCTCCATTTTAAGAGAAAGTCAACCTTTTGATTCGTCCTCACCCTAAATTGCATGACCTCACCCTTCCCTACATTAATCCTCAATCCATGCCATCCTGTAAGCTCCTACCTTGTACAATCAACTTTTAGGTGGCATCTTATCAGATTCGTTCTGGAAATCCAAATACACTACATCAACCACTTTGCTTTTATCAATGCTGCTTTGTATATCAATGCTCCTGTAAGAATTATAACAAATTATTCAAAAATGTCCCTTTCAAGTGGTTTTACTCTTTGTCCATTGTAGGTTTCAGAGTTTCCAAATGGTGTGGAGGTTCGGGCAGTGATAGAGGGACAGATGCTGGCTAAAAGGGCATATGCTGAGAAGCTGGGCTTCAAAGTCTGTGAGTAAGAATGATGTAAGATGACCAAGAGCTCCATGTTTATTTAAAAGTTTTCACAAACTTTGCAAGCAGCCAGAACATGCCTGTCTGTCACAAAACAATTTGCTGGCAAAATTTAGCAGGTCTGGCAGTATCTGTGGGGGAAAAGCAGAGTTAATGTTTCAAGTCCGGCGGCTGTTCATCCGAACTGATAACAGGTTGGAAAAGGTGATATTGATGATTAGATTACTTGCAGTGTGGAAACAGGCCCTTTGGCCCAACAAGTCCACAGCAACCCTCTGAAGAGCAACCCAGCCAGACCTATTCCCCACATTTAATCCTTGACCTAATACTACAGGCAATTTGGTACAGCCAATTCACCTGACCTGTACATCTTTGGACTGTGGGAGGAAACCGGAGCAAACCCACGCAGACACGGGGAGAATGTGCAAGCTCCACACAGACAGTTCCCTGAGGTGGGAGTTGAACCTGGGTCTCTGGCACTGTGAGGCAGCAGTGCTAACCACTGTGCTACTGTGCCGCCCTGTTGAAGATGAAGTTGTGGGGAGCTTGGGTGTGGGGGGGTGGGGGGGGGATGGAATGCAGTGGTGAGTGGGTTAAGAGGTCAGTGGATCGGTGGTGATGGAACCCAGACAGAGAGAGAGTGATATGAAAGAGGTAGGCTGGTGAGGGGGTTATTGCTTGGGGCACTCTGTTTCTGCCTGGAAAGAAGGCCTGAACCATTCCCAGAATCTGGTTTCTAGCATCTGCAGTCGTTGTTTTTACCTCCCTGAACCATTCCTATCCAACACCTGCCTGGCTGAGCTCATCCTCATTTGAACAACTTCTCCTTTAAGAATTCTCACTTTCTTCAGATTAAAGGTATGGCCATGAGTATCCACATGGGGCTTAGCTATACATTCCACCTTTTCCTAGCTGCTATTAGTTCTGATAAAGAGTCACCAGACTCGAAACATTAACTCAGCTTTCTCCCTACATACAATGCCAGACCAGCTGAGTTTCGCCAGCAACTTCTGTTTGGTTTCAGATCTTCAGTGTCCTTGGTTCTTTGTTTTGTTACATCTGAATCATCTGAATTGTCTTAGCTTGGTGTGGTTGAACCAGAACTGTGTTTAACACCCTAATGCATAGTTTCTTAAATGAGATTGATTTGTGCTTCTGGGCTTTTGATCAGTGGAGGGCAGAATATTGTCTAGGACATTGTGGAAACCTTATGCTTTGTTAGTGTGAAATGTTTAATGTTCATTTGAACAGACTTGGCCTAAAGTTGATTTGATGATATTTAGAAAGGCAGAGAATCTTAAAGCTTGGATAAAACTTAACCTGACTTACAGTGTAATAATATATTTTATGCTCCAATGAAGTTTATAAAGCTATTCTACTTATTAATTTACTGGCCAAGACTTTCTAACCCAGTGTTAATATTTTGGAAAATTTCCAACTGAGGCTGCAAACAAAATGGATGTGTTAATTGTATTGTATGTGATTGAGTGAAGAATCGATTAAAGAAGAGTGAAGAATTGAGTAAAGAAGTGTCTTCTGTCCTACACACTTTGAGAATTGGTTGCAGGGCCTGCCTGTTGGGCTTAGGTGTCCAGAGTGCAGTGATTGGTGGAAGGTGGCCACAAGATCAGTGTACAGCTAGGGCTTGAGTAGTTGTCAAGGGAGTGCAGCTTTACACATACCATGACAGGTCAGTGTCCAGATTTTTTGCAAACAAAAAGCATTATTTTACACGAAGCATGGGAGTAATGGCTGGCTGTCATTGCTCCCACTGGAGCAGATCCCCAGTAAAGTGGGAACAAGCATTAAGAAAGCTGTTAACTCATCTATGTACCTCACCATTAATCTGCACTCAAGGGGAAGTTCATCAGATCATGGTCCTTTTTGGCTGAAGTAAGCAATAGCTGAAGACAGTGGATCCTGTATGGTGTAATTTCAACCAACTTCTATTCCACCATAATAATTGCTAAATAAAGCCATTGAACTAGCACTTATAATCACACATTTGCAATGACACAATTCTTTCTAAAATCATTAGTTGTATTATATTCCACAAAATTCTTTTATCTTTCTCATTACAAGTTGCATGGGTCTCCTCTTATCTTGTCAGCAGAAAATTTCATAATCTGGATTTTAAACAATTGCTTTTGAACAAGAGTTTAAACACAGCTAAAAGGAAACAGGAGGTTGAAGTGTCCCATTTTGCACTTATCAGAATTAGGATGCAAGAAATAGACCTGAATAAAGGGACATCATTTTAGACAGCATGAGAAGAGGATACTGATCGGTTGGATCATCATTCATTTAGAGATGCAACAACAACAGTTACCTGTCAATCTTAATTCTCAGGCCAGGCTGATAGACTCTGTTTGGCCAGGGTGGTGCCATGAATTGGCTGTCTCCATAACCCATTTTTTTGAACGAGATACAACATATATACATTAAACAGCATCCTATGTATTTGCATCTAAAACTTCTAGCACATGCAAATCCATCACACTGCAAGCTGACTAATGATCTTAAATTGGTTCTGATGTAACTATTATCACAGCCAGGATTGTTTGGTAAATGGTTTCCAATGGAAGAACCTCTCCCAATTGTGGATATACTTCTCTGACACATATACGTGTGGGGTGGTTGAGGCATGCTGCCTCCTTTGATCAGAACAAGTTGTTGGATATGGTCCACTAGTCATTAGGACAGGTGGCTTACACATCTGGCATCACAGTGGTACTGAAATTTGTATATTATTATTTATTTATGTCGTAGGAAAATATGTTTTGATCTGACACAGCATCCTGTTAATGGAGAAAGCCACTAATGGATTTCCTGCATAAAAACAGTGTGGGTCAGCTAGCTGAACCTGTTGTTCCAATTTTTGAGTACCCATCCCGGTACTCTGCAGTAGACTGGGTACTGCTTAGGGCCAAAGGTAGTGAGAATAGGCCCTTCTTGACTTTTGAGTGATGATTTGATCAGAGTTTTGTTATTGTGCAGGAGAGTTTTGATATGACGTATCTCAATATTAAGGTTACACTTTGGGCTGGTGGCTAGGACGCTGTCAACTATGAATTCAAATTCGCAAATGTATCATTTACACATCAAAGGTAGCCATGCGGTAGGAGTTTTGTGGTCTTTCCATTGAAGGTGTGTATCATGTGGTATCCAAACAAACGTATTAGCAAGGGCTGGTTGTAAAGGGAATCCCAAAGCATTGCCATGTATTTGAGCACTCATGGTGTCTTGAAGCTGACCAGCAGTAACCTGCACAGCAGCTGCCTTTGCTGTCTGTTTTCAAGTATCTCTAGACTTTGGAATTCATGTAAAAGGCATCTGGACGGGTACATGAATACCATGGGTTAAGAGGGATACAAGCCAAATGCTAGCAAATGGGATTGTATTAATTTTGGATATCTGGTCAGCATGGAGGAGTTGGACCATGTTGTATATCTCTAAACCCATAGCACAAGTTGCAAAGTTCATGAGTTTGATGAATCCAGATTCAGACAAGATGGCTCATCTGGATTGCAATGATTTAGTGACATCGTACAAATTACACCTCAAAGGAGCATGTTGGTGAAAAAAGTGAAAACTTCTAAAGGCCACATGAATATATTATTGCTCTCAATGTGTAGGTTTTGTATGGTCTTAATGAATGTGGAATCTTTCAAAGTGTATGGGGAAAAGCTTAACCTCATTTAGAGCTAGTTGTATCAACTCAAACAACCACTTAGCTAATTCACGTTGTGCAGACTCAATCATAAAAAAAAGGTGTGAAGTTGTTTTATTCACTCATGGCATTTGGAATTTATTGTCCACCACAAGTTGCCACTGAGAGAGTGGTGGTGAGCTGCTACCTTGAAATGCTGCAATCCATTTGGTATAGTTATATTCACAGTGTCTTTAGAGGGACACTTAGAATTTTGACCCCAAAAAACTGAAGGAATGGCAATATATTTCCAAATCTGGATGACGAATGACGGGGAACGTTCAGGTGGTGTGGTGTTCCCATGTATCTGCTGCCCTTTTCCTTTGAGGTAGCGGTCATGGGTTTGGAATATACTGTCAAAGTAATCTTGGTGAATCCATGTACCTTGTAGATGTTACACTGCTGCTACTGAACATCAGTTTGTGGTGCCAATCAAATAGGCTCCTTTGTTCTGGATGGTGTCAAGTTTCTTGAGTGTTGTAGGAGTTGCACTCATCCAGACAATTAGCAAGTATTCCATCGTACTCCTGACTTGTTCCTTGTAGATGGTCTGTGGGGAGACAGGATGTGAATTACTCGCTGCAGGATTTATAGCATGTAACCTACTTTTGTAGTAAGTATTAATAAAACATAGTTACCACTTGCAGGGTTTAAACAAATAGATTTTTTGCTTCAGCAAGATCATAGAAATAGTGTGGACAGGCAGGTATCTGTTTACAAATATCAATGAAGTACTTTGAGGGGTTAGTAATAACACACATCGCCTCCAGCCTCCCAGATTGCCATGAGCTGCCCACTGTCACAATAGGGTTATGGCAGACACCATCTCTCTGGCCTCACATTCATCCCTGGAACATCTGGATAACAAGGACACTTATGATTTAGAGACGCCGGTGTTGGACTGGGGTGTACAAAGTTAAAAATCACACAAGACCAGGTTGTAGTCCAACAGGTTTATTTGGAAACACTAGCTTTTGGAATGCTGCTCCTTCATCAGGTGGTTTGGAGAATAAGATTATTCTCCACAATTTTATTCTCCACAACCACCTGATGAAAGAGCAGCACTCTGAAGGCTAGTGCTTCCAAATCAACCTGTTGGACTATAACCTGGTCTTGTGTGATTTTTAACTAAGGACATTTATGTCAGACTCCTATTTATTGACTTCAGCTCTGCCATCAACATCATAATTACAACAAAAATCATCTCCAAAATCTGAGACCTAAGACTCTGCTCCTCACTCTGTAATTGGATCCTTGACTTCCTGACCCGCAGACTGCAATCAGATTTAGATTTAGACATAGATTTTATTGTCACCTCTACTCAAGAATAGCAATACATGAGCACAGTGAAAAGTGTGCTGGATCGCTATTCTCTAGCTCCATCTTGGTTACAAAACCAGAATCTCAAGACAATCAGCAGAAATAAAAGAGAACCAAAAGGTAAGAAAAATGTCCAGAATTCGAAATCTAAGTCTTATCTCCATAAAGGTGTTTTGAACCACTCATGCAGGCAGTTGCGTGTAGCCACACCCTGAGATCTTGGTCAGCCTGCAAATCTTTCATCCATTGCAGGAAGGAGTTGTGTTCTTGCCACCATCACCTTCGATTGCTGGAGGACTTTGTCACCAGCCCCAAACATCCAGAGAATGTCCTTGCTGTCATCTCCAATCGCTGGAGAGGCCACATTAATTAAAATTAATAAACCATCAAAATGTGATGGATACTCAAAAAAAAACTAAGTAACATGGGATGAATACAATTATTCCAGTCAGCACAGAAATGCAATAGCTTCAGTCTACCACAAGGGTGCAGTGAAAGACCATTGAGGCTTCAATCTATTTATACCATCCAAAGCAGTTCAGTTTCTTTCTTTGTCAGCATGTCAGCTTGATAATCTGACATCTTGTGTAAATGTTTGGTTATTGTGTGTGTAGATACAAGCTCAACTGTTTGTATGTTTCTGTTACAAAAATTGAAGTACAACTTGTAGTCAAAGGATCCCTAGTATGCGTTTAGGATGGACAGGGAGCCATCCTCTTTGGTTCCCATCACATTTTATTGTTCCTGAATCATAGATTCTATTCCTTCTTCTGGCTACTATTGCAGACTGAAGCTGACTATATCCAACCTTAGTGTCCTATTTGATGCTTAGTTGAGCTTCTGTGACTATATCCTCACCATTAGTACCAAGATCAGTCTATGTCCACCATCTAATCCTGCTCAGCTCCACTACAACTCAGCCCATCAGCTGCTGAAATCCCTATCAGTGGACTTGTTAATTTTATAACTGAACTATGTGAATGCCGTTCTGGCCAGTCTCTGGTCTTCCACTCTGTAAAAACTGAAGCTAATCGCAAATGCCGTAGCTCATATTCTAACTCTCAAAAGCCTCCTTAATGAATCAACTCTGTTCTCGCTGAGCTACCTTGATTCCTCAACAACTTAATTTTAGAATTCTCATCCTCATGTCAAGTCCCTCCAGGCTTACTTTCCATTTATAACCTCTATAATATCCTCCAGCCTTCAACCTTCCACAAATTGTGAAACTTGAAAGGGTTCAGAAAAGATTTACAAGGCTGTTGCCAGAGTTGGAGGGTTTAAGCTGTAGGGAAAGATTGAATAGGTTGGGGCTGTTTTCCCTATAACATCGGAAGCTGAGGGGTGACCTTATAGAGGTTTATAAAATCAGGAGGGGCATGGATAGCATGTACAGACAAGGTCTTTTCCCTGGGGTGGAGGAGTCCAGAACTAGAGGGCATAGGTTCAGTGTGAAAGGGGAAAGACATAAAAGAGACTGAAGAGGCAACCTTTTTACGTGTGTATGGTCCATGTATGGAATGAGCTGTCAGAAGAAGTGGTGGAGGCTGGTACAGTTACAACATTTAAAAGGCATCTGGATGGGTACATGAATAGGAAGGGTTTGGTGGGATATGGGCCGGGTGCTGACAGGTGGGACTAGATTGGGTTGGGATATCTGGCGGCATGGTCGAGTCGGACCGTAGGTTCTGATGCCATACTGCACATCTCCATGACCCTAATTCTTCATTCTTCCCATTTTGATCTTTGTACATTTCCACTTTTGTTCACCTCATCATTGGTGACTGGGCCTTCAGCCGACCAATCTAAAAGCTGTGGAATTTTTGACTTCCTATTCCTCTCCACTGCTACCACCCCCATTTCTTTTTCTCCTTTAAGACCGTCTTTAAAACTAACTCATAGAACTTTAGTTAGGCCACATGTAGGCCACAAGCAAGGTTGGATAGACTGGGTTTGCTTTCACTGGAGTGCAGGAGATTGAGGGTGACCTGATAGAAGTTTATAAGGTTAGGAATGACATGGATAGTGTTGAAAGTATGATGCTTTTTCCCAGTATGAAGGGGTCAATTACTAGGAGTTACAGGTTCAAGATGTGGTGGGGGTGTGGTGGGGTTGGGGAGTTTAAAAGAGATGTGCGAGGCAAGTTTATCACACAAAATGTGGTGAGTGCCTAGAATGTGCTACTACAGAAGGTACTGGAAGCAGAGACAGTAGCAGCATTGAAGAGCATCTTGATGAATACATGAATAGGAAGCGAATAGTGGGATATGGACCCTGTAAGTGAAGACAGTTTGAGTATGGAAAGGCAAAATGTGTCGGTGCAGGCTTGGAGGGCTGAAGACCCTGTTCCTATGCTGTATTAATGTTTGGTCTTTGGCATTTGTCGTTCTTTACCTTCGGCCAAGCTTTTGGTCCTTTGTCTTAATATGTCCTTCTTTGACTTGGTGCCATGTTTCACTAATTGTATTCTCGTAGGAAGATTTTCTATGTTAGAGGTGCTGTGAAAATGCACGATGGTTTTAAAATACAGTACAAGACAATATTTGTGCATAAGTCATTATGTTTAATCAATGTGGAAACTTATAGCCTATAATGAAGCTCAATATTTCTTCTATACAACACAACGTATCCTTTTTTTGATCTCTTATAGTGCTGACAGTGATAGGAAGGAATGAGAAGGAGTTGTGGCGGGCCGTGGAATTATCAGAAGTTACCTGGCTGGCATTTGCCATTGCAACTGGCAGTTAGGAATCGTGAATTAATGTTTTTGACTAATGTATGAACTCCAAGAATTGAAAATATTGCTAAATTTGAAAGATGGAAATCAATATGACATTGAGGTACGCACAGCTTTCAGAAAGCCACAGTGGGCTGGAAGCTGATGGTTTAATGCTGTATGTTAGGTATACCTGGGAGGTAAAAGGCATTGATTGTAAGGAAAATGGAAAACTTCAAAATGATCTAGAGTGTAGAAAAATTAAAGGTAGCTCCAGGGATATGTTGTAGACCACAAAGTCTATAACAAGACCATAAAGGGAGCAGTTTGCAATATAGAAGGATGGAAAGTGTATGTTTTATGAGAATAAATAATTTAGCTTGATAGTAGACTTCAACTAACCTTATATAAACAGACCACACCCAAATGATTTTCTTTCAAGAGTTGCTAAATATAATGCATGACTGCTTGCTGATTCAGTATGTGAAGGAAGCTACGCGGAAAAGCCTTTTTAAAAAGAAAATTGTTCATGGGATGCAGGTGTCATATTGCCAATTGTTAGTTGTCTGGAGGGTAGTTAAGTGTCAGCCACATTTCTGTGTGTCTGGAGACACATGCAGGTCAGATCAAGTAAAGATGGCAGATTCCCTTCGCTTAATAGCATGAGTGAATCAGATGGGATTTTAACAACAATTGAGTGTGGTCACAAGGTGGCTAGTAGGCCTTGTTATTCCAAATTTTTGTTGAGCTCAAATTTCCTCATCGGCCAAAGTACTGTCCCCAGGCCATTAGAGCCTGGGGTTCTGGATTACAGTCCAGTGACGCTATTCAATCACTTTCCCAAAATTTGGGGTTTGTTAAAGACACAATTGCAGATGAAATAGTAGTTATAGCCTTGGAGGACAGTAACCATAGACTAAATTAAGACATCAAACTTCACATCATTTGATTTCCTGCTCCTGTATTCCAGTCATGTGGCCAACCTAGATTATGTCAAGCTTTGTGAACACTTTTGGAGTTATGCTTAGCCAGGCAAATGGAGAGCATTCCATCACACTAATGATTTGTGCTTGTAGGCAGACTTTGGTGAATCAGGAAATAACCTTTTCTAGTAGCCACTGTATTTAGGTAGCTGGTGCAAGAAATGTTCGGAACACTATGCAATTATCAGTAAACATCTCCACTTTTGCCCTTACGATGGAGTGACGGTCATTGAAGATAGAAATGAGATAATCAGTCTCCAACAATAATAGCCATCTTCCTTTGTGCTAGTTATTCCAAATGGTGCAGGGCTTCCCCCGATTCTCACTGACTTCAGTTTTGCAGAATGCCACATTTCTTAATGCCACATTTGGTCAAATGTTGTCAAAGTCACGTCATTCTCACCTCTGGGGACATGCAAAACAAGCGGCTAATTTACTAAAATTCTTGGAATAGAAGTTAATATTACTCCCACTGTCTTTTCAAAGGTTTTCAAAGTTGTAGTCATAGAAATTCTGTGAATGTCTGTGTTTTGCAATGAAGTTTGTTTGTTCACTGCACCAAAGGGATGCCTAAGAAAGAACAGAGAGGGAAACCAGGGAACTAAGAACTAACTAATGACTAAGCTAGCCTAACATCTGTTTTCAGAATTAGTTACAATCTGTAAGAAAGGAAAGGATTCTGAACATCTTGAAAAAATTCAGCTGATTCATAAGTATTTCTGAAAGTTACATTATGCCTGATGAACCTGATTGAAATTTTTGAAGAGATGGCTAAAGTACTGGACCAGGAACAGTCATGAACATTATTAATATGGACTTCTGTAAGTTGTTTCCTAAATTCCTCCATGAAAGAATGTTTCACAGAGTTGAACTATTGACCCGGTTAGGAAATTGGTTGAGTAGTTTTTTATTAGATTACTTACAGTGTGGAAACAGGCCCTTCAGCCCAACAAGTCCACACTGACCCACCGAAGCGCAACCCACCCAGACCCATTCCCCTCCATTTACCCCTTCACCTAACACTACGGGCAGTTTAGCATGGCCAATTCACCTAAAAGAGACAGAGAGTAGAGCTAAAGGGCAGATAGTCTCATTGGAAAATATAGGAGAAGGAAACAGAGCAGTGAAAATATGATGGACTGGATGCGGTTGCCTTATATGAAATCTTTAAGGGTAGCAGAGGATAGAGAGAGGTTGATTTGATTTGATTTGATTTGATTTATTGCTACCTTTCTTGAAGCATCGGAGGCAAAGGGGTGACCGTATAGAGGCTTATAAAATCAAGAGGGGCTTAGATAGGGTAAAAAGACAAGGTCTTTTACCTGTGGAGGGGGAGTGCAAAACTAGAGGTCATAAGTTTAAGGTGAGAGGAGAAAGATTTAAAAGGGATCTAAGGGGCAATTTTTCACGTAGAGGGTGGTACGTGTATGGAATGAGCTGCCAGAGGAGGTGGCGGAGGCTGGTACAATTACAACGTTTAAAAGGCATCTGGATGGGGATATGAATAGAAGGGTTTAGAGGGATATGAGCCAAATGATTGCAAATGGGACTCGATTTATTTAGGATATTTGATCAACATGGACGAGTTGGACCGAAGGGTCTGTTTCTGTGCTGTATATCTCTATGACTATATGTACTAAGATATAGTGAAAAGTGTTCTTTTGCATGCTATAAAGGCAGATTGTGCCATACAAAGTGCGTTAGGGTGACAGAACAGAGTGCCTGTACTGCACGCAAAACAAGGTTTTTCACTATACTTCGGTACATGTGACAATAATAAATCAAATCAGAACACAGTGTTACAGCTATAGAGAAGGTGCGGAGAGAGAGATCAAGATTAACATTTGAGAAGTCCACTCAGAAGTCTGATAACTGCGAGCAAGAAGCTGTTCTTCAATCTGTTCGTACGTGTATTCAAATTTTTATATCTTCTGCCCAACTGAAGAGGGTGGAAGAGAGTATAACTGGGACGGGAGGAGTCTTTGATTATGTTGGCTACTTTCCTGAGGCACTGGGAAGTGTAGATGGAGTCAGTGGATAGAAGGCTAGTTTGTGTGATGGACTAGGATGTGTTCACAACACTCTCTAGTTTATTGTGGTCCTGGGAAGAGCATTTATCACACGGCCCAGATAAGATGTTTTCTATGGTGCATCAATAAAAAGTGGTAAGAGTCTTTTTATGCTTGCCAAATTTCCTTAGCTTCCTGAGGAAGAAGAGGTGTTGTTGTGCTTGACCCAATGGGAAGAAGATAATGCCACTGAATGAACAAACTCAATTGACAAAATGTATCTGGTGATAACCAGCAAGAAATATGTTGCAACCTCAGCTTTTCACCACATTCATTAATGAAATAAATTATAACATAGAAAGCCACATCCAGATCTGTTGATGATATTGACATTACCTGCATTGTAAGCAGGATAGACGGAAATGTAAAATTACAAAGTGATAGTAATCGATTACATGAACTGTAAAAGGATAGAAGAGGGAATTTACTAAATGTGTAAAGTGAGATATATTGGAGACCCAATGAGAGAGTGAGAGATTGTCAGTGTCATGAATACACACAAAAATAATCAAAAGAACTAATGCTAACCATTATTTCTCACAGGACTAGAATGTAAGAACATAGAAACTATGATTTAGTTATTCAAAGCCCTGGTGTGGTGACACATGGGATGCCAGTTCTAGGCACCAAACTCTACAAAAACAGAAATTGCTTGTGAAACTTAGCAGGACTTGCAGCATCTATGGAGAGAAAACAGAGTTAATGTTTTGATTCTGGTGATTTATCATTCCAAAAGTTTATTTATTTAACAAGGACATATTGGTTTTGAAGGGAGTGCAGCATGTTTGTCCCAGCATGATATCTGGATCCAAAGGGTTAAATTATGAGGAGTAATACTATAGCATCTACAAAATGACATGGGACTTTATTAATGGAAAAAATTGATACTGAGCCACATAAGATGATATCAATTAAAATAACAAGTTTATTTAAAATGTAGGTTTTAAGGAGGAAAGTAGCAGACTGGTTTAAGCAGGACATTCCAGGGTTTTGGGCCTTGGCAACTGAAGGTATCCACTGGGGAAGGAATGATCCAAATTGGGGATGCTCGCGGCACCAGAATTATATCAGCGTAATTATCTCTAATCTGTTACCCTGATGTACTTATGTAAGGTATGATTTGTCTGGATAGCATGCAAAACAATACTTTTCACTGTATCTTGGTATGTGTAACAATAATTAATCAAATTAATTTGAAAAAGATCTTAAATTTCAAGATGTCACCTTCTGAGAGCATAGAGACTAATGGGTCTTGGTGCGTGTTAGGACAAAGATAAGAGAGTTCTGGATGACCTGCACTTGCAGAATGTGGGAGTCCAGCCAGGAGTGCATTGGGTCGAAAGATAATGAAGGCATGAACAAGGGTTCAGCAGCAGATCTCACACAAAGTAAGGTTGAATTTCTTGGAAGTGTAACTGGTTGAGGTTTTCAAGTTGTTAAAGGGAACAGGTAGAGGAGCTGGAGTGAAGCTATTTATCTTGGTTGGGGAGTATATGATCAGCCTAAGAATTAGACAGAAATTTCAGAAATGAAAACAAGAAACTCTTACACATGCAGAGGACAGCAGAAGTTAGCAAACCTTTTCAGGATGTTGGTGAGGCCTTTTCTAGAGTACTGTGAGCAGTTCAGGTTGGCCTGCCATAGGATGGATAATATTAAACTGAAGAGGGTTCAGAAATGATTTATGAGGAAGTTGCTGGGAGTGGAGAGTTTGAGATATACTAATGACTGGAACTATTTTCACTGGAGCGTAGGAGGTTCAGTGGTAACCTTATTGATGTTTATAAAATTAGGAGGGGCATTGATAAGGTAAATGAAAAGGGTCTTTTCCCTACGGTGAGGGAGTTCAAAACAAGGGGGCATAGCTTTTAAGATGAGAGGGGAAAGATTTGAAAAAGACGTGAGGGGCAACTTTTTACACAGAGAATGGCTTGTGTATGGAATGAACTGCCAGTGGAAGTGGTGGGTACAAGTACAGTTACATTGTTTAAAAGACATTTAGGTAAGTACGTGAATAAGAAATGTTTGGAGGGATATGAGCCTAGTGCAGGCAGGTGGATTAGTTTAGTTTGGGAACATGATGTGGGCTGTTTGGGCTGATGGTTCTGTTTCCATGCTGTGTGACTCAATGACTCTATAATAGTGGTAGAACAATTGATTATTTTAGAAATCTGCCAAAATCAGGTTTAATAACTAGATATTAAAGGAAATGTTGCAAATCAGGTATATGAAGTTAAGTTGCAGAACAGTCTCAATGGACACAATGGCTTGCTTTGGTTCCCATAGTACTAATCTTGGACAAAAAACAACTTTGCAAAACAATGATCAGAGTCTTCTAAAAAAAATCATATTAGAAAATCTCAATTTCAATGTAAGAAGAACATTTCTGAAATGAATTAACCTTTTAGGAATACATTTACCTGATTAAAATCAAATGTGGTACTCATTGGTGGAGTCTGCTCCAAAGAAAATGACCAGAGCTTATCCAGCCTCTCCTCACAGCTATCATGATCCATCTCAGGCAGTATCGCCTGTGTACCCACTCCAGTGCAATCACATCCTTCCTATATTGTGGTGACTAGAACTGCTTACAGTACTCCCATTTTGACCAAAGCACTGTACACCTCTGACAAACCCTCCATGCTCCTATGATCTATGCCTCAAATGCATCCCATGTGCCGCCTTAACTCACCCATTAACCTGTCCACCCCCCTTCAACTTCACATTGTTCTTGCAAATATTGGATAAAGGAGAAAAAAGCTATTTGAATCATGTACCCAGGAAATCTTCCTTGCCATACATTCTATTAATTGATATACTTTTTATACCATGTGCATGTTAGCACTGTTATCTACAGATTGCTAATGCATATTGGATGTTGTGTCTATATGCCAAACTGTGCCGAGTTGGAGACCAAGGTCCATATCAGTCTGGATCCAAGCCATCTGGTGAGACAGAGTTTATAGACTGCCCAGTCTTCCAGCTCTTTCCACCTCCAGTCACACAGGTACTCCCTATTAATGTGCGCTTAGATAAGTAATAGCCACCACCATCTGTTTCTTCTTGACCTTTAACAAGTACATTAATAAACTTAACAATGCGATTAATGAGACAATAACAAATTTTTCTCATTATTAAATTGCAATTTTTGTAAGACTTTACTAAACCAACCTAAAAAAACAAAATAAATAAATACAAGTTTTAACTTAACTGATCGTTAACAGATCCATATACCCCGTTCTGTCAAAAAATTCCAATTGTCTAAACTAATTAGAAAACAATTAAAGGAAAAAGATGTCATCCATGTTCTTAACACAATATATTATATTCTCACAATGAAACAAGACCTTCCTCTTCAAATACATCTGATAATTTATTAGGGAAAACATTTCTCTTTGTAAAACGGTGAAGACTAGTCTGAAAACAATAAATGCTGGAGTTTACAGCAGGTCAGACAGCAGCAATAGAGAGAGAGCAAGCTAAAGTTTTGAGACTAGATGATTGTTCATCAAAGCTGAACTGCGAAGGGGGTTAGCATTTATGCTATAATTGGGGATGGGGATGGTGGGTGTAGAGTGCTAGGGGAGAAAGGATATTGCTAGTTCAGATTAGATGATCAGAATGAGAGAGTGACAGAACAATGGTGTGTCTAACTGTCAGACTTGAAAGAACAGACAGTCCCACGGGGTGGATGAGAGGGGGAGAGAGGACATGGTGACAGAGAATGTAACTAGTAAAACTAAAAGAAAGGGAAGGAATGATGTTAGTTCACAATCTGAAGATGTTGAACTCAATGCTAAGTCCATAAGATTGTTAAGTGCCGAGTCCGAAGATGAAATGTTGTCCCTCCAGTTTGCACTGTGATTCATAGAGTCATAGAGATGTACAGCATGGAAACAGACCCTTCCGTCCAACTTGTCCATACCGACCAGATATCCCAACCCAATCTAGTCCCACCTGCCAGCACCCGGCCCATATCCCTCCAAACCCTTCCTATTCATATACCCATCAAGATGCCTTTTAAATGTTGCAATTGTACCAGCCTCCACCACTTTCTCTGGCAGCTCATTCCATACATGCACCACCCACTCCGCGAAAACGTTGCCCCTTAGGTCTCTTTTATATCTTTCCCCACTCACGCTGAACCTATGCCCTCTAGTTCTGGACTCCCCCACTCCAGGGAAAAGATTTTGTCGATTTACCCTATTCATGGCCCTCATGATTTTATAAACCTCTATAAGGTTACCCCTCAGTCTCCGATGCTCCCGGGAAAACAGCCTCAGCCTGTTCAACCTCTCCCTATAGCTCAAATCTTCCAACCATGGCAACATTCTTGTAAATCTTTTCTGAACCCTTTCAACTTTTGCAACATTTTTCCGATTGGAAGAAGACCAGAATTGCA
The DNA here is from genome assembly GCF_047496795.1 of Chiloscyllium punctatum. Taxonomy (NCBI): domain Eukaryota; kingdom Metazoa; phylum Chordata; class Chondrichthyes; order Orectolobiformes; family Hemiscylliidae; genus Chiloscyllium; species Chiloscyllium punctatum. The sequence goes on along the minus strand of NC_092746.1, from coordinate 117,662,066 downwards.
CGCAATATTCCGACAGTGGCCTACCCACTGTCATGTACAACCACAACATGACCTTCCAATTCCTGTATTTGGTACTCTAACCAATAAAGGAAAGCATACCAAACGCTTTCTTCACTCTCCTATCTACCTGCGACTCCACTTTCAAGGAGCTATGAACCTGCACTCCAAGGTCTCTTTGTTCAGCAACACTCCCTAGAACCTAACCATTAAGTGTATAAATCCTGCTAAGATTTGCTTTCCCAAAATGCAGTACCTCGCATTGATCTGAATTAAACGCCATCTGCCACTTCTCAGCCCATTGGTCCATCTGATCAATATCCTGTTGTAACCTGAGGTAACCTTTTTTGATGTTCACTACACCTCCAATTTTGGTGTCATCTGCAAACTTATTAACTGTACCTCTTATGCTCACATCCAAATCCTTTATATAAATGACAAAAAGTAGTGGACTCAGCACCGATCCTTGTGGCACTCCACTGGTCACAGGCCTCCAATCTGAAAAACAAACCCTCCACCACTACCCGCTATCTTCTATTTTCGAGCCAGTTCTGTATCCGAATGGCTAGTACTCCCTGTATTCCATGAGATCGAATCTTGCTAATCCAGTCTCCCATGGGGAACCTTGTCAAACGCCTTACTGAACGCCTTATAGATCATGTTCACTGCCCTGCCTTCAGCAGTCATTTTTGTTACTTGAGGCATGCCAAGGACAGACATGTTGGCATGTGAGCAGAATGCCATGTTAAAATGACTGGCTACGGGAATGTCAGGATCATCAAGATAAAAACAATGACTGCAGATGCTGAAAATCAAATACTGGATTAGTGGTGCTGGAAGAGCACAGCAGTTCAGGCAGCATCCAACGAGCAGCGAAATCAACGTTTCGGGCAAAAGCCTTTCATCAGGAATAAAGGCCTTTATTCCTGATGAAGGGCTTTTGCCCGAAACGTTGATTTCGCTGCTCGTTGGATGCTGCCTGAACTGCTGTGCTCTTCCAGCACCACTAATCCAATGTCAGGATCATGCTTGTGCATGGACCAAAGGTGCTCTGCAAAGCGGTCACCCAATCTATGTTTGGTTTTTCCAATGTAGAGTAGTCCATTCTGGGTTCAGCGAATACAATACACAAGATTGGAGGAGGTAGAGGTGAAATGCTGCTTCACCTGGAAAGACTGTTTTGGTCCTTGAATGGTGAGCAGGGAGGAGGTGTACCTTCTGCAGTTAGATGGGAAGATGCCATGAAGGGGTGTGCGGTGTTAGTGGCCGATGAATGGACTAGAGTGTCCTTGAGGGAATGATCCCAGCAAAGTACAGACAGAGACTGAGGGGAGGATATGTTTAGTGGCGGCGTTCTGCTAGAGTTGTCCAAAATGGCAGAGGATGATCCTTCGAATTTGGAGACTGGTGGGATGAAAAATGATGACAAGGGGGACTCGAAAACACTGTGGTGAGTGATGAGAAGGGGCAAGGACGGAAGCATGGGTGATGCGGCGGATGCGGTTGAGGCCCCTGTCAACCACAGTGGGTGGGAAACCATGGTTGTGGAAAAAGCAAGCTATGTCAGCAGCGCTGTTTTGGAAGGTAGTATAATCTGAACAGACGTGACATAGGCAAAGGATCTGGGAGAATGGGATGGAAACCTTGCAGGTCGCGGGGTGTGATGAGCTGTAGTGAATGTAACTAATAGAGTTGTTGGCTTTGTAGTGGATGGCAGTGGGTAGTTTATTCCCTGAAATAGAGACAGAGAGGGCAAGGAAAGGAAAGGAAGTGTTGGAAATGGATGATGTGAAAGTTATAGAGGGCTGGAAATTGGAAGCAAAATGAACAAACTTTTCAAGGTCCTGGCCGGAGTATGAAGCAGCACTGAATGTATCAATAAAATAGTTGTAGGAGGAGGCTTGTGTAAGACTGCGACAGGATTGATCCACATACCCCATAAAGATGCAGGCATAACTGGGAATTGTGTGGGTAACCATAGCTCCTTTAGATGGCAGAAGTGAAATGAATTAAAGGAGAAATTGTTCAATGAGAGAATAAGGTCAGCCAGGCAGAGGAGAAAGGTGATCGATGGAGAATGTTCAAGCCTCTGGTCAAGGAAGAAGCCAAGAGCTCGCACTCTGTCCTGGTGGGGATTGAGCATATAGAGGGATTGGACCTCCATGGTGAACAGGAGGCAGTTAGGGCCAGGGAACTGGAAATTGTTAATATTGTTGAGGGCATCAGAGGATTCGCAGATGCAGGGTCTGGACAAGTGGAGAGAGGGTGGAGTCAAGGTAGGAGTAAATACGCTCAGTTGGGGCAGGACCAGGTTGATACGATGGGCCTTACCGGGACAGTTTGCTTTGCGGATTTTAGAAAGTATGTCAGTGTGGGCTGTCTGGGGTTGGGAGACTCTGAGGTCGGAGGCAGTGAGGGGGACGATTGCCGGAGGTAATGAGGCTGATGACAGTCTTGCATCCTCCACACTTCACGTCAGCTGTGATGAAGAGTCATCTAGACTTGAAATGTTAGCTTGCCGTCTCTCCATGGATGCTGCCTGACCAGCTGTGATCTCCAGCATTGTTGTTTTCAGGACAAATTCCAGCATCTGCAGTAATTCGCACCTATGTTGTATTTAATTGACTACCACATCTCCTTGAGGACTGCCTACCCTGAAGAAGTTTTGCACTTCCCTCTGACAGGAATTCCAGTTGTCTCCCCAGCACTCTACATTCCCTCCAAAGTATGCTGCCTGACCCCCTGAGATCTCTAGCAATTGTTGTTTTCAGTACAGATTCCAGCACCTGCAATAATTTGCTCCTGCAGTGAAAATTGTAGACAAAGCTTTTTACTGTGCCTGGGTACGCGTGACAATAAGTTATATTCAAATTCAAATCGGTCAGTTGTTTCAACCTCTCTTATTTTCAAAATCCTCTCTTTCTAACATTACCTTCATGCTACCAAGGTCAATTCTCAAAGGTTTCTCTGCAGCATTTTTTATAAAATGGACATTGTTCCCAAGAGACCAATTGTTCACATAACATTCTTTGTTTTTTTTCTCAGACGGCCTCCTTATATAAGATTTCCTTCAGATTTTAAACTTTTGTATTCCCACACCGATTGATTCTACTAGTACCAAGCAGTTAATGTGCTTTTGACTACCCATTGTACTGTACTTGGCTTTCCAGGCCAATTGAGAACATTCATTATTCAAGAGTATGAAAAACCCTGCCAAACTAGAATGTCAATCTGGAAGTTTGGCATATGAATCATCACTAGAAATTAATAAATTCGTGTGTGGATAACACAAGGCTAGAAGCTCGAGTGCACATTTGCCTGAATTGAATTTTTTGAATAGTTTATTTGTTCTCAGAACCTTCTTAACCAGGGAATGTTTCAACCTGATCGTCAGTTCCAGCATGTCATAACTGGCATTGGCTTAGTCCATCTGCACAACCAGTTCAACTGACCAATCAAACACCTTAACTTATTTGTTTCTACCTTGGGTAGAGGATCTCTATGATCTGCCTGTATTTATTTGGCTACAATTGATCTGTTCATCACAAAGTCATTTGTGATTTCTGCTTGATGTTTAAAGCTGTAGTTGCAGGCTCTTGAAGCTTGACTACAAATCTTAAACTCCTTTTTTTCTTACCTTTCACGCATTACTTGAGTCCTGCAGAACTTCCCAACATAAATCATCAATATGCATCATAAAAATGTCTGCTGTATTCTCTTCTTAATGCTATTAAAACATCACTGGATTTACTTACAGCTAATTGTAATATACTTTCAGCAAGACCAACTTAACAGAGAAATATCATACCCTTGCTTCATCATTCAACCCAGAAACAGATTTATTTAATTTCCATAGCTTTCTTTCAGCTATATTTCATATTTAACTCACTGCCACTTCTCTTCTAGGCATGCCCATCTTTTAGAAGTTATGATCCTCTCTCCGGCAAGATCTTCATTCCAATCCTTTTTCTTGTCCACCATCATTAATTTCACTGTCTCAATGTTGTGTATTTACCATCTCCGAAGCTGAACGTCCTGTACTCAGCAAAGGTCTCAGTTTTACCCCTTTACATCCCCACCTTCATGAATTTCGGACACAACATGATGTTAAACTCTTCTTCTGTGACTTTTGCCTCTGTGCCTATTTCTTTGGACAAGAGTCCTCTCCCCTTCCCACAGATCCCTTAGCCCATCTCCAAAACTGTCCCTCCACCTGGACCCCTCCGTCTGACTTTTTAACCTGCATTTGACCTGTTCCTTGAGTACTGTCAATGTGACATTGGTTGCCTCAATTTCTTAGATCACCCCCCCCTCACCCCCATTCCAGCCTATCTCCCCGTGAACTGACTGCACTCAGATCCAACCTTGACTTTGTAATTAACCTGCTGATAAGGGTGGTGCTGTTGTCTGGCGAACTGACCTTTACATTGCAGGGTTGAGTGTCAGCTCTCAGATACCTCCTCCCATCTCCCCAGGGACTATGACCCTACTATGGAACATCAGGCCATTGTGTCAACTACGGTCACTAAAACCATCTCACCTGGTGTTCCCACCCCCCCCCTCCCCCCACCCACCCACCCACTGCCTCCAAGCTAATTGTTTCCCAGTCCCACACAACTTGCTTCTGTGTCCTTCCAAAAATCCACAAACAGGACTGACTGGGCAGACCCATTGTTTCTGCCTCTTCTCTCTGTTTGAGCCCTATCTCCACCTATTGTTCACCCTTTATCCCTTCCCCCCATCCTCTGCATTAAAAAAACATTTTCCTAGCTAGTATCAGTTCTGAGAAAGGGTCACTCGATCCAATACGCTAATTCTGATTTCTCTTCACAGATGCTGCCAGACCTACTGAGTTGTTCCAGCAATTTCTGTTTTAGTTTCTGCTTCATAGAACATAGAACATAAAACATTTCAGGGACACCATCACACAAACTGGCTAAAGAACTACAACAGAAACTGAAACACCTGATCAGCGGATCCAGACACTCTATACAGTCAACACAGGAATTCTTGGACATCATCAGAAATATACATATAAACAAGGAAGAAACTATGGTCTCATTCGATGTAACGGCACTGTTCACCTCTATCGACAAAACCCTAGCCAGAGAAACAATAGCCAACCTGCTGGACATACAGTACAGACAACCTATCAACAAAGACTGCATATTCAAACTACTGGACCTGTGCCTCATAACACACTTCACATCCAATAACCAAATATATGAACAAATCAACGGCACACTCATGGGCTCACCCATCTCTGGACTCATAGCAGAAGCTGTAATGCAAAGATTAGAACAAACAGTCTTACCGCAAATTCAACCCAAACTCTGGGTCAGATATGTGGATGACACCTTTGTAATCATTAAAAACACAGAAAGAGAAAACACACACCAGATCATCAACACCATACTCACAGGAATCAGATTCACTAGAGAGGAAGAAAAGGATAACCAACTCCCAATCCCAAATGTGATGGTACAGAGAACACCGAACAGAGATTTCACCACAAAGGTATACAGGAAAGTCACACACACAGACCAAGTCCTGAACTACGAAAGCAACCACCCCAACACACACAAAAGAAGTTGCATCAAGACACTGTTCAAAAGGGCCACAACACACTGCAGTACACCAGAACTGCAAAAAGAGGAAGAAGAACACTCTACAATGTATTTGTCAAAAACAGATACCTCCGCAATTTCATCAACAGATGCCTAAGGGAAAGACAACGGAATGAGGACATGCCACAATCCAAAGGACTAGCCACGTTACCATACATCAAGAACATTTCTGAACTGACAGTCAGACTACTACGACCACTAGGACTCATAACAGCACACAAACCAACGGCCACTCTCAGACAACAACTCACCAGGGCAAAGGACCCGATACCCAGCATGAGCAAAACCAATGTAGTGTACAAAATCCCATGCAAGGACTGTACAAAACACTACATAGGACAAACAGGAAGACAGCTAACGATCCGTATCCATGAACACCAACTAGCAACGAATAGACACGACCAGCTATCGTTAGTAGCCACACCCGCAGATGACAAGAAACATGAGTTTGACTTTGACAACACTACTATTATAGGACAAGCCAAACAGAGAACAGCCAGGGAATTCCTAGAGGAATGGCACTCATCCACAGATTCTATCAACAAACACATCGACCTGGACCCAATATACCGGCCACTACAGCAGACAGCTGGAACTGACAACTGGAAGCGGCAGAGACAAACCACTATAAATGCCGGAGGAAACATCACAAAAGTGCTTCACAGGAGGCTCCCAAGCACTGAGGATGTCACCTAGACAGGGGATGAAACGTCTGCAACACAAATTCCCAGCTCGGCGAACAGAACCACAACAACGAGCACCTGAGCTACAAATCTTCTCATAAACTTTGAACATTACAGCGCAGTATAGGCCCTTCGGCCCTCGATGTTGCGCCGACCAGTCATACCAATCTGAAGCCCATCTAACCTACAGTATTCCATGTACGTCCATATGTTTGTGCAACGACAACTTAAATGCACTTCCTTTCAATATCACCAACAGGCAGTGAGGTGATTTCCTTTGAAATTGCTCCCCCCCGCAAAAGTGCATCAATTGACTTACTTTCTCAGGAACATGTTGCTAAAAATGCTGAGATCATTTTGAGGATCACTTTCCTGCCGTAGAGGATCCACTTACCAACACTAAGATCTTTATTATTGAGCTTTGTTCCTGAGCCATTGGTTTTGCTTTAGTTCCCTGCATCCCATCAACGAGCACATTTTCTTTGTAAATCTAACATGTGCAAGAAGAAACATAGAAACTCAGAGTTGGTGTATGTCATTCGGCCCTTGGAGCCTTCTCCACCATTCAGTAAGATCATGGGGTTGATCCACATTCCTGCTTTCTCTCCATGATCTAAAAATAAGACTGGCTGTTCCCCGTCTGGTAGACTGTGGATATGCCAAATTCTTTTCAGCTCTTCAAATTTCTTTGTTTGACATTCTTATCAACTTATCTTCTCATTTGTTTGCAACCATAAAGTTTTCTCAATCTTTAGACCCCTTAGTATTTCTAATGCCTTTCTTCTATTGATAGTTATTATGTTTAATTGTTCTGTAGGTATCTCAGCATGATAGTAGTGAAGCAAGGATCCTGAGCTGGGGTTTGTCCACTCCAAATGCTTTTATTTGTCTCTCTTCTTTTTTATCTCCTTTACTTATCTCTTGACCCAAGCTTGGATTACATTAGGGGTAGTGAGGAATTCCAGTGTGGACCTGGTGGTGTGTGGGCCCAGCAGGAGCCCCGCGGCGGTGGTGTGTGGCCCCAGCAGGAGCCCCACGGCGGTGGTGTGTGGCCCCAGCAGGAGCCCTGTGGCGGTGGTGTGTGGGCCCAGCAGGAGCCCCGCGGCGGTGGTGTGTGGCCCCAGCAGGAGCCCTGCAGCGGTGGTGTGTGGCCCCAGCAGGAGCCCTGTGGCGGTGGTGTGTGGCCCCAGCAGGAGCCCCGTGGCGGTGGTGTGTGGCCCCAGCAGGCGCCCTGCGGGGCGGTGGCTGGTAGGCCCCATGGCAGTGGCAGGTGGGCCCAGCGCGGGCCTGTGGGGGCTGCAGGTGGGTCCAGCTCGGGCCTCATAATGGTGAATAAGCCCTGATTTACTTTTCGGGGTGACATATGACCTGGCATCAGAAGGGGGCGACTTTATTGTCAGTTGCATCTGCCGCTGACAATGGCGGAAGATCACCATGGCCACTTTGAGGCAGACCCAGTGGTGAATGATGCAACTGTGGCGTTGGTGGGTCTAGCGCAGGTGTTGGCGAGTCAGTGACTGAGGCGAATCAGCCCAGTGGCAATAGGCGGTGCCTTCAACATTGGTTGGTTCCAGTGTAGATGGTGACGAGGCAGTGGGATGAGATGAGGGGATGACAGTGCAGGCATCATTGATGATGATCTGGCTCAGGACTGATGTTCTCTCTCTAAGCTTTAGATTTCCATTTTTTTCTGATTCTTAAACTATCCAAAATAGCACCAACTTGTGACAACAGTGGAAATGCTTTTCAATATAATTTATTGTTTTTCTCACTGTAAAATATGCAAGATTAAAATCATTCATTCACTCTTTAATGTTTCCTGCCTCACTTAGCCCCTTAGTTACTTATTTAGTGCTTTTGATATCCGCTACCATGAAGACTAATGCAAAGTTTTTATTCAATTCCTTTGCCATTTTCTGGTTCCCGATTATTATATCCCCAGCCTCATTCTATAATGGATCTATATTTACTAATGCATCTCTTTTACTTTTTATGTACTTAAATTGACTTTTTAAAAGATGCATTCTTTCGTGGGCCGAGGGCATCGCTAACAAGACTAACAAGCCCATTCCTAATTATCCAGAGGGCAACCACATAGCTGTGGGTCTGGAGTCACATGTAGGCAAGACCAGATAAGAATAGCAGAACGTCAGTAAACCAGATGGTTTTCTCCCCCCAGCAATTGACAATGAATTCATGACCACCATTAGATTCTTAATTTCATTGTATTCAAGTTCACCACCTGTCATGGTGGGATTTGACCCCTGGTCATTATCTGTGTCTCTGGATTAGCCGTCCAGTGTTCATTCCACTAGGCTGTCACTTACCCACACCTCCCCTTGCTGTCTGTTTTTATATTACGTCCTAGTTTTAACTCGATTTAGTTAGGCAAGGGGTGTAATGTGTTCAGGGGCTGACTGACTCTGGCAGAATTGAAACTATGCATCACAATGACAGTGGTAGCACTGTTGATGACACTTTCCATCACTTTGCTGATGATTGAGAGTGGACTGATGGGTGGTAATTGTCCAATTTAGATACATCCTGTTTTTTTGTGGAAAGGAATTACCTGGATAATTAAGTGCATTGTTGGATTGAAGCCAGCATTGCAACCGTACTGTAACTGCTTGGCTAGCGCAGCTATTTCTGGGGCATAGGTCTTCAGTGCTATTGCCATAATATCATCAGGTGTTGGCTTAAGTGAGCTGGTTTATAGGTTTAACAGAAAAGGTGGTTGAGGAACACTTGGCAGAAATTTAAGAAAGTAGTTCACAACTGACAGCAAAGCTATATTCCAGTGACGAGGACCGACTCTGGGAAGGGATTGAACTGACCTGGTTAACCAAGGAAGTTAGGCATGGTATCAAATTCAAAGAAAAAAAAATGCACAATCTGGCAAAATTAGTGGTAAACCAGAGAATTGGGCAAGCGTTAAAAGCCACCAAATGAAGACAAAAAATATAGGGAGAAAATAAACTGGGCAAGTTTAGTAATAGCAGAGTATTGAGAAATACACATTGAAATCAACTGAGACAACAAAGCTTCATGAAGGGGAAATCACACCTGATAAATTTATTAGAGTTCTCTGAAGTAACAAGCAGGATAGATAAAGGGGAACCAGCAGATGCAATTCATTTTGATCACCAATTAGGTTTTGTTATGTTTCATTATGTCCTGCATATAGCATACTTAAGACAAGAGTCATGGTGTAGGGAGTATATATTAGCAGGGAGAGAGAATTGGTTGACTAATAGAAAATTGAAAGTTTAGATAGAGGTCGTTTTCAGGATGGCAACCTATAATTAGTGGAATGCTGCAAGGGTCAGGGCAGGAGCCACTTTTATTTACAACATATTAATACATTGGATGAGGAAAGATAATGTACTATTGCCAAGTTTGCAGAAGTGAGTGGGTAAAACTTTAGCAGATTAAAAAAAATTGTTCATGGGATATGGGTGTCACTGGCTAGGCCAGCATTTATTGCCTATCTCTAATTATCCAGAGGACAGCTCAGAGTAAGTCACATCGCTGTGGGTCTGGAATTGCATGTATGCCAGATCAGGTGAAGAAAGTTATTTCCTTTCCTAAAGAACTTGAATGGACTAGGTGAGTTTTTACGACAATCAACACTGGTGCGAGGTCATCATTAATGAGGTGACTTTCTAATTCCCAATGTTTATTAAATCCAAATTTCACCATCTGTTCGTGGGATTTCTGAATCATTAGTTTCTTGATCATTAGTCCAATGACGACATCCTTATTCCTCAAATGGACTATGTTGTGAGAAAATGTGAGGTGATACAATTTGGCAGGAAGAATAGAAGGGCTGAATATTATTTAAATGGGGAAAGACTGCAAAAACTTGTGGGACAGAGGTGTGTTTGGGAGTCCTTGTGCATGAATTATAAAAAAGCTACTGTCAAAGGTTTAGTGGGCAGTAGGAAGGCAAATGAACTGTTTGTTAGCTATTATTTTGATGGAATGGCATACAAAGATAGGGAGGTCTTGCAAAAACTATACAAGGCAGTAGTCAGAGCGCAGCTGGAATACTGTGAATAGCGTTTGTCCCCATATTTAAGCAAAGATACTGAAATTTGAGGCAGTCCGGAAAAGACTCACTAGATTCATCCTGGGTATGGAGGGATTTTCTTACGAGGAGAGGCTGAGTAAGTTGTACTTAAACTGAATGGAGTTTTGAGGAATGAAAGGGGACTGTATTGAAACACACAGATTCTTCAAGGGTTGACAGAGTCAGCCTGTAGAATTCTTTACTGCAGAAGGCTGTCAAGGTTTGGTTGTTAAGTATATTCAAAGTTAAAAATCATACAATACCAGGTTATAGTCCAAGACGTTTATTTGGAAACACTCGCTTTCGGAGTGCCGCTCTTTCATCAGGACCACCAGGCTTTTAATCTGTATATGAGTCAAGAGCTATGTGGAGAAGTAGAGTTAAAGATTATCAGAATAGCCATGATCTCAAAGAACTTGTTGAGCTGGATGGCCTATATCTGCTGCTGTATCTTCATGTTCTATGGCCCTTAGCCTTTGCAGCATCCAGTGTCTTCAGCCATTTTCTTGTTATCACATGGAGTAAATTGGATTATTTAAAGATCCAAAATCTGTGATTTTGGGGACTTATGGAAGTAGTTGAGATGGATCATCCATTTGGCACTTGCAGCAGAAGAACATATAAATCAGGTTTCTGATTTATTCTCAATCTAAAGAGCTTAACTCCTGTCCCTAATCTTGCGTATTTCGCCAATGTTTGTACTTACCAGGGGCTTTTCCTCTCCTTCCTGCAATAGTGGCTTTTCTTTGTACCCTGCCCATTTAGAATATATGTTATTTTGAGGCCAATTTTTGATTGTTGTCCCCTGGAGAAAATGGCAGCATCCTGTGTCTTTGTATCTAATCACGCCAACTAGTCTCAAGGAATATACCTTAACAATTCGGTTGTCATTCTGCAAACTTGTTATTTTTACATCACTACCTCTAACCTTAGCTGGATGTTTCCATTCTTTTTGCTTTTCCTTTTCATAATATACCATGTCCCTGGAATAAAGTTCATTTCTGATGGTCCTTTATGATTCTTTAAGTCTTGCCAAATTGACTCTGAAACCTCCCCCCCGCCCAATGAATCCTCTCCTGCCACCGCCTCCCCCCCCCAATATGGACCATTCATGCTCTCAGAAAAAGTGTGGAGCTAATTATAGTCTTTTCTCAAGCAGATGGTTGTTCATTACCGAAGGAGTTTTTGGATTCCTCTCAAAAAACAAATTGACATGGACTTTATTTAATCCAACCATTTTCAGTGAGTTGTTTGCATTGATTCCCCATTGCCAGGGCAGATATTAATTTCCAAATTGGCTAGTCGACAGGATTTTATGAAGCACCTCTTTTATTACAATGTGATATATTCCACACAAACCATAACGAAAGGGACTGTCCACTGCTATATTCATTACCAGAGTATTCATCTTTTAATACATATACCCAATGGCAAATTTCCAACCTCATTATCAGGAGTTTAGCCAGTATCCCCAGTCTGGCTCCTGTCCATTCTTTTCACTGTTACCTAATGTAGTTGTCATGTCTATGAAGTGCAAGATGAAGTATTTTTCTCTTATTCCATTCATTCATAACTGTTTCTACAACTTTGTTAAGACTCTTTCTGACTATAGGCTGTGATGGCATCCTCCTGTATTTCTTGCTTATCTCATCATTGTTCCATCTATAAATTTAGTATCCTCATCATGGCTTACTCTTGTATCCTTTAATATGACTTTAACATGTGAGACGATGGCTGGGTAAACAGCCAGTGTAGTTGAGATAATTAGCCTCTTTTTCCCCATATCTGCTATCACCTGATGCTATAACCCGCTTAATATTTTGATTTGTGAAGTTAGGTCTTGTTAAGAGAATATAGTAAATCCTGATTGTATGAACAACAAAATCATTATCTTGTTGTGTTCTATGTCTATTTTTAATTTGATCCTTTTTTTATAGATGGACTACTCAATTAGTGGTCACATTCCAAGAATCTTTAGACTTTGGAGGAATTCCTACAGATTGGAGGGTAGCTAGTGTAACCAAAGTATTTAAAATGGAGGTAATTTCTCAACCAGTGAGTCTGATATCGGTAGTGGGTAAGGTGATAGAATCCATTGTCAAAGATTTTATAGCAGAGCATTTAGAAAACACTGGTAGAATCAGACACAGTCAGTATAGATTTACATAGGGAAGTCATGCTTAACAAATCTACTAGAGTTCTTTGAGGTCGTAATTAGTAGAGTTGGTCAGGGGAAGCCAGTAGATGTGGTTTATTTGGACTTTCAGAAGGCGTTTGACAAAGTCCTGCATTAAAGTTCCCACCTCAGGCGACTCTCTGTGGAGTTTGCACGTTCTCCCCGTGTCTGCGTGGGTTTCCTCTGGGTGCTCCGGTTTCCTCCCACAATCCAAAGATGTGCAGGTTAGGTGAACTGGCCATGCTAAATTGTCCGTAGTGTTAGGTGAAGGGGTAAATGTAGGGGAATGGGTCTGGGTGGGTTGCTCTTCGGCAGGTTGGTGTGGACTTGTTGGGCTGAAGGGCCTGTTTCCACACTGTAAGTAATCTAATCTAATCTAATGGTTAAATTACATTAAAGCACGTAGAATTAAGGATAGTATATGAGATGGATAAAAATTTGGTTAGCAGGCAAGAAACAAAGAGTAGGAATAAATGGGCCTTTTTCTGAATGGCAGGCAATGACTGGTGGGGTACCGCAGGGAGCAACACTAGGACCTCAGCTGTTCACAATTTATGTTAACTATTTTCTAATCAACCTGTTCAGAGATGTTATTACCCACCTCTGGAACAGGTGGGACTTGATTTAGATGAGGGAATTAAATCTAATATCTCAAAATTGGTAAATGACACAAAGCTGGGAAGGAGGACAAGCTGTGAGGAGGATGCACTTGTGTTGCAGTGTGATTTGGACAGTCTGAGTGACTAATCTTAAAATGCATGGCAGGTGTATTATAATCCAGATAAATGTGATGTTGTCCATTTTGATAGCAAAAATAGAAAGGCAAATTATTACTTGTATGGCAATAAATTGAGAGAAGGGAATTTTGATCGATATCTGGGTGTCCATGTGCGTTAGTTACTGAAAGTAAGGGTGCAGGTACAACAGACAGTAAAGAAGCCAAATTGTATGTTGGCCTGCCTGCATAGTAAGAGGTTTGAGTACAGGAACAAGGGTGTCTTGCTGCAATTGTATAGAGCATTGCTGAGGTCACATATGGAAGATTATGTGCAGTTTTGGTCTCCTTATCTGACGAAGGATGTTTTTGCTATAGAAAGAGTACAGCAAAGGTTTACCAAAATGATTCCTGGGATGGCAGGACTGGCATATGAGGAAACATTGAAATGATTAGGATTGTAATCCCTTGAGTTTAGAAGAATAGGGGGGATTCATTACAATCTATAAAATTCCAATAGCATTAGACAGATTAGATTTAGGGAGGGTGTTCCTAATGGTGGGGGAGTCTAGAACCAGGCATTGGAGGTTAAGACAAGGAGTAAATCTTAGGATTGAGATGAAGAGAAATTCCTTCACCCAGAGAGTGCTAAAGCTATGGAATTCACTACGACAGAAAATGGTTGAGGCCAATACATTGTGTTTTCAAGGAGGAGGTAGATACCAGAATCAAGGGGTATGGGTGAGGATCGAATTAGGGTATTGAGTTCAATAGTTGAATGGTGGAGCAGACTCAAAGCATCAAATGACTTATTCCCACTCGTATCTTTTATGTTTCTATGTAATAGTAGAGTATTTATCAGAATAAATTTAATTTCAAGAGAAAGTGGTTTATCCCAACTATGTTACAAGGAACTATTGTTCTTTTTGGTGATTTCAGCTTGTTGTCATCCCAAACCTAGAAAACCTTTTAAGTTCCTTAACCTTATTCCAGTCCTTATTATTTATGGGATCTAAACAGTATTTTAACTAATTCACTTCATACCACACATTGTGGACTAGGTTAGAGTAATAATCTCTAGATTACTACCTGACCTGTGAGCTCAGCAGAAGTTAAAGTTTCTAGAACAAGCAATAGGACAGAGAATATGGAAAGTCTCAGTAATCTAAATTCAGGCACAACAGATAAGGGGACAGTTATGAGGAGGGAGCAGTCAACATATGACTGAGGGTGTTGTATTTAAATATATAAAGTGTACAAAACAAAATAAATGAGCTTGTAACACAGATTGAAATTGGAAGGTATGATTTTGTGGGTATCACAGACACATTGGTGCAAGAAGATCAGAGCTGTGAACTAAATATCCAAGGATACAGGAAAGGTAGGCAGATGGACAGAGATGGCGAGGGTTGTCTGGTTCATAAGAAATGAAATTAAATCAAGAGCAAGAAGTAATATAGAGTCTGAGGTGTGCAATCTGTATTGGTAGAGTCGAGGAAGTGCAAAGGGAAAAAGACCCTGATGGGAGTTATGTACAGGCCTCCGAGCAGTAGTCAAGATATGGAGAAGAAAATAAATCAGGAGATAGAAAAGGCATGTAAGAAAGGCACTATCACACTCATCGGACACTCCAATATGCAGGTGGACTGGGTAGTGTATCTCATGAAAAAGAGTTCACTGAATATCTGTGAGATCGATTTTGGAACAGCTTGTGGTAGAGCCCACTGGGGAACAGGTAATTCTGGATTTAGTGATGTGTAATGAGGTAGATTTGATTAGGGAGCTGAAGTGAAGTAATGAACCTCTGGGGGCAGTGATCAGAAAATGAGAGAATTCAGTTTGAGAGGGAGAAGATTTAACTCAGATGGAATGGTATTACAATTGAATAAAGGTAACTGCAAAGACATGAGGGAAGAACTGGCCAGAGTTGATTTAAGGGGAGCAGCATTAGGAGGCGTTTCTGGGGGTGATTTGGGAGGCACAGCAGAAATTCAACCCAAGGAAAAAGAAACATATTCAGAGGAGGATGAAACAATCATGACTAACAAGGGAAGTCATGGACAGCGTAAAGGCGAAAATCAAGCATACGATGTGGTGAAGACTCGTGGGAATCCAGACTCAGAGTCATAGAGACGTCTGGGAAATTTAACGGACAGTGAAATTCACAACTGATCTTGGAGGAACTGTTTGGGCGAAGTCACAGCACAGAAAGAGATAAGTGAATTGTTTTAAGTGTGACCTACAGAAAGTCTGCAGCAGTGAGTAGAGTGGGTTCTTTCTTGATTATATGTTTTTTGAGATATGTCTCTTGATTAAACTTAAACCATTTGACCTGGGGCAGTGTTTTGTAGAGGAATAAGACGGTGTTATTTTCTGGGTCTGTAGATTGTGAAGGAGCAAAATGGTCTTTAGTAGAGTGACATGCGCTTCTTGTCAGATGTGGGAGCTTAGGCAGATCTTACGGGTTACTGCGGATAATATCTGCAATACGGCTGTTGGTTGCAAATCCTATCAGATTGAATGGATCGGTTGGAGAGAGTTAGAGGCAATGAGGAATTTGCAACAGCAACGGTATGTGATGGATGGCAGTTATAGGAAGGGGGATAATCTCAGATACAGTCACATAGATGGGTTAACTCCAGGAAAGGTAAGAGAGATAGGCAGGTAGTGCAGGAGTCTTCTGTGGCTATCCCCATTTCAAACAAGTCAGCTGTTTTGGAAAATGTAGGGTGTGATCGATTCACAGGGGAATGTAGCACGAACAATCAAGTTTCTGGTATTGAGACTGGCTCTAATGGTTCCAAGAGATCAATTGTGTTAGGGAACTCTCTAGTCCAAGGTACAGACAGACGTTTCTGTGGCCAGCAGTGAAAAATCAGAGTGGTGTGTTGCTTCCCTGGTGCCAGGATCAAGGATATCTCAGAGAGGGTGCAGAATGTTCTCAAGGGGGAGAGGGGCCAGCAAGAGGTCATTGTCCACATTGGAACCAATGACATAGGAAGGGAAAAGGTTGAGAGTCTGAAGGGAGATTACAGAGAGAGGCAGGAATTTAAAAAGGAGGTCCTCGAGTGTAGTAATATCTGGATTACTCTCGATGCTACAAGCTAGTGAGGGCAGGAAGAGGACGATAGAGCAGATGAATGCATGGCTGAAGAGCTGGTGTATGGGAGAAAGATTCACATTTTTGGATCATTGGAAGCTGTTTTCGAGTAGAAGTGACCAGTACAAGAAAGAAGGATTGTACTTAAATTAGAAGGGGACTAATATACTGGCAGGGAGATTTGCAAGAGCTGTTTTGGAGGATTTAAACTAGTAAGGTGTGGTGGGGGGGGAGGTGGAGGAGCCGTGGGACTCAGGGAGATAGGGAGAAAAGAGATCAATCTGAGACTGGTACAGTTGAGAACAGAAGTGAGTCAAACAGTCATGGCAGGCAGGGACAAGGTGGGACTAATAAATTAAACTGCATTTATTTCAGTGCAAGGTGCCTAACAGGGAAGGCAGATGAACTCAGGGCATGGTTAGGAGCATGGGATATCATAGCAATCACAGAAACATGGCTCAGGAATGGGCCGGACTGGCAGCTTAATGTTCCAGGATATTAAGGCCACAGGAAGAATAGAAAGGGAGACGAGAGAGGAGGGGGAGTGGCGTTTTTGATAAGGGATAGCATTACTGTTGTACTGAGGGAGGATATTCCCGGAAATATATCCAAGGAAGTTATTTGGGTGGAATTGAGAAATAAGAAAGGGATAATCACCTTATTGCGATTGTATTATAGACCCCCTAATAGTCTGAGGGAAATTGAGAAGCAAATTTGTAAGGAGATCTCAGCCATCTGTAAAAATAAGAAGTGTCAGTGAGGGAGCATTTTGGGGCCAGCGACCATAATTCTATTAGATTTAAAATAGTGATGGAAAAGGATAGACCAGATCTAAAAGTTGAAGTTCTAAATTGGAGAAAGGCCAATTTTGACGGTATTAGAGTTATAGAGTCATAGAGATGTACAGCATGGAAACAGACTCTTCGGTCCAACCCATCCATGCCGACCAGACATCCCAACCCAATCTAGTCCCACCTGCCAGCACCCGGCCCATATCCCTCCAAACCCTTCCTATTCATATACCCATCCAAATGCCTCTTAAATGTTGCAATTGTACCAGCCTCCACCACATCCTCTGGCAGCTCATTCCATACACGTACCACCCTCTGCGTGAAACAGTTGCCCCTTAGGTCTCTTTTATATCTTTCCCCTCTCACCCTAAACCTATGCCCTCTAGTTCTGGACTCCCCGACCCCAGGGAAAAGACTTTGTCTATTTATCCTATCCATGCCCCTCATAATTTTGTGAACCTCTATAAGGTCACCCCTCAGCCTCCGATGCTCCAGGGAAAACAGCCCCAGCCTGTTCAGCCTCTCCCTATAGCTCAGATCCTCCAACCCTGCCAACATCCTTGTAAATCTTTTCTGAACCCTTTCAAGTTTCACAACATCCTTCTGAAAGGAAGGAGACCAGAATTGCATGCAATATTCCAGCAGTGGCCTAACCAATGCCCTGTACAGCTACAACATGACCTCCCAACTCCTGTACTCAATGCTCTGACCAATAAAGGAAAGCACACCAAACGCCTTCTATTAGGCAAGAACTTTCAAAAGCTGACTGGGGGCAGATACATTAAGGACAAAAGGGTAATTAGAGAGAGAATAGGGTCCCTCAAAGATCAGCAAGGTGGCCTTTGTATGGAGCCACAGCAAATGGGAGAGTTACTAAACAAGTATTTTGCATCAGTATTCACTGTGGAAAAGGACATGGAAGATATAAAATGTAGGGAAATAGATGGTGACATCTTGCGAAATGTCCATTTACAGAGGAGGAAATGCTGGATGTCTTGAAATGCATAAAGGTGGATAAATCCCCAGGACCTGATCGGGTGTACCCTAGAATTCTGTGGGAAGCTAGGGAAGTGATTGCTTGGCCTCTTGCTGAGATATTTGTATCATCGATAGTCACAGGTGAGGTGCCGGAAGACTTCAGGTTGGCTTACGTGTTGCCACTGTTTAAGAAGGGTGGTAAGGACAAGCCAGGGAACTATAGACCAGTGAGCCTGACCTCAGTGGTGGGCAAGCTGTTGGAGGGAATCCTGAGGGACACGATGTACATGTATTTGGAATGGCAAGGACTGATTAGAGATAGTCAACATGGCTTTGTGCATGGGAAATCATGTCTCACAAACTTGATTGAGTTTTTTGAAGAAGTAACAAAGAGGATTGATGAGGGCAGAGCGGTAGATATTATCTATATGGACTTCAGTAAGTCATTCGACAAGGCTCCCCATGTGAGATTGGTTAGCCAGGTTAGATCTCATGGAATACAGGGAGAATTAGCCATTTAGATACAGAACTGGCTCAAAAGTAGAAGACAGAGGGTGGTGGTAGAGGGTAGACTGGAGGCCTGTGACCAGTGGAGTGCCACAAGGATCAGTGCTGGGACCTCTACTTTTTGTCATTTATATAAATGATTTGGATGCGAGCATAAGAGGTACAGTTAGTAAGTTTGCTGATGACACCAAAATTGAAGGTGTAGTGGACACTGAGGAAGGTTACCTCAGGTTACAGCAGGATCTTGATCAGATGGGCCAATGGGCTGAAAAGTGGCATTTGGAGCTTTATTCGGATAAATGCGAGGTGCTGCATTTTGGGAAAGCAAATCTTAGCAGGACTTATACACTTAATGGTAAGGTCCTCGGGAGTGTTGCTGAACACAGAGACCTTGGAGTGCAGGTTCATAGTTCCTTGAAAGTGGAGTTGCAGGTAGATAGGATAGTGAAGGCGGTGTTTGGTATGCTTTCCCTTATTGGTCAGAGTATTGTGTACAGGAGTTGGGAGGTTATGTTGTGGCTGTACAGGACATTGGCTAGATCACTGTTGGAATATTGCATGCAGTTCTGGTCTCCTTCCTATCGGAAAGATGTTGTGAAACTTGAAAGGGTTCAGAAAAGATTTACAAGGATGTTGCCAAGATTGGGCTATAGGGCTGGGGCTGTTTTCCCTAAAGTGTCGGAGGCAGTGGGATGACTTTGTAGAGGTTTACAAAATTATGGGGGGCATGGATAAGATAAATAGGCAAAGTCTTTTCCCTGGGGCGGGGGCATCCAGAAGTAGAGGGCATAAGTTTAGGGTGAGAGGGGAAAGATATAAAAGAGACCTAAGGAGCAGTATTTTCACACAAGGTCAGTTTAGGATATCTGGTTGGCTCAAATGAGTTGGATTGAAGCGTTTATTTCTGTGTGATATGACTCTATAAGTAGCTGTAAGCAACGTCAGGAGGATATGATCAGATTTTTACTACATACGTGTGTATTATTTGATTGGTTATTTTTCTGGATTCGGTGTCATTAACCACTCTTATAAGTAATCCCCGCATCTCTGCAGTCTGTTGTTAATTTGCCCATCAGCTTGAAAAATGATAATAAGTCCAAGAGGTTACACTTCTATACACTGATCAGTGGAACATATACTTGAAAAGTAGAATTATCACACTTATCAGACTATTGTTCAGACTCTGAGTGTACAAATTGTTTGGTCTAAATAAAGCATATGAACATTATTTTATTTAGAAATGTGAACAAACGTTTCTCAGCCATACACTGCCTATAATTATAAAGATACTACTCGCTTTCTTTTTCAATATGAACACTAAGTCATTAACCCACTTTTTGCACAATAGAACAGGCTATTGATTAAGAACTAACTCAACTTTTCTTATTGTCCAAGACTTGAAACTGGAAAAGATTTACAAGGATGTTGCCAGGGTTTGGGCGTTTGAGCTTTAGAGAGAGGCTGAATAGGCTGGGGCTGTTTTCCCTGAATCATCAGAGGCTGAGGGTTGACCTTACAGAGGTTTAGGCTTTTGCCCAAAACATCGATTTTCCTGCTCCTTAGATGCTGCCGGAACTGCTGTGCTTTTCCAGCACCACTCTAATCTAGACCCTTTATAAAATCATGAGGGGCATGGATAGAGTAAATAAATAAGAACTTTTTCCTGGGGTGGGGGTGTCCAGAACTCAAAGGGCAATAGGTTTAGGGTGAGAGTGGAAAGATTTAAATGGATCAAAGGAGCAACTTTTTCATGCAGAGTGTGGTGTGTGTATGGAATGAGCTGCCAGAGGAAGTGGTGGAGGCTGGTACAATGACAACATTTAAAATGCATCTGGATGAGTATAAGAAAAGGAAGGGTTTAAGGGATATATAGGCCAAGTGCTGGCAAATGAGACTAGATTAATTTAGGATATCTGGTCGGCGTGGACAAGTTGGACCGAAGAGTCTGTTTCCAGGCTGTACATCTCTATAACTCTATGACTTAATCAGGATTTGGAGATGCCGGTATTGGACAGGTGTGTACAAAGTTAGAAATTCTACTTTTCAAGTATATATTCCACTAATCGTGTATAGAAGTGTAACCTCTTGGACTTATTATCATTTTTCAAGCTACTGGGCAAATTAATGACAGACTGCAAAGATGCGGGGATTACTTATAAGAGTGGTTAGTGACACCGAATCCAGAAAATTAACCAATCAAATAATACACACGTGTGTAGTAAAACTCTGATGATATCCTCCTGAAGTTGCTTACAGCTACTTATAGAGTCATACCACACAGAAATAAACCCCTCGGTCCAACTTATTTGTGCCGACCAGATATCCTAAATTGTCCTTGTGTGAAAATATTGCTCCTTAGGTCTCTTTTATATCTTTTCCCTCTCACCCTAAACCTATGCCATCTCATTCTGGACTCCCCCACCCCAGGGAAAAGACTTTGCCTATTTATCCTATACATGCCCCTTATAATTTTGTGAACCTCTATAAAGTCACCCCTCTGCCTCCAACACTCCAGGGAAAACAACCCCAGCCCTATAGCCCAACCCTGGCAACATCCTTGTAAATCTTTTCTGAACCCATTCAAGTTTCACAACATCTTTCCGATAGGAAGGAGACCAGAATTGCACGCAACATTCCAACAGTGGTCTAGCCAATGTCCTGTACAGCCACAACATAACCTCCCAACTCCTGTACACAATACTCTGACCAATAAAGGAAAGCACACCAAATGCCTTCTTCCCTATCCTATCTACCTGCAACTCCACTTTCAAGGAGCTATGAACTTGCACTCCAAGGTCTCTTTGTTCAGCAACACTCCCTAGGACCTTACCATTAAGGTGTATACGTCCTGCTAAGATTTGCTTTCCCAAAATGCAGCACCTCGCACTTATCTAAATTAAACTCCATCTGCCACTTCTCAACCCATTTTAACTTTTACTTAATCAGAAAAGAGAGGTTGGCTGCAGCAGTAAAACTGTCAACTGCTTTTTCTGGCCAGTTTTCTTGGAGTATGATGATCACATCTTGATGTTACATTGCAGTAGAAGGCTGTATTTCCTTTCTCAGTGTTAAATTGATTGCCAGCCTTTAACAGTCTATATATTCTCTATTTGACCTGTTTACGAAGCTCTACATGAAATGTCTCTGTACTCTGCATGGATAAACTGGAAAGCATGACTCCTTCATTCAGCGTACCTCTCAATCTCTCTCCATGCACACAAATGTGCACATCCATATGTTTGCACCCTTCCCTATGGTTAAGCTTTGTGTCATGTATGCCCCTACAACATAGCTCTATTGCATCTTTGACCTTGATGGTTTTCCAAAGTCATCCATATGCCTATACTTTTGCTGAGACCCTGGTATCTTCATTTGCACCAAGTATGTAGGGAATGGTTTTGGGAGAGAGCTAAACGAGTAAAATTTAACAGCTATGAAACTTTGATAGTTGTACCAACTTAGAGGGATCGGCTCAAACCCTTTAACACAGACCTAATGACTGAATCCCCCACGTTGAATAATATTTCTGCCTGCACAATCTTTGCACAGATGGTAAAAAATTTTGATTTAGTCAAAATGGGATTAGAGGCCTGAATCTGGATGTTCCATTCATGAACATGGCCCTTACCATTTTCTTTGGAGGGGAGCGGTTAGTTTGGAGTTGCACTTTGTACATCCATAGATCACAGAGGCAACCATGGTAAGGTGCAGGTGCCTTCAGATACATGGAATTTTTGTTAGTGGAATGTCTAACAGATGCGTTGTGCATTTTGGATCTTTTGTGAGAACATCTAAACTGAGCAGAGTTCTTTGGACAGGTTAGGTACCAGGACACATTTGTGAGAGGTAAGGTGCCTTTGGAAGAGGTCAAGTATCCTTGGCAGTTGCGAAATTAGACATGAATTATGTATAAAAATGGGATAAATTCATCAGAATGGTCAAGGAAGATGTTAAATCATTGAATCCATTGCACTTTAAATGTTTGGGGAAAAACGGTCTGTGGCATTTGGTAAAAAATGTTTCTTGACTCTAGATGTAAGGTTGAGGAGTATCATTTTAGGATTAATGCTGCCTGTCTGCTTTCACAATAATTATTAATACAATGGTACATATCAGCTCACAATTTCACATATCGTTTCAAATAGTTATATATTCTTTGAAGTGGCACTATACATACAAATGCTTAAAAGGGATTAAAGAAAGTGAACTTTTTTAAATTGGTAAGTTTTAAAATAATTAATTCATTATTGTCACTACTTTATTTAATCTTGGTATTAGTCCTGAGATCTCCATATAATGATTGCTTCAAAAGGAGATTACAGCAGTGCATTCAACAGAAGGACGTTGTTAAAGTAACCTTAAGATGTCTGAGTCTAATGTCTGTGTTTCACAGAAGAGGTCACATGACTGTGGCAAACTAGGAAGTTCATGTGTAGATGATTGCATTTCAATCTAAAAATGTGTATATTATCTTGTACATTTTAACTTACACAAGTTACCAAATATAAACATGACTATTCTCATGTCGTACCAGTTCATTATTCCACTCAGTCTATGTGTACTGAAATAACTGCAAAGCTGCCGGTATCTTGTCACCAAGTCACACTTTATTTACTTGTGTACAGTACACTAGATGTGGCCAGCCAGCTTGGAGCCAGTCTCCTGAATTGAGGAGATTCTAAATTCCATGTTTATGAGGCTTCCTGATTGGCTCGGGTTAACAAACCTGATCAAGGATCACATAGCCAAGAGATCCACCTGATTCCAATCAATATACATATGTATTGCAGACATTGTCCTAAAATCATGCTGGTCTCTGAATGATATGTGGCTGTGTTGTAGTCCTTGACTGTTTAGCTGGATGTTATAGTTTCCCCAAGGAATGTCATTCATGTGTTACTTGTTGCGGTGCTGTTTTTGTTCCATTTCTGTTGTTGGGTTATTGTGGAC
Organism: Chiloscyllium punctatum; assembly: GCF_047496795.1. Taxonomy (NCBI): domain Eukaryota; kingdom Metazoa; phylum Chordata; class Chondrichthyes; order Orectolobiformes; family Hemiscylliidae; genus Chiloscyllium; species Chiloscyllium punctatum. Next base: position 117,638,473 of record NC_092746.1, on the reverse strand, counting down.
CTAAGGGTCTGATGGTTGATGTCTGATTTGTGCAGGTCTTGCATTCACCTCTTCCTGCTGAGGAACAGCTTCTCCAGTTGAGTGTATGTGCTTATGGTTGCAATGGTACATCTGGATGTTCACTTCCACCATGTATGATCAAGATGACAACTGCTTCACGCAGGTCCCAAATTGTCATCTGGGATGACTTTTGCTGAGTGTATTGAAGATTTGTGCCTTGCCTGGCTATTCAGTGTTCAACTCTGTCAATGGCTTAGCAGTCTTGACAAAATGAAATGTAGCTTTCTGCCATTTCACCCTGATTTTGTTACTCACACCTGTTTTATCACCATTTTCATCCAATATCTCTCTAGTGGCCAGCTGTACTTGCTTGTTCTTCTTTTAAGCCAAACACTTGTGTGAAAAATGGTTCAGTTGCCTGCAGTTAGAACACTGCTTTCCCCATGTTCAATACGCCACCTCTTCCTTTGCATGATGTCCTCTGTCTATGATTGGAGGATCTAGCAGCACAATGAAAAACCTGAAGTGATTTGACAAGAATGTGCTGATGGTTAACAACTTCAGCACTTCTCCATATGTCAACTGCTGTCCTGAGTGTGAGTTTCTTTTCTCTTCAGAAATGTGCTGACACGGTGTGATCTCTTATGCCTAATACAATCTTGCCATTAATTAGATTATCATTTAATTGTGCAAATTCACAGGTTTCTGTATTGAATTCATAACATTATGTGCTGATCAATGGATATTAGCTTATTTTGATTCCTAATATTGAATATATGGGAGGTGATGGCCTAGTGATATTATCACTAGATTATTAATTCAGAAACTCAACTAACGCTCTTGGGCCTCGAATACCGACACAGCAGATGGTGGAATTTGAATTTAATTTTAAAAATCGGTATCTAGTAATCTACCGATGACCATGAAACCATTGCTGATTTTGGGAAAAACCCATTCTGGCTTACTAATTTCATTTAGGAAAGGAAATCTGCCATCCTCACTTGGTGTGGCCTACGTGTAACTCCCAACTTCTCATGACCTCAACTACCCTCAGAAATGGCCTAGTAAGCCACTCAGTTCAAGGGCAGCTAAGGACAGGCAATAAATGCTGGCCATCCAGTCATCCCCACAAGTAAATACATAACATTCAATTGGGGTTCAAAGTTTTTAAAATAACTGTCATGTATTTTTTTTTCTGCTCTTCAAAGAGATTTAACGTTGAATATATTTTAAAACAGGGATAAAAGTGCAACAATTTGTAACTATTCTGGTTTGCTCAATAAACTTGTTGCTACTTCATAATTCTGCCATTACATACAGAAGAAATTCTGGTTTTGCTTCATATTCCCTGTCATTTAACAGGAGCTGGTAGGAGAAAAGGTTGATTTATTTTCTCTTATCCTGTATTTTAATTGTTGGCTGCTTCATTGATCTTAGTTTTTCTTTTCACTTTTTTTTAGTGGCAACTCACAGTTCTGAATGTACCTGATCTCCCTGTCAGTAGCTGCACTCGCTTACAGTTCCATAGCTGTCACTTTCTTGTCAGTTCTTAAACCATTTTTTCAGAGTACAAAACAGCAATTGTATTAAATGTTAGGACATTATTGAAGTTAAGTTGTCTGTGTACTGTGTGTTTGCCTCATAGTAGCAGTCATATAACAGTAGTAGACTTAGAGGGACATTTGTACGTGATTGCATTTCATTGCAAATAGTAGATACTGGATGAGTTGGAATGGAGAGTATAAGGGTGTGCAGGGTCTGGGTTTCTATTGTTGGCACTAAGCAGGCATAAGGGCTATTAAGGACCATGAAGGAGGGATATAGGTTGGCTTGACATTTGGGATGGATGAGTGACTAAGTTGCCATAGGTTAAAATGGGGAACATTGAGAGTCGTCGGGGGTTAGTTAGGGACATGAGGTGGCATGGGTTCTAATGGATGGATGGGACTGAGAGGGTGTGAGGCGTAAGAGTTGAGGGCTATCTTCTGTTTTCTTACCTTGTTCCAGTTATCTTTTTAATTAACTAAATGGAGCAGCGAGGCAGGCCTCTGTCACAGCCATCCTCCATACTTCAGCCCCTATGTCTGCCTCCACACTCTCTCCAGAAGCAGCAGACATGACTGTCATTGCATCTCACATGGACATTTTCAGCACTGAGCTTTGGAAATTCTCTTGACTTTGCATTCATGAAGCAAAAGAGAAAATTCAAGCAGAACTTTCTGTCTTGTATAGGTTTGAAATCTTTGCTGCAATAGAGAAAAGGGCAATTAATTATCAACTTGAAAGAAATACTTGCAGACCAGTCCCATTGGGAGAAATACAGAAAGCAAATGCCCTCTTTTGTTAGTTTGAAAAAAAATATGAAATTGAGATAATTCAAAAGAAGGAATACATTTTAGGTCAGTAAGCCTGCTGGTTTTCACTTTCTCTTTGATTAGCACCATATATACACTTCCTTCTGAAAAGATGACCTTCAAGGATTTACGAGCAACTTGCAGTTCCACGTATGAAAGAAAGAGTCCTTGATTTTGCTTAAACTTTTTTTCTCAACAGCAGAAGTACAGAGCTTTATATAATATAATGAACCATCTGAAGTAGTTTGTGCAATACATTCTCAAATAATAACTTGAACAATGATGATAGGAGGTATTGAGGCTTTCATAAAATGGTAGTTTAGTAAAATGGAGCAGTTTTGTAACTGCAGACCATTTGTGCGTTTACGTAATAATTTATGGAACTTCACTGCTACCAGTGAACATGGGGACTAAAATGTTGAATACAGGTACACAATCCTTTATCCAAAATGCTCAGGACCAGCTGGTTTTTGGAATTCAGCATTTTTCAAATTTCAGAATAATTGACAGTCTGATGGTGAAATTTTAAAAAAATGTATTGAATAACAGATTCACTGTGAGTACTATGGGCCCTGAGGCAGAATTGAGGCCTACCAGTGCTGTTCTATGTTCTATGCCCACCCATGTCACATAGAACATAGAACATTACAGCGCAGTACAGGCCCTTCGGCCCTCGATGTTGCGCCGACCTGTAATACCGATCTGAAGCCCATCTAACCTACACTATTCCATGTACGTCCATATGCTTGTCCAATGACGACTTAAATGTACTTAAAGTTGGCGAATCTACTACCGTTGCAGGCAAAGCATTCCATACCCTTATTACTCTCTAAGTAAAGAAACTACCTCTGACATCTGTCCTATATCTATCACCCCTCAATTTAAAGCTATGCCCCCTCGTGCCCGCCATCACCATTCTTGGAAAAAGGCTCTCCCTGTCCACCCTATCTAACCCTCTGATTATCTTATATGTCTCTATTAAGTCACCTCTCAACCTTCTTCTCTCCAACGAAAACAGACTCAAGTCTCTCAGCCTTTCCTCGTAAGACCTTCCCTCCATACCAGGCAACATTCTAGTAAATCTCCTCTGCACCCTTTCCAAAGCTTCCACATCCTTCTTATAATGCGGTGACCAGAACTGTACACAATACTCCAAGTGCAGCCACACCAGAGTTTTGTACAGCTGTAGCATAGCCTCATGGTTCCGGAACTCGTTCCCTCTATTAATAAAAGCTAAAACACTGTATGCCTTCTTAACAACCCTGTCAACCTGGGTAAAAACAATGACTGCAGATGCTGGAAACCAGATTCTGGATTAGTGGTGCTGGAAGAGCACAGCAGTTCAGGCAGCATCCGAGGAGCAGTAAAATCGACGTTTCGGGAAAAAGCCCTTCATCTACTCTACCAAGAATCTTACCATTAGCCCAGTACTTCGCATTCAGGTTACTCAGACCAAGTGAATCACCTCACACTTGTCCGCATTAAACTCCATTTGCCACCTCTCAGCCCAGCTCTGCAGCAAATCTATGTCTCTCTATTACCTATAACATCCTTCGTCACTATCCACAACTCCACCGACCTTAGTGTCATCTGCAAATTTACTAACCTACCCTTTTACGCCCTCATCCAGGTTGTTTATACCACGGTGTACCATGGGGAAAGCGGTACACCACTGGTAACTGGACTCCAGGATGAACATTTCCCATCAACCTCTGTCTTCTTTCAGTAAGCTAATTACTGATCCAAACTGCTATATCTCCCACAATCCCATTCCTCCACATTTTGTACAATAGCCTACTGTGGTGAACCTTATCGAACGCCTTGCTGAAATCCATATACACCACATCAACCGGTTTACTCTCATCTACCTGTTTGATCACTTCTCAAAGAACTCAATAAAGGTTTGTGAGGCACGACCTATCCTTCACAAAACCGTGCTGACTATCCCTAATCAAATTATTCTTTTCTCGATGATTATAAATCCTATCTCTTACAACCTTTTCCAACACTTTACCAACAACTGAAGTAAAGATTACTGGTCTATAATTACCAGGGTTGGCTCTACTCCCCTTCTTGAACAGGGGAACCACATTTGCTATCCTCCAGTTTCCTGGCACTATTCCTGTAGACAATGACGATTTAAAGATCAATGCCAAAGGCTCGGCAATCTCCTCCCTGACTTCCCAGAGGATCCTAGGATAAATCCCATCCAGCCCAGGGGACTTATCTATTTTCACACTCTGCAGGATTTCTAATACCTCTTTCTTGTGAACCTCAATCCCACCTAGTCTAGTATCTCAGTATTCTCCTCGATAACATTGTCGTTTTCTAGAGTGAATACTGTCAAAAAATATTTATTTAGTGCTTCCCCTATCTCCTCTGACTCCACACACAACTTCTCACTATATCCTATATTGGCCCTAATCTTTCTCTCGTCATTCTTTTATTCCTTAAATATCTATAGAAAGCCTTAGGGTTTACCCTGATCCTATCCACCAACAACTTCTCATGTCTCCTCCTGGCTCTTTTGAGCTCTCTCTTTAGGTCTTTCTTGGCTACCGTGTAACCCTCAAGCGCCCTAACTGAGCCTTCACATCTCATCCTAACATAAGCCTTCTTCTTCCTCTTGACCAGAGATTCCACTTCCTTTGTAAACCAGGGCTCCCGTGCTCTACAGCTTCCTCCCTGCCTGACAGGTCCATACTTTTGTAGGACACACAGGAGCTTTTCCTTGAATAAGCTCCACATTTCTAATGTGCCCATCCGCTGCAGTTTCCTTCCCCATCCTATGCTTCCTAAATCTTGCCTAATCGTATTGTAATTGCCTTTCCCCCAGCTGTAACTCTTGCCCAGTGGTATACACCTATCTCTTTCTATTACTAAAGTAAACATAACAGAATTGTGATCGCTATCTCCAAAGTGCTCACCTACTTCCAGGTCTAACACCTGGCCGGGCTCATTACCCAGTACCAAAACTAATGTGGCTTCGCCCTTTGTTGGCCTGTCTACATACTGTGTCAGGAAGCCCTCCTGCACACACTGGACAAAAACTGACCCATCTATAATACTCATACTATAGTGTTCTCAGTCAATATTTGGAAAGTTGAAGTCCCCCATGACAACTGTCCTGTCTCTCTCACTCCTATTGAGAATCATCTTTGCTATCCTTTCCTCTACATCTCTGGAACTATTCGGAGGCCTATAGAAAACTCCCAACAGAGTGACCTCTCCTTTCCTGTTTCTAACCTCAGCCCATACTACTTCAGTTGACGAGTCCCCAAACACTGCAACTGTAACACTGTCCTTGACCAACAATGCCACACTTCCCCCTCTCTCACCATCTTCTCTGTTCTTACTGAAACATCTAAATCTTGGAACCCGCAACAACCATTCCTGTCCCTGCTCTATCCATGTCTCCGAAATGGCCACAACATCGAAGTCCCAGGTACCAACCCATGCTGCACGTTCACCCACCTTATTCCGGGTGCTCCTGGCATTGAGGTAGACACACTTCAAACTAACTTCTTGCTTGCCGGTGCCATCTTGCAGCCCTGAAACTTGATTTCAGACCTCCCTACTCTCATCCCTTTCTATACTTGTCACATCTGAGTGACATGCATTGAGTGGGTGTGGAGTTTGGTTAACTGTTTGCATACAAAACAACTTGTTAATGAGATAAAAACTTCACAAGAAAGCTTTTGGATTTCGGAGTTTTTCAGATTTTGGGATTTTGGATAAAGGGTTGTCTGCCTGTACTAAATCAAGGGTTTAAAGGGATGGGGGAAATAAACACAACACGGTGGCTCAGTGGTTAGCACTGTTGCCTCACAGCGCTAGAGACCTGGGTTCAATTCCTGCCTCAGGCAACATTCTCCCCATGTCTGCCTGGGTTTCCTACGGGTGCTCCAGTTTCCTCACACAGTCCAAAAATAAATGTGCAGGTTAGGTGAATTGGCCCTGCTAAATTGCCCGTAGTGTTAGGTGAAGGGGTAAATGTCAGGGAATGGGTCTGGATGGGTTGTGCTTAGGCAGGTTGGTTTGGACTTGTTGGGCCGAGGGGCCTGTTTCCACACTGTAAGTAATCTAATCTAAGATAAAAAGTACGAGAGAAACTAATCAGGCTACAGATCAATAAGTCCCCTAGATATGATGGGTCACATCCTCGCACTTTAAAGGAAGTAGCTGCATAGATATTGGATGCACTTGTATTTTTCAGGAATCCTTATGTTCTGAAAATTCTAAGAGGTTTGGAAAAACTGCCAACGTAATACCCTTGTTCAAAAGGAAGGTAGACAAAAAGCCAGTAGCTATGGCCCATTTGGTTGGCACAGTGGCTCAGTGGTTAGCACTACAGTCTCACAGCACCAGAGACCCATGTTTGATTCTAGCCTCGGGCGACTGTCTGTGTGGAGTTTGCATATTTTCCCTGTGTCTGCTTGGGTGTGCTCTGGTTTCCTCCTGCAGTCCAAAGATATGTGGGTCAGGTGGATTGGCTATGCTAAAATTGCCCATTGTGTGAGGTGCATTAGTCAGGGGGGAATGGGTCTGGGTGGGTTATTCTTCAGTGGGTTGGCGTGGACTTGTTGGGCCAAATGGCCTGTTTCCATACTGTAAAGAATCTAATCTAATCCTAGAAGACAGAGTTGGATAAGGGGGCAGTTTTTGGATGGCAATCAATAATTAATGGAATGCCTCAGGGATCAGTGGTGGGGCCAAAATTATATAACAATATATATTCAGAACTTGGAAGAATGAAGTGAATGTACTGTGGTCGAGAGTGTGATGCTGGAAAAGCACAGCTGGTCAGGCAGCATCTGAAGAGCAGAAGAATCGATGTTTTGGGCATAAGCCCTCATTCCTGATGAAAAGCTTACACCCAAAACGTTGATTCACCTGCTCCTCAGATGCTGCCTGACCGGCTGTGCTTTTCCAGCACCACACTCTCGACTTTGATCTCCAGCATCTGCAGTCCTCACTTTCTCCTGAATGTGCTGTTGGAAGTGCAGATGACATAAAGAGCCTGAGGAGCGATATAGACAAGTTAAGCAAGTGGGCAAAGATTTGGTAGATGATGAGGGAAAATGTGAGATTATGCACTTTGGCAGGAAGAATAGAGGGGCTGAATGTTATGTAAATGGAGAAAGATTGCAGAAAGCTACAGAACAGAGACATATGGGAGTCCTCAAAAAACTAGCAACTAAGTTCTATAGTTTGTAAGGAAGGCAAATGGAATGTTGGCCTTTATTTCAAAGGGAACATAGTATAAAAACAAGGAAGTCTTGCTAAAACCAAACAAGGCTGTAGTCAGACAACAACTGGAATACTATGAACACTTTTGGGCTCCTTATCTAAGTGAAGATACAGTGGCATTTGAGGCAGTCCAGAGAAGTTTCGCTGGGCTGATTCTGAAAATGGTGGGATGGTCTTGCGAGGGGAAGTTGAATCAGCTGGCCTTATACTGAATGGGCTTTAGAAGAATAAGAATCAAATATTTCGAAAGATTCTGAGGCGACTTAACAAGGTGAATACTGGAAGGTTGTTTCCCCTTGTGGGTGAGTCTAGGATTTGAGGGCATAATCTCAGATTAAGGGGTTGCACATTTAACAAAAATGAAGTTTTTTTTCCTTCTGGGGAATAGTGAATCTATGGAAATCTTTACTGCAGAGAGCTGTCAAGTCAAGATCATTAAGTATAATGAAGGTTGAGATCGACAGATTTTCAATCAGTGAAGGAATCAAGGGTTATGGAGATAAACAGAAAATATTGGAAAATATTTTAGGTTTAGGCTGTCAAGTGGCAAGTAACATTTATGCAACACAAGTGCCATGCAATTACCATTGTCCCTTGACATTCAATGGCACTGTCAACACTAAATCCCCACAATCAATATCCTCGGGTTTATCATTATCTAGAACTTGAACAAGGACAGAACCGCTCCCCCCGCCCCAACCCCCGGTCCTCACCTTCTACCACACTAACCTCCATATACATCACATCATCCTCCACCATTTCTGCCACCTACAAACGGACCCCACCACTAGAGATATATTTCCCTCCCCACCCCTATCCGCCGTCCGTAAAGACCGTTCCCTCCACGACTCCCTCGTCAGCTCCAAGCCCCCCACCAACCTACCCTCACCTCCTGGCACCTTCCCTTGCCACTGCAGGAATTGCAAAACCTAAGCCTACACCGGCCCCTCACCTTCGTCCAAGGTCCCAAAGGAGCCTTCCACATCCATCAAAGTTTCACCTGCACTTCCACACATGTAGTTTACTGTATCCATTGCTCCCAATGTGGTCTCCTCCATATTGGGGAGACAGGACACCTTCTCGCAGAGCACCTCAGAGAACATTTCCTAGACACCCGCACCAATCAACCCCACCGCTGCATGGCTGAACACTTCAACTCCCCCTCCCACTCTACCAAGGACATGCAGGATTTGTGCCTCCTCCATTGCACTCCCTTACCACCCAACACCTGGAAGAAGAACGCATCACCTTCTGCCTCGGGACCTTCCAATCCCATGGCATCAATGTGGATTTCACTAGTTTCCTCAATTCCCCTTCCCCCACCGTAACCCAGATCAAACACTGCCCTCATGACCTATCTCACCTGTCTATCTTGTTTCCCACCTCTTCGCTCTACCCTTTCCTCTGAACTATCGCCATTACCCCAACCTCCATCCACCTGTCGCACTCTCAGCTACCTTCCCCCAGCCCCAATCCCCCTCCCATTTATCTTTCCACTCCCTCGGCTCACAGCCTCATTCCTGATGAAGTGCTTTTGCCCAAAACGTCGACTCTCTGGCTCCTTGGATGCTGCCTGACCTGCTGTGCTTTTCCAGCACCACACTCTCGACCCTAATCTCCAGCATCTACAGTTCTCACTTTCGCCTAAAATTTGAACTGGAGTACTCTTGACAGGATAAGTGCTGAGAGGACGATCCCCCTAATGGGTAAGAGTAGGACCAGAGGGCATAGTCTCAAAGTTAAAGAGTACCTATTTAAAACTGAGATGAGAAGGAATTTCCTCCCTCAGGAAGTTGAGCTTTTGAAACTTCTTGCCACAGAAAATTGTTGGGGGTGGGGCGGGGGGGGGGGTGCAGAGTCCTTGTGTATATTTACAGCTGAAATAGATAGAGTCTTGATCAGTTGGAGTATCAAGGGTCATGGGGAAAGGACAAGAAAGTGGACACGAGGAATAAAGGATCGGCCCAACCCAATAAATGGCGAAGCAGGTTGGAGGGGCTGAACAGCCTCCTCCTGTTCCTATTTCTTATGGTCCTATGGTCTTATGAAAGTGAAGTTGAGGAAGATCAGCCATGAACTCATTGAATGGTGGAGCAGCCTCAATAGACCAAATGATCCATCTCTGCTCCTACCTCTTGTGGCCTTATGGACAAAGCTCCACTTTGCAAAATATCTTACGTGTGTTTCTAACTGGCACAAAAGAGTCTGTGCTGTAGCCTTGCACATCTCTTCTTCCTAATCATTCAACTTTTACCTCTCAGAATTAAATTAATAAAGTACTGCCTGTATTTACCTTTTTACCAGTCATTGAGGTGTTCATTGAAATTTTTTATTGTAAATATATTTGTTACCAAATTTTTTAACTTTACAAACATATAAAATTATTGAAAAATACAATTAATAACAAATATCAGTATAACAAACTGAAAAAAAAACACAAATTACAATACAACATCTGTCTACTAACTACTAACCTACCCTCTAATACAAAACAGACCCTAACGCTGTGCAAAGCAACACCCAAAAAAACCTCCAAAAACCCACAAAATACAGAACAGCTATGCTCGGCACAAAACTCCCAAACAAAGGAACTGGAGCATTGTATATATACCCATATTAACTTAGGAGACCCCCTCCAGGGCCCAGGGCTTGACAAAGCTAACCATCCTGGTTAAACAAACGCCCTAGTTAAGATAACTGACAAATCTATATCCAAATAACTCAAGTAGGGCTGCCATGCCTTCTAAAAATGGTCTGTTGAGTGATGCACATTTGTAAAAAAGTCCAAGGGAATGTGCTCAATAACTAATTTCTGCCATCCCAGCTAGCCCAGTGGGTTCTCAGACACCCAATTCATCAGAATATTCTTCCATGCAAGAATATTAAATAGTTTCTTCCCATGCCCATCTAAAGATGGTACATTTGGTAGACCTAAGAAGAGAGATATTGGGTCTACTTTGACTTCAGTCCTCAATACTCTCCCTATCTCTCCCGCCACAGCACTCCAATAAACATGGAGCCCATGGCATGTCCAGAAGCAGTGGGTAAGAGTACCTACACTTATTTTACATTTGGGGCATACTGAAGATACCCCTTTTTTAAACTTCGCCAGACGGTCTGCTGCCAGATGAGCCCTGTGCAGAAGTCTAAATTGCGTAGCGCATGTCCTGTTACAGATTGAGGTCTTTCGAGTATTCTCCCATATGTTCTCCCATGTTTCAAAAGAGATCTCTACTCCTAGATCTTGCTCCCAGACCTCACATAACCGGTTAATATTCTGCCAGGCCCTGCCACCCAGAGGCGATAGAGGGCACTAACCAAAAGGGTGCTTGTGAAACGTAGCAACAATCTCGCTGTATCGGGTTTATAGGGCTTAGTGAGAAGGGTATTCTTCTTCTGGATGAAATCCCTAACCTGAAAAAAACGGAAAAGATCTCTGTTGGGCAACCCGTATTTTCGGCTCAGTTGCTCAAAAGACATCATAACCTCCCCCTCAAACAAGTCTCCCAAACTAGAAACTCCTCTTGTTGCCCATAGTTGGAACCCTGAATCCATCATCCCTGGTCAGAACCTTGGTATGCCAATTGTAGGTGTAAGTGGTGAAGTCTTGGATAAACAACCCTCACTCTAACACATCGCCCTCCATGCCTTGACTGTACTAATGACAATGGGGTTCCGGCTGTGGTCCATAACTGTCCTCATCCATGAACAGGAGGTTAGTAAGAGGGCACTTTGCCTGGGAAGCCTCAATATCCAGCCATATTGAGTTTGGATTATTACCTACCCAATCACAGACAAAGGACAACAGGTAACTCAATTGATACCTCCTGATGTCTGGGAAATAAACTCCTCCCCCTCCTTGAGGCAACTGCAATTTCGTAAGTTTGATGAGGGGTCGCCCATGATGCCAGACAAAGGAACCAAACCACCTCATAAACCTCCGTAGTGTTGAGCTGGGAAACATTATCTGAAGCATACGCATGGGATAAAGCAAACGAGAAAGGACATTCATCTTAATGAGAGATATTCGGACCAGCCATGAAATTGGAAGAGTCTCCCATCTCTGGAGATCTCACCTAATGTTGTTGAGCAAGTGAGCAAAGTTAGTCCGAAATAACAGATCCAGCTTGGGGGTAATAAAAATGCCTAGGTATCGGAACCCTGCCCGTGACCACTTAAAAGGGAACTTAGGGCCACCTTCAACTTCTGGCATATCCTTATGGTTCCTCAAAGGCAGAGCCTCTGAATTTGCAATGTTAATCTTATATCCTGAAATAGCCCCAAATGAATTGATACATTGTATCAAATGGGGTACGGAGGTCATCGGGTTTGGTAAAAACAGAAGGACGTCATCTGCATACAGTGTAATCTTGTGTGCCCTCAATCCCACTTCCAGAGCAGTTATGTGGATATTCTGACGAATGGCTTCTGCCTGCGGCTCTATCACCAATGTAAACAACAGTGGTGAGAGGGGGCAGCCTCGTCGACTACCCCTACCAATCCTAAAATTCCCAGAGTTCATTCCCAGAGGTGATGACTGCGGCCTGAGAGTGGCGATATAAAACCTCCACCCACCTAGCAAAGACTCCACCCAACCCAAACCATTCTAAGACATAAAAAAGATACAGCCATTCCACCCGGTCAAATGCTTTCTCTGCAAATAAGAAAATCATCAACCCCTGAATCGATCGTTGCTGACAAACTTAGACCACATTCAGCAACCTTCTGATATTATTAGAGGACCTACAGCCCCTTATAAAGCCTATTTGGTTCTCTTTAATAATATGGGGCAACACCCTTTCCAATCTCAGCGCCAGGATCTTGGACAGAATATTGAAATCTGAATTTAATAGAGAGATGGGCCTGAATAAGGTACAATCCTCAGGAACCTTCTGCCTCTCAAGAATTAAGGAAATATTAGTTTATTTCAAAGATGGTGGTAGGCATTCATGCATATAGAAGTGATTGTACATCTCCAACATCGGCCCTATAAACTCTTTATAAAACTCACCTGGGAGACCATCAGGACCAGGTACTTTCCCACTCTGAAGTTGCCTAGCTGCCTCCTGTATTTCCTGAACTGTCAAGTGGGCAATAAGGAGAGAGGCCTGTTCTAAGGTTACCCCGGGAGGTCCAGGTTCTTAAAAAAGGTCTCCAAATTAGCCTTCCTGTCCTTGCAACCTTCAGACCGATACAATTCAGGGTAAAAGGTCATTAAGGACCCTGGCGCTCTCTCTGATTGCAGTAATGGATTGGGGAGCATGCTTTTTCCTAGTCAGATATGCTAAATACTTCCCAGGCCTATCCCCATATTCGAACAGCCTTTGTCTAGCAAAAGCAAGTTCTTTCTTTGCGCTTTGTGGCAGTATTGAATTCAAGGCAGCCTGGAGGGCTGTGATCCGCTGTAGTCACCAAAGGCCGTGCAAAATGTGCTGCCTTGGCAGCTTTCAACCACGTCTCAAGTAGACGCTGCAGTTGCTCCTTCTGTCATTTCCGGTTAGCCGAATGGGAAATAGCTAATCCCCTAGCAAAGGCCTTAGCGGTCTCCCGTAGAATAGACGGACTGCTAGCCGTGCTTGAGTTGATCGTCAAGAATTCCTGAAACTCCCTCAAAAAGTATTCCTCAAATTTGGAATCCTTAAGGAGAAAAGGGTCCAAACACCAGTGCTGCAAACCTAGCCCTTCACTCTTGGTCTTAACCTCCAAACATACTGCCGTGTGATCAGAGATAGCTATATTCCCAATTTTACAACACATAATCGAATCCAAAAGGGCCAAGGGAGCCAGACGGAGGTCAATCCTTGTATGACATTTATGTGGATTTGAAAAAAAGGTGAAGTCCCTGCCGGTAGGGTGAAGACATCTCCAAATATCCACCAGCACTAATCAAAAATTTGAGGGGATGCGCCGGAGGACAGTAGACATTTAAAATGCCATATTCCTCTCCATGTATCAGGGCTTTAAGAATCACAAACCGTCCCTGCTCATCTTTCATCTGCTCGAATAATGTGAACGGAAGATTTTTCTGGATAAGTACCACCACTCCCCTACTTTTAGCAGTAAAAGATGAAAAGAATACCCCGTCATAACCCCCATGTTGTAATTTCAGGTGTTCCCCATCATCAAGATGGGTCTCCTGCAACAAAGCAATATCAACCCTGTCCCTCTTAAGGCTAGAAAGCACTTTTTTTCCTTTTAACAGGCGAATGACTTCCCTTAATGTTCCAGATGCACCATTTAATAAGACATTTAGCCATATCCCCTTTCAGAGACCCTTGAACCCCTCAGAGGGAGAACCCTGCTTACAAATCGCCGAGCATAAGTAAATAAAGACTCATAGAGTTGAAGAACTATATATACAAAAACTATTCTATCACAACTATAAAACAACTATTACTACCAAAAAAACTACAAAGAAAACCAACTATAAAACCTTGAATCGAAGACTCTTCCCCCTGCCCATAGGGGGCACTCACCCTACCCATCCCCTCCTTTAAAGCTCCTTCAAACCCGGACTGTGCCCCAGCCTTAGGCCAGAAAAAAAACAAGGAGATGATCCTTAAATCAACAGAAAAAAGACCAAGTCAGGATGAGCATTCCACCCATCCCTGGCTTCATGTCACCCGTACTTGTGACTAAAAGAGAAACAGAACAAACAAAAAAAAAGGGGAGAGACAGCAAAGAACATCCACAAAATTTCCCATCAGAAAATCCAGTTATTAAAGAAAAATTGGAACAACTTATTCCAAGGTCTTTTCCCCCATTTTCCAAAAAGGAAATTATTAGGGAGAGAGAAAGGAATAAAAAAAGGAAGGGAAAACATGGGGAAAGATAGAAAAGAGAACAAACATTAACAGTATTCTTCAGGCCAATCCGTCTATTTAAAAGTGTCTACAAAGTTTTTAGCTTTATTCGCTGAGTCAAATTTATAAACTGAGTCCTCATGGCTGAAACGGAGCCCTGCGGGGTATCCCATGCAGTACTGAATGCCCAGGTTCCTCAGCCTCTTTTTAACTTCATGAAGGACTTCCTCTTTTGAATTACAGCTGCAGAGAAATCCTGGAAAAACATGATTTCTGACCCCTTGTACAGCATCTTTTCCCAGGGATCTGGAAGCTTCTATGACTTTTTGCTTGTCCTTATATGAATGGAAGTGCACTAGGAGCGAGCAGGTGCGCTGCACTGGGCCTGACTTGTGCACTGTAACCTGATAAGCCCTTTCAATCTGTAGCCTGCTGGACTCGATGTGAAGGCCCAAACATTTCGGCAGCTGGTTTTCAAAGAAGCTCATTGGCTGTTCACCTTCAGGGAGCCCGACAATTCAGAGATTTATCCTCTGACCTCGATTTTCGAGGTCATTGATATGGTCTCGCAAGGCCCCTGCACCTCTCGCTCCAGCACCTGGATCCGACTGGATGAGGACTCTATCGCAGCTTCTGAGGCTTTAGTTCGATCCTCCACCTCCTCCAGCCTCTCCCTGAGGCCCTGGATCTCCTGCTCATGCTTTGCAGCATTGATGCGATAGGTTGGACCTGGGCACAAATCTCCTCAATCTCAGCTCCAACTTTCAAGGAAAGTTTCTCCATCGCCACAGCCAATTCCTGTGTCTGTCAGGTCCCTGGATGGGGCGTTCAGGAGAGGCTGCTGCTGCTGCAGTCTCTGGTGTGGTAGGTGCTGCAGTAGAGTGTCCTCCGTGCTGCTGTTTGGTCGCTCCTTTTCCCTTTGGCATCCTTTCCACTCCCAAATATTAATAAATACGTGTTCTGTAAGGTTTTAAACTAATAATTCCACCACATAAGTTGGCCAGGGATGGCAAAAAACACCAGTATGCCTTAGCTGTTAGGCAGAGCTGTCCACAGCAGTTCTACAAAATTGCCGCCATCTTGCTGAGTCCCTGAAATGGTTTTGGAAGACATGACACATTTTCTATAGTTGCTGCATTTAGGGGTAGTCACAGTCCTAACTTCAAACCATTTTCTACAAAACAAATTATTTTCTAAACACTGAAATTCTAACTGCGCCTCTTCTGTCTTGCTTTTGTGCCTTGAAACTGGTTATGCCACATGGGCTGAATTAGCTATGTTTGAATAACTGAGATCTGTGGCCTAAACTTTGGTGTTGATCGAGTTTGCTGATTGAAATTATTTACAACTGGAGTTATATGTTCCCAGTGTTGATGGAAAGACAGCACTGAGGTAATAGCTGAGATTTCAGTGATCCATTTATTTTATAAAGGCAGATTTATCAATAGAGATGATAGGGTGTTCTGATCACAGTTTACATAGAAGCTTTCTTGGTTGAAAGACATAAAGTTATAACCTAGTGATCTGATGTTGCACACAGCAGGATAGAACAACCCCAAGATAAAAGGCATTTTAAAAGTTTCTCCGAGTGATAAGGATTATTAGTTCACAGAACACGTTTATGCTGTCCAGAACAAGAAGACTTTGTTTCACATCTGAGCAGAGAGGCATGTTTTACCCTACAAACCTTGAAATTTGAGGAAGAATTCCACCACCCAAGAAGATACCATTGAGTAACTTAATGTATGTCAAACAAGAAGTTTAATTGGTCTCAAAGATCGCTGGCTGAACCCAGAAAGAAGCACACATCAATTGAAGTCAGCTACATTGCTAATGTAAAACAGTTGTTTAATATCGACGTACTGATGTTACTGGGCTGAATGAAATCTTTAACGTTCCCTCATTTATGGAAAATCCTGAGAAATCGATCTCCAGAAAACCCTAATAGAACCACTATCTAAAACCACTGGTGAACTCTTGATGTGGTCAGTCCAGAGAATAGAGTCACTCAGTGAAGAGATTGCCAAAAATACACAGCTGATGCTACTGAAAACTGCGAAACCAACAAATGCTGACAGCAGTTAAAAGACCATGCATCATATGAAAAATCTTCACCTAAATCTACCTTGTCACAAGTCAAATAAAGTTTGCTTCTTTTGCCAACTCAGTTGTTTTACGTTACAAGCTTTGAGGATACTAAGTATCTTCCAGATAGGACAGCAATGCACCAACAAGATTGGAGGAGATCATCCTCAAGCAAATGACTATACTCATCCGAGTCTAGAAGAATTTCCAAAGAAAGAGACATGGAGAGGAGAAGGGATAGTGGTAAACTTGGTATTCTTGTTCAAGCAGTTATGTAATAGGTTAAGCAGGGAAGCAAAGTTTGGGCAAAATGTATAAAGGTAGTTGGTTTGAAATCATTAACTTAGATGCTTCAGAATACCTTCATCATTGATGTATAAATGGCTGTCACTGAAGAGCTAGTCATTTCCAGTTTGCTGGTTGTTGGTCAGTTCTGCAACACATGACCAACACCTAGTTATGATATCTTAGGAGATAACAAAGTTCTCTTACCCTTTGTTAATGTAGTTAACCAGTCTTAAGCTAAGATAACCTTCTATCTTATGTCATTATGTCATAAATTACTTATTATTTATGAAGAGCTTATATTGGAAATTTTGAAGTGGCTAATCCTAATAAACTAGTATTACAAGAAGGGTAGGTGACAGAAAGTCTGTGCCAGGAGGATCTGAGCAGAACCAGGTACCAGATACTGGCATTTCTTAGAACAAAATGACAAAGCAGTTCTTACTCCTTGTGGTCCACAGGGAATTTGAAAACAAACAAATTTTAAAACTAACTTGGATGACTTAGAGTCATAAGGTCATAGAGATGTACAGCATAGAAACAGACCCTTCGGTCCAACCCGTCCATGCCAACCAGATATCCCAACCCAATCTAGTCCCACCTGCCAGCACCCGGCCCATATCCCTCCAAACCCTTCCTATTCATATACCCATCCAAATGCCTCTTAAGTGTTGCAATTGTACCAGCCTCCACCACATCCTCTGGCAGCTCATTCCATACACCTCTATAAGGTCACCCTCTGCGTGAAAAAGTTGCCTCTTAGTGGGCGGTACGGTGGCACAGTGGTTAGCACTGCAGCCTCACAGCGCCAGAGACCCAGGTTCAATTTCCGCCTCAGGCGACTTTCTGTGTGGAGTTTGCACATTCTCCCCGTGTCTGCGTGGGTTTCCTCCGGGTGCTCCGGTTTCCTCCCACAATCCAAAAATATGTAGGTAAGGTGGATTGGCCATGCTAAATTGCCCGTAGTGTTAAGTGAAGGGGTAAATGTACAAGAATGGGTCTGGGTGGGTTATGCTTCGGCGGGTCGGTATGGACTTGTTGGGCTGAAGGGCCTGTTTCCACACTGTAAGTAATCTAATCTTAGGTCTCTTTTATATCTTCTCCCTCTCACGCTAAACCTATGCTCTCTAGTTCTGGACTCCCCGACCCCAGGGAAAAGACTTTGTCTATTTATCCTATCCATGCCCCTTATAATTTTGTAAACCTCTATAAGGTCACCCCTCAGCCTCCGACGCTCCAGGGAAAACAGCCCCAGCCTGTTCAGCCTCTCCCTGTAGCTTAGATCCTCCAACCCTGCCAACATCCTTGTAAATCTTTCCTGAACCCTTTCAAGTTTCACAACATCTTTCCGATAGGAAGGAGACCAGATTTCACGCAATATTCCAGCTGTGTCCTAACCAATGTCCTGTACAGCCGCAACATGACCTCCAACTCCTGTACTCAATACTCTGACCAATAAAGGAAAGCATACCAAATGCCTTCTTCATTATCCTATCTACTTGCGACTCCACTTTCAAGAAGCTGTGAACCTGCACTCCAAGGTCTCTTTGTTCAGCAACACTCCCTAGGACCTTACCATTAAGTGTATAAGTCTTGCTAAGATTTGCTTTCCCAAAATGCAGCACCTCACATTTATCTGAATTGAACTCCATCTGCTACTTCTCAGCCCATTGTCCCATCTGGTCCAGATCCTGTTGTAATCTGAGGTAACGCTCTTCGCTGTCTACTACACCTCCAATTTTGGTGTCATCTGCAAACTTATTAACTGTACCTCTTATGCTCACATCCAAATCATTTATGTAAATGACAAAAAGTAGAGGGCCCAGCACCGATCCTTGTGGCACTCCACTGGTCACAGGCCTCCAGTCTGAAAAACAACCCTCCATCCATCACCCTCTGTCTTCTACCTTTGAGCCAGTTCTGTATCCAAATAGCTCGTTCTCCCTGTATTTCATGAGATCTAACCTTGCTAATCAGTCTCCCATGGGGAACCTTGTCGAACGCCTTACTGCCCTCATCAATCTTCTTTGTTACTTCTTCAAAAAACTCAATCAAGTTTGTGAGACATGATTTCCCACGCACAAAGCCATGTTGACCTTTTCGAATCAGTCCTTGCCTTTCCAAATGCATGTACATCCTGTCCCTCAGGATTCCCTCCAACAGCTTGCCCACCACAGAGGTCAGGCTCACTGGTCATAGTTCCCTGGCTTGTCTTTACTGCCCTTCTTAAACAGTGGCACCACGTTTTCCAACCTCCAGTCTTCCGGCACCTCACTTGTGACTATCGATGATACAAATATCTCAGCAATAGGCCCAGCAATCACTTCTCTAAGCTTCCCACAGAGTTCTCGGGTACACCTGATCAGGTCCTGGGGATTTATCCACCTTTAACCATTTCAACACATCCAGCACTTCCTCCTCTGTAATCTGGACATTTTGCAAGGATACCTTCCATATCCTTTTCCACAGTAAATACTGATGCAAAATACTCATTTAGTATCTCCCCCATTTTCTGTGGTTCCCCACAAAGGCCGCCTTGCTGATCTTTGAGGGGCCCTATTCTCTCCTTAGTTAACCTTTGGTCCTTAATGCATTTGTAAAAATCCTTTGGATTCTCCTTAACTGTATTTGCCAAAGCTGTTTCATGTCCCCTTTTTACCCTCCTGATTTTCCTCTTAAGTATACTCCTACTTCCTTTATACTTTTCTAAGGATTCACTTGGTCTGTCCTGTCTATACTTGACATATGCTTCCTTCTTTTTCTTAACCAGACCCTCAATTTCTTTAGTCATCCAGCATTCCCTATACCTACCAGCCTTCCCTTTCACCCTGACAGGAATATACTTTCTCTGGATTCTTGTTATCTCATTTCTGAAGGTTTCCCATTTTCCAGCCGTCCCTTTACCTGCGAAAATCTGCCTCCAATCAGCTTTCAAACATTCTTGCCTAATACCGTCAAAATTGGCCTTTCTCCAATTTAGAACTTCAACTTTTATATCTGGTCTATCCTTTTCCATCACTATTTTAAAACGAATAGAATTATGGTCGCTGGCCCCAAAGTGCTCCCCCACTGACACCTCAGTCACCTGCCCTGCCTTATTTCCCAAGAGTAGGTCAAGTTTTACACCTTCTCTAATAGGTACATCACATACTGAATCAGAAAATTGTCGTGAACACACTTAAGAAATTCCCCTCCATCTAAACCTTTAACACTATGGAAGTCCCAGTCGATGTTTGGAAAGTTAAAATCCCCTACCATAACCACCCTATTATTCTTACAGAGCGCTGAGATCTCCATACAAGTTTGTTTCTCACTTTCCCTCTGACTATTGGGGGGTCTATAATACAATCCCAATAATGTGATCATCCCTTTCTTATTTCTCAGTTCCACCCAAATAACTTCCCTGGATGTATTTCCAGGAATATCCTCCCTCAGCACAGCTGTAATGCTATCCCTTATCACAAATGCCACTCCCCGTCCTCTCTTGCCTCCCTTTCTATCCTTCTTGTAGCATTTGTATCCTGGAACATTAAGCTGCCAGTCCTGTCCATCCCTGAGCCATGTTTCCGTAATTGCTATGATATCCCAGTCCCATGTTCCTAACCATGCCCTGAGTTCATCTGCCTTCCCTGTTAGGCCCCTTGCATTGAAATAAATGCAGTTTAATTTATTAGTCCTACCTTGACCCTGCCTGCCCTGACTGTTTGATTCACTTCTGTTTTCAGCTGTACCCGTCTCAGACCGATCTCTTTCCTCACTATCTCCCTGGCCCCCCCCCCCACCTTACTAGTTTAAATCCTCCCAAGCAGTTCTAGCAAATTTCTCTGCCAGTATATTAATCCCCTTCCAATTTAGGTGCAATCCGTCCTTCTTGTACAGGTCACTTCTACTCCAAAAGAGATTCCAATGATCCAAAAATGTGAATCCTTCTCCCATACACCAACTCCTCAGCCATGCATTCATCTGCTCTATCCTCCTATTCCTGCCCTCTAGCTTCTCTGGCCAGATGACTCCTTTGTACTGCTGTCGCTGCTTCCAGGCAACTGTGTGTGCAAGAAGTATCATGGTAAAAATGAGTCACTATGCCAAATAAAGTCTGTCCTCTACCTACCTTGGGAAACTTCATCAGGATCTGAATTGCTAATGAAAATGTTATGGCGCTTGCAAGAGTTACTCAATTCTGATATTTTTGCAGTACCTTCCCACCTCTTCCACCATCCCCAGTACCGCCTGCTCCCCACTCCAACTTGCAGTAGCAACAGTGAGATGCTGTCAACATTTGGGGTGGCGTACCCCTCCAAAGGGCGTGAAAAATGGTATGGTGTATTGTGAGGGAAATTGAATACAAAGTAAGGAGGTTATGTTTCCATTGTACAGGGCACTGGTCAGACCCATTTGGAGTCCTGCTTACAATACTAGTCACCACACTTACGGATGGATACTAAGCAGTTCAGAGAAGGTTTACTCTTCTAATACCTAGAATGAGTGCATTGCCTTATCTGCCCTATCCATACTTCTCATAACTTTATATGCTTCTATTAAGTTGCCCCTCCGCCTCCAATCCTCTAGTGAAGACAATCCAAGCTTGTCCACCCTCTCCTTATAGTTAACACATTCCAAGCAACATCCTAGCAAATCTCTTTTGTGTGGTTCCCCAAAACCTTCACATCTTTCCTGTAGTGTGGTGACCAGAACTGTACACAATATTCCAAATTACGCTGAACTAAAGTTTCTTCAGCTGCAACATGACTTCTCAATTTTTACATTCAAAGCCTTGGCTGATGAAGGCAAGCATGTCTTATGCCTTCTTTACTGCCTTATCCACTTTTGTTGCCACTTCAAGGACCTATGAATTTGCACTCCAAGATCCCTCTGTATAATGCTCCAAAGGGTCCTGCAATTTACTGTATATTTTTCTCTTGCATTTGACTTTGCAAAAATGCATCACCTCACATTTATCCAGATTAAATTTTCTCTGCCATTTCTCTGCCCAACTTCCCAATTGATCTATTGGACAACTATTCACACTCACTATCCACAATTCCACCAATCCTGTGTCATCTGCAAATATACTAATCAGATCATCCACATTTTTGTGTAAATCATGTACCCTGTATATAGATTACAAACAGCAGAAGTCCCAGGACTGAGGAAGGGCCAGTCGACCCTTTAGTTAACTTTGATTTCTCTTTTACAGATGTTGCGAGACCTACTGAGCTTTTCCAGCAGTTTATATTTTTGTCTCAGAACTGATTCTTGTTGATTACCACCTGTCATAGATCTCCAGTGAAAAAAACACACCTATCCTTCTATGACTAAGCCAATTTTGCATCGAACTTTATCAACTCTCTGTGTGGATTCCATGTGACTTAATCTTCTGGACCTGCCTACCATGAGGGACCTTGTTAAATGCTTTAGCGAAGTCCATGTGGACAACATCCACTGCTCTACCCTCATGAATCATCTTTGTCACTTGCTCAAAGAAATTCCATCAAATTTGTGAGACAAGACCTCCCCTGTATAAAGCCACACTAACAATCCCTAATAAGTCCATTCTTTTCCAACTGCAAGTAAATCCATGTAAATCCTGTCTGTGAGACTTCTCCAGTTATTTTCCTACCACTGATGTAAGGCTTGCCTGCCTTTAATTTCCTGGATTATTTCTGTTGCCGTTCATAAACAAGGAACAACATTAGCTATTCTCTTGTCTTCTGGGACCTAGCCTTAGGCTAAAGAGGATACAAAGATCTCCATCAATGCTCTAACAGTCTCCTCCCTTGCCTCCCTCTGTATCCTGGGATGGATCCCATCAGGCCTTGGGGACTTATCTACCTTGATGTTTCTCAAGACACCTAACATCTCCTCATCTTAATATAGGCATGCCCTAGAATATCAACACATCCCTCCCTAATCTTACTACCATCTATGTTCCTCTCCTTGGTGAATACTGATGCAAAGTATTCGCTAAGGACCTCACCCACTTCCTCTGGGTCCACACATAAATTCCCTCCTTTCCACAATCAACCCTTTCCCTAGCTACCCTCTTGCTCCTAATGGACATATAAAATGCCTTGGGATTCTTCTTCATCCAACTTGCCAAGGTCATACCAGGGTTCCTTTTAGCCTTCTGAATTCCTTTTCAAATTCTTTCCTCGTTCCTATATATTCCTCAGACTTACTTGAAACCTAGGCAAAAGTGAGGACTGCGGATACTAGAAACCAGAGTGTAGATCAGAGTGATGCTGGAAAAGCACAGCTGGTCAGGCAGCATCTGAGGAGCAGGAAAATCAACGCTTTGGGCAAAAGCCCTTCATCAGGAATGATGAAATCTACAAGATCTTGAGGGGACTTGATTGGACTGATTATGGAGAGGATGTTTCCTCTTGAGGGAGAATATAGAACAAGAGCTGATAGTTTAAAAATAAGGATTCACCCATTTAAAATAGATAAGGAAACATTTTGCCTAAGTATTGAGAGTCTTTGAAATTCTCTTGCTCAAAAGGCAGAATCTTTAATTATGTTTAAGGCAGAGGTGGATAGATTCTTGATTACTAATTGGGATGCAAAATTGTTGGGAATATGCAGTTCTGAGGAAAGGTCGCTCGATCCGAAATATTACCTCTGATTTCTGTCCTCAGATGCTGCCAGATCTGCGGAACTTTCCAGCAATTTCTAATTTTGATGCAGGAATGTAGAGTTGAGGTTAAAATCAGATGAGCCCTAATCTAACTGATTGGTGGAGCAGGCTGTAACAGCCAAGGGGCCTAGTGTTGTTCCTGGTTTGTATGCAAAAGAGGTATTCCTTCTTGCCTGACTATCCTGCTAGATTTTACCTGGCAAGCTGATACTGTTAGCTTCAAATTCCAGTGGTGGTGGAGGCCTTTAAATCATTGGTAACTGATCACTTAAGGTACATGATTTGTCCCAGGGCAAGAGTGCTGCTTGATGCCTCCCTGATACTAGTAAAATTGGAGTAAGGGTGGGCACGCATGAATAAAAGGTGAGCATTATGTTGTAGAGCACCACGTATTTGGTTAGCGGACGGGGCACGGTAGAGGAGTTCTATAAAATTCTGCTCCTTTCCCAGGGTGGGGCAGTCCAGAACTAGAGGGCATAGATTTAGGGTGAGAGGGAAAATATCTAAAAGTGGCAACTTTATCAAGCAGAGAGTGGTGTGTGTATGGAATGAGCTGCCAGAGGAAGTGGTGGAGGCTGATACAATTGCAGCATTTAGAAGACATCTGGATGGGTATATGAATAAGAAGGGTTTGGAGGGATATGTGCCGGGTGCTGGCAGATGGGACTAGATTGATTTGAGATATCTGGTGGGCATGGACAATTTGGACTGAAGGGTCTTTTTCCATGGTGTACATCTCTATGACTCTATGACTATAGATAATTTAACCAGGGACAATAAGTGTGAAAGATTGGGTCAAATGCAGTCCTTTTTAAAAAATTGATTAGTGTTTCAAAACCTGAGTGACGTTTCTTCCGCATTCATTTAGAAGCCTATAAAGGTTAATTAAATACCTGAAATATATCCAATAAATCTATTGCAGTTTGTCAGGGGTTTGGCAGTGCAAGATCAGGCTTACCTCCATGAAAAGTCATTATCACATTGATTCATGTTAATTTCCACTCAATTGGTGGAATCCTGAGAGATGCAGAATTCTTCAACTTAAACCCAGTTCAAATAGAAGTACTTCTTCTGGAAGGTAATTAGAATTCAATACAAATGTACTAAACCCAGTGATTGGGAACTATTCCCCATTAACTTTACTGTAATATCTTGCAGCTGAATCTCACTGGAGCAAGTAATAAATAATTGCTTGGATTTTTAAAATTCATTCTTGGGATGTGGGCATCTCTGGCTAGGCCAGCATTTATTGCCCATCCCTAATTGCCCAGAAGGCAGTTAACTGACAACCACATTGCTGTGGGTCTGGAGTTGCATGTAGGCCAGACCAGGTAAGGCCAACATATTTCCTTCCCTAATGGACATCAGTGAACCAGATTTGTTTTTAACAATTGTCAATGGCTGCATGGTCACCAGTAGATTCTTAATTCCAGATTTTTGAATTGCCATAGCAGGCTTTGAATCCAGAGCCCCCAGAATATTATCTGGGATCTGGCTGTCCCATTCACTTGCTGTATGACTTTTCTCAGCAAGGGCCACTGTGTCTTTTGTCAATCAGTAGTTGCAATCCTTTATCTAAAAATAAGCCCTGGAAACAATTTGGCAACACAAACAGCTGCCAGATAAATGCTTTTTGGGGGCCATTGAGGTACTTGGAGTTGGGTGTCACTGAGTGGGAGGGGTACCATGTCACTCACATCTAATGCACTAGGGTGTCTCTCGTCAGCCAAATTCCTGTCTTATGTCTAGTCTGTCAATTTTCACAAATCAGTTCAGTCACCCTTACCACTTGGCTGGGGCAACGTCTTTTTTTCATCCTGCTTGGAGCTGAGATAATTACAACCCAGATGGAAATAGATACTCTAATGTTCACTGAGGCCCTGAAATAGAAAGCTTGCTGGTAAGGTTCAACTTGGGCCTTTCCCCAGATCTTAAATTAGGCAGAGATGGGAATGGGGCAGCACAGCTTCCAGGATTCCACCCACACTGCCTAATTAAGTTGTCTTGCTACCTCTGGAGCTCCAGACTCAGACTGGAAGATTCTGCACAATGTTTCTGTTTTTAATTAGAAGGTAGGTTGTATTCCATGGCGTGGATAGATGGCTGGAAATTGGTTCAGCTGAGGTTTCTTCCCTTATTCAATGAAATGCCACCTTGTTCCGGGTACTTCACAGAATCGAGTAGCTGATGGGACCCGCATACAGAAAGTTGCTTTGCTCTTGTCTCCCTCTTCATTCCTTATCATTTACACAGGATTTCTGAATCTCTATTCTTACTGCATTTAAATGAAATGTACATTTTTGTAATGAAAAATGTGCTGGAAATACTCGTACCTGTAGAGAGAGAAACAGAGTTAATGTTTTATGGCTGTGCATTAGCCCTATTATTTCCAGGATTTTCTGTTGTTATTTTGGACTTTCAGCAGCTGCAAAATTTTATGCCTAGCCCACTAATAGAACATAGAACATTACAGCGCAGTACAGGCCCTTTGGCCCTCAATGTTACGCTGACCTGTCATGCCAATCTGAAGCCTATCTAATGTACATTATTCCATTTTCATCTATATGCCTATCCAATGACCATTTAAATGCCTGTAAAGTTGGTGAGTCTACAACAGTTGTAGGCAGTGCATTCAACGCCCCTACTACTCTCTGAGTAAAGAAACTACCTCTGACATTTGTCCTATATCCTTCACCCCTCAATTTAAAGCTATGTCCCCTCGTGCTAGCCATCACCATCCGAGGAAAAAGGCTCTCACTGTCCAACCTATTTAACCCTCTGATTATCTTATATGTCTCAATTAAGTCACCTCTCAACCTTCTTCTCTCTAATGAAAACAGGCTCAAGTCCCTCAGTCTTTTCTCACAAGACCTTCCCTCTATACCAGGCAACATCTGAGCAAATCTCCTCTGAACCCTTTCCAGACCTTCCAAATCCTTCCTATAATTTGATGACCAGAACTATATGCTGTTTGTAACGATAATGCCGACTACATTCTATTTTTTGAAAATTTAATTGCTTGTAATTTTTAAAGTTAATTACGAGATACGGGTCATTCCGTTATAACGTGTGTTTCATCAATGTGAATTTGCTGTAATGTGATTGATGATTTGGGGATGCTGTTTCTACAGCAGAAATTTTTAACATTGGCTGTAAAGCAATTACAGCACCGTCACTTTAAGCACTGTTTCTAAAGTGTGATTTTTCTATAACGCAGCATTGCACAAAAACTCAACCATACCATTATAGAAGAACTGACTGTCATAGTTGTGGGTATGTTTGCTGAGCTATGAAGTTGATTTGCAGTTGTTTCGTTCCCTGTCTAGGTGACATCTTCAGTGCTTTGGAGCCTCCTGGGAAGCACTGGAATTTATTTGGTTTTGTTTCTGCTTCTAGTGGCCGGTTCTGGTTGGTCATTGTAGTGGCCTGTATATTGTTTAATGCCAAAACATCAATTCTCCTGCTCCTCGGATGCTGCCTGACCTGCTGTGCTTTTCCAGCAACACACTCTCGATCTCCAGCATCTGCAGTCCTCACTTTCTCCATATGGGATCTAGGTCCATATAGTTATTGATGGACTTCATGGATGAGAAATTGTCTGGCTGTCCTCTGTTTAGCTTGTCCTATGATCGTTATGTTGTCCCAGTCCTTGTCATCTGTGCGTATGGCTATAAGGATGCAGATTGTTAGTTGTCAACCTGTTTGTCCTATATAGTGTTTCAAGCAGTCTTTGCATGGAATCTTGTAAATTACATTAGTCTAGTGTTCTAGTGGATACAGGGTCTAGTGTTCTGGTGAGTTGTCTGAGTGTGGCTGTCACATTACGGGCTGTCATTAATCAGAGTGTTTGGAGAAATCTGACTATCAGTTCCATGATGCTTTTTATATAAGGTAGCATGGCTAGTGTGTTGGGTCACGTTTTTTGTCTGCTAGGCATCTGTGGATGAAGTTGCAGGAATATTTGTTCTTGGTGAAGACTCTGTAGAGGTGTTCTCTTCACAGGTTGTGACTGTTGTAGTGTGTTGTAGCCCTTTTGAACCGGGTCCTAATGCAGCTACTCTTGTGTGTGTTCAGGTGGTTGCAGTTGTAGTTCAGGATCTAGTCCATCTGTGTGGCTTTTCTGTACACTTTTGTGGTGCGTTCACTGTTCTGTGTTCTTTTTACCATCACATCCAGGAATGGGAGTTAGTTGTTGGTTTCCTCCTCTCTTGTAAATTTGATCCCTGTGAGCATGGTGTTGTTAATCCGGTGTGTGTTCTCGGACTCCGTTCTCTTAGTAATTTTTCCAGGTATCTGAACCAGAGTTTAGGTTGGACGTGTGGGAGGGCTGTTGGTTCCAGCCTTTGCATCTGCTATGAGCCTGGAGATGGGTGAGCCCTTAGGTGTCCCATTGATCTGTTCATATATTAGATTAGATTAGATTAGATTAGATTTCTTACAGTGTGGAAACAGGCCCTTCGGCCCAACAAGTCCACACCGCCCCGCGTAACCCACCCATACCCCTACATCTACATCTACCCCTTACCTAACACTACGGGCAATTTAGCATGGCCAATTCACCTGACCGGCACATCTTTGGACTGTGGGAGGAAACCGGAGCACCTGGACGAAACCCACGCAGACACAGGGAGAACGTGCAAACTCCACACAGTCAGTCGCCTGAGGCGGGAATTGAACCCGGGTCTCTGGCGCTGTGAGGCAGCAGTGCTAACCACTGTGCCACCGTGCCGCCCACTCATATTCATATGTTGAATATGAAGTGGTCGTCAAGTACAGGTCTAGTAGTTTGAGTATGCAGCCCTTGTTGATAGGTTCCCCGTCATATTGACTGTTCTGTTTGTCCAGGAAGTTGGCTATTGTCTCTCTGGCTAGGGTTGTGTCAATTGAAGTGAACAGTGCTGTTACATCAAATAAGACCATTGCCTTGTACTTGTCAATGTTTATGTTTTTGATGTTGTCTAGGAATTCCAGTGATGATTGTTTGGAATGTTTGGATCTGCTGATAAGATTTTTCAGTTTTTGTTGGAGTTTTTTGGCAGTTTATGTAATGGAGTTCCTGGAAGTGCCACAGTGGGTCTAAGTGAGATGTCTGGTTTGTGTGCTTTGTTAAATCCGTAAAATCTTGGGATGTTGTTACCTTCTGGTTTCATCCTTTGTAGGCCAATCCTGGTTATCAGTCTGTTTTTTTGTCGGTTCCGTAGTGTATTGTTTATTCTATTGGTTAGCTGTGGCATGGGGTCACGCTCCCTCTGTAGGTAGGTATCGGTATCTGCAAGTAGTACCTCTACTTTCTGAATATATTCGGAATTGTCCATAATAATCGTCATTCTGCCTTTATCCGCTGGTACTATGATGGTGTTCTTGTCATTTTTGAGTGTTTTTAGGGCTTCTGTCTCTTTGGTGTTGATGTTGTTTAATTGTATTTTCTTTGTTAGTAAGGATACAGTGGTTTGTCTGACTGATTGCTATGTCTCTTCGGTTAGTCCGTTAATTCTGAGCATACATTCTAGTGCAGCTGGGAAGTCTGTTGTTATTGTGTCCCTGTGATTGTCGTTGAGTCCCCTGGCTAGTACAGCTTTTCTTGTGGCCGTAAGCTATCTGTTGGAAACGTTTCTTACCCAGGTGTCTGTTGCCTAGTCTTCTCTGCTGTTGGTTAGCTTAGTCATTTTGTCTTGTAGTGCCATTCTCTGTCTGTATGTGGTTCTGTTATGTCCAATGGTTGTTGCAGTCCATTTCTGATTGATTGTTTTAGAAATTAACAATTTTGGCACACAATTTCTTGTCTGCACCTGTGTAGTTCGTGTAATCATAATTGGATCATCCTGGTACTATTTTTCTGACTGTTTCTCTGGCTTGTGGGTTGTTGATTGGTGGTCTGTATCTGACACAGAGTGGTAGCATTTGATTCCTTTGGCATCTATGTAGAAATCGGAGTTGTTCATAGGTAGTGCTTAGGCGGTTGGCACAGGATTCCCATTTCCTTGCTTGCCTTAGCATGTTTCGCCCGCAGGAGTTCAAGGTTTGCATAAAGATTTGTCGTTTGGATGCCGGTTGCTGTAGTTGTGGGTATGTTAGCTGAGCTGGGAAGTTGATTTGCAGATGTTTTATCCCCTGCTTAGGTGACATATTCAGTGCTTTGGAGCTTCCTGTGAAGTGCTGCTGTACTGTGTCTTCTGGAATTTATTTGGTTCCGCCCCTGCTGCTCCCAGTTGCTGGTTTCAGTTGTAGGCAGACAACTAGCAATCCGCATCCATGAACACCAACTAGCCACTAAACGCTATGACCAGTTGTCCCTAGTAGCCATACACACAGATGGTAAGAACCACAAATTCGACTGGGATAACACTACAAACATAGGACAAGCTAAACAGAGGACAGCCAGAGAATATTTAGAAGCATGGCAGTCATCCACAGACTCCATCAGCAAGCACATAGACCTGGACCCAATATATCAACCGCTATAACGAACAACAGGAACTGGCAACCGGCAGGAACGGAACCAAATAAGTTCCAGAAGACACAGTATAGCAGCGCTTCACAGGAAGCTCCAATGCACTGAAGATGTCACCTAGACAGGGGACGAAACAACTACAAATCAGCTTCCCAGCTCGGTGAACATACCCACAACAACGACAAGTGGCACCCAACCTACAAATCTTGACATGAACCTTGAAGAACTGACTGTATTGGTTGAATATGACGGATGCAAGGGGAATTTCTGTTTACACTTATGGCCATGGAACATCTTTTATTATTGTTAATGGAAAAGCAAGTGTCGTTTGAAAAATTATGATTGGACATGGGAAAAAAAACCCTGGAGTAGGGTCTTGCTCCATGTAAAAATCTTTGATTAGTTCCTCCCAAGAATAAAGGCAGAGTGGCCGGGTGGCAATGCTACTGTACAGGTATAAAGAGTAATCAATTCAAATCCCATTGTGGCAAGTTGTAAAATTTCAGTTTGTTGCATCAGGTAAAATGAGTAAGAAAATTACTGTCACAAAAAACTGAACTGGTTCATCAACCTGCCAGCCTTAGTTTGGCCTGTAGGTGAATCCAGTCACATATGTTGTTGATTCTTAAGGCCTCAAGGTCTTTCCAGTGTTGCCTATACCTCAA
Organism: Chiloscyllium punctatum; assembly: GCF_047496795.1. NCBI lineage: Eukaryota > Metazoa > Chordata > Chondrichthyes > Orectolobiformes > Hemiscylliidae > Chiloscyllium > Chiloscyllium punctatum. Next base: position 117,607,943 of record NC_092746.1, on the reverse strand, counting down.
GAGCAAACAAAACATTGCATTGTTGTTATCTGCAAATGCCCATTCATTTTTCAAGGTGATTGTTTGTAATCTAAAGCTTTGGGATTGCTCTGGAGAATAAAAGATTAATTTTCCATACACTGCTGCAAGCTACCCAGGAGAAAAAAATTAATTATACACATTAACAGAAATGTGTTTTCTTTCTCATTCTCCTCAAGCACTAGTGTTTATTCTAAAGCAATTGGAGGTGGCGAGTGAGAACAGAAGGCTGTTTGACTGCACGATGTGCTTGGCTGCAGAATGTGATGAAAGCTTTAGGAATTCATTCACCCAAAGTTGGCAACCACATTAATAATCTGCAGTTTGAGAAAGATAGACAAATACAGCAGTCACAATCATTTATGATGTACAATATTACAGATTAACACAGTTTGTTTTTACAAAATCTGAATCATTGCCACCTAGATTTAGCTGTGATCATCCCATTTAGGTAAGTGGTTGTAAATGTTTAAAGAGCAAGTGCAAATGCTTTTATTTGTGACAGTGGAATTGTTTAGTTCAATTCTGAGAAAGATCTGGATTAACGTATGTAAGTACAGGCAGTAAATTAATGCTATAAAATTGCCTCAGAAAAAAAACGTTTATAGCATTAACACAATCTATGTCTAATTCATTGCTCATGACTCAATATCTCAATCAGTCAATGAACTGATTAATTAATTTTCCTTTGATTCTTCAGTATTTTCTTCAAGTTCAGAATTTATTTAAATGTTTTTCAGGAAGTAAAATGTCTGCAAAGCATTAATGATCTTGTGAAATGTGAATTTAATTGGAAAATAAATTTCACGAAGTAGATATATGTGAGGTAATGCATTCTGGAAGCTGCATGTTTGAAAATCATGAGTCACACGGGATGTAGGGTTATCATTGCCAAATCTCTGAAAGTAGTGTTGCACATTAATAAGGCCGTCACAAATGAAAACCAAGCACCAGCATTCATTTGTAAAGGATAATAATGCAAACGTGGTCATGTTAAACTTTGTTAGACTACATTTGGTGTATTGTGTACAATTTGTTTTTCATTTAGATTACATCACAGATTAGATTACAGTGTGGAAACAGGCCCTTCGGCCCAACAAGTCCACATCAACCCCTACATTTACCCCTTACCTAACACTAGGAGCAATTTAGCATGGCCAATTCACCTTACCTGCACATCTTTGGACTGTGGGAGGAAACAGGAGCACCCGGAGGAAACCCACGCAGACACGGGAAGAACGTGCAAACTCCACACAGTCAGTCCGTGAGGCGGGAATTGAACCCGGGTCTCTGGCGCTGTGAGGCAGCAGTGCTAACCACTGTGCCACCGTGCCGCCCACAATTTGTTGGATTATATTCCCTACAGTATGCAACAGACCATTTGGCCCAACAGGTCCACACTGACCCTCTGAAGAGAACCCACCCAGACCCATTTCCCTCTGACTAATGCACCTAGCACTATGGGCAATTTAGCATGGCCAATTCACCTGACCTGCACATCTTTGGATTGTGGGAGGAAACCAGAGCACATGGAGGAAACTCACGCAGCCACGGGGAGATTGTGTAAACACCACACAGATAGTCACCCGAGGTAGGAATTGAACCCGGGTCCCTGGGTGCCACCCCATGATGAGAGTACTGTTGGCAAGAGTAACCTTTATTGCTCTCTCTAAATGCTGTGAATATGGGGTCCTTGCCCCATTTATAGAAAATGATACAGGACTTGGTAGAAGGAAGATTCACACAGATGATACTAGAACCGAGAGGTTCTATCTATAAGAAAAGGTTGAATAGGCTGTAGTTAACTTTCTGGAAAATGCTAAGGGTTGACTGAGAGTCATAGAGGTGTACAGCACAGAAACAGACCCTTCGGTCCAACCCGTCCATGCCGACTAGATATCCCAACCCAATCTAGTCCCAGCTGCCAGCACCTGGTCCATATCCCTCCAAACCCTTCCTATTCATATACCCATCCAAATGCCTTTTAAATGTTGCAATTGTACTAGGGTCCACTACTTCCTCTGGCAGCTCATTCCATACAGGTACCACCAAAAGTTGCCCCTTAGGTCTCTTTTATATCTTTCCCCTCTCAACTTAAACCTATGCCCTCTAGTTCTGGACTCCCCTACTCCAGGGAAAAGACTTTGTCTATTTATCCTATCCATGCCCTTCATAATTTTGTAAACCTCTATAAGGTCACCCTTAAGAGAGATCTTTAAGATAACAAAAGGGTTTGATAAAGTAAACATGGAAAAATGTCTGCATTCATGAGGAAGAACAAAAATAAAAACAATAAATACAAGGTAGTCATTAATATATCCAGCTAGAAATTCAGAATTATCTTACCACCAAGAATGGTAACTCAGAACATGAGGAATAGAATAGATGTAGGTAAGTGGAAGATAAGTAGAAGATCAGTGTTCATTTGTAGTGTCTTTCATAGCCAGTGATGTCACAAAGCTCTTTACAGCCAATGAAGTACTTCAGAAGTGTCGTCACTTTTGTAACATAGGAAATTAGCAACCAATTTGTGCTCAGCAACTCTTACAATCAATAATGCAATAATGACTAGACGATCAGTCGTTTTGAGATGTTGTTTGAGGAATAAATATTGGCCAGGACATCAGGGAAAAATTGCTGCTTCCTCTTTCCAGTAGTACCATGGGACCATTTACTTTTGGCTGAGAGGGCAGATAGGGTTTTGGTGGAATGACTTAACTGGGAAAAAAACATTTCTCGCAGTGCATCACTCCCTCAGTACTGCTCTAGGAGTGTCAGCCATGAATTTCATACTGAAGCTTGAGGCTTGAACCAGAAATCTTCTGCTTCAGGTAAGTATGCTACCAGCTGAGGCAACAGCTGACAAATTCAACTTTCTCAATCTCAGGATGCCTCAAGTGTATTATAGCCCAGGAGGCATGTTTGATGTTTGTAGTGATATAGAATTGCAGCAGACAATTTACACACAAGTTTCCAGAAAGGACATGTTGGTGAACATTTTTAAATTTTTGTCACTAGAGGGGACTCTTAACTTAATTCATCTGCTGAATTTATACTGTTTAAGTACCAAATTATGGCAAAGATAGGTTTATGTCTAGAGAAGCTGAGTTGGAAGCACTGTAAAAAAAGTTGGTGGTAAGAGTTCAATTTTTTTGGTTGTTACTATAAGGCATGTTTACTCTTCTGTAAGTTGGTTACATTGAGGCAATCTCCATGGATGCATATTCTAAGTAGGTTTTAACTGCATCTGGCCTCTAAAAATTCAGGTTAAAAAATGACATTTATCCATTACAAAAGTTGCTTTTACTTGTTGGTTCTTATGCATATATTTTGATGTTCAGTTTACTTGATATTCATTATTTTTGGTACCCTGTGAAATTTGCAGATCGCGTAGCAAGACTTGTAAAGCTTTTAGGTGTGGATATCAATGGTCTTTAAGGGTTAATGGAGAACTGATAGACTTCTTTGTTTTATGTGTTTTATTTCTCATTTCAATCCAAACAATAGATACAAACGTGAACATACAAATCAGCAGCAGACATAGGCCCACTCCTGGAGGCTTCTCTGTCATCCAATAAGATCATGGCTGATCATTTCTGCAAATCTGCATTCCCACCTTATCCCAATGCTGCCTTTGACAAGAACCAATTTACCTCTGCCCTAAAAATATTCAAAGAGTTTGATTCCATGACCTTTTCAAGAAAAATGCTCATGACCCTATGAGAAAATGTGTTGCCTCATCTCTGCATTAAACGAGCAACTCATGATTTTTAAACAGCGATCGTTCATTCTTGATTCTGCTATATCAGGAAATATCCTTACCATGTCTACTCTGTCAGGATCTTCTATGTTTCAATCCACATTTTAACCTTCTTAAACTCCAGTGGATGCATGCCTCGTCTTTTCAACTTTTTCTCAATTTACGATCCCCCCACCCCCATTCCATGTACTGATCTAGTAAACCTTCTCTGAACTGTCTCCAATGCATTTATATCCTTCCTTAAATACCAAGACCAATACTGTACACAGTACTCCAAATGCAATCTCACCGATGGGCTCTGTAACTGATGTATAGTCTCCCTACTTTTGTACTCAATTCCCATCAGAATAAATGATATTTTATTAGATTGTTGAATTAGTTGCCTGGGGATTTGGTTTAGCCATATAAATACTGTGGTTCCAAGAGCAAGTCACCTTCTGACCCTCACTGCAATGACCCCTGTCTACAAGGTATAATTCAGTAGGGTGATGGAATACTCCCCACTTGCCTTGGAGAGTGCAGCTTCAACAACACTTAAGAAGCTTGATACAAGCAGGGATAAAACACCCCACTTGATTTGCACATCATTATTCAATCTCTTTACCACTGACACTCAGTAGCAGCAGTGTGCACCTTTCACAAGATGAACGGCAAAACGTTACCAAGGGTTCTTTGACAGTATCTTCCAAACCCACAACCACTATCACTAAGAAGGACAAGGGCAGCAGATACATTGGAACAGCACTACCTACAAGTTCCCCTCCAAATCACTCACTATTCTGACCTGGAAATATATCGCTTTTCCTTCAGTGTCACTGGGTCAAAATCCTGGAACTCCCATCCGAACGGTCTTGTCGTTTATTTGTCTACACCAAATGGACTGCAGCAGTTGAAGAAGGCAATTCACCATCACCTTCTCAGGGAGCAGTAGAAATGGGCAATAAATGTTGGCCTAGCCAATAATTAACAAAAGAGGGGGAAAAAAAAGTTACGAGTTACTTCAAAGACACTTTTAATAAAATCCACATTGAAAATTTACCAAATAACACAAAGGGACATGGAATGATGACAAAATGGTGAAGTGACTGGAAATTCGATTGGAGGAGAGAAAGAAAGAGACCAGCAGTTAATTTGTTGGAAGTATGTGATGGTGTCCCATAGCGTCCACTTCTGAGGCTACTACTATCTGCATCAGTGATTTGTATTTAGTCTTAGCTTGGAAGTTGTCATATCAAGATTTGCAGATGGTAAGTAAGAGGTGTATGTAATTAATTTCTTTAAGGAACCAAAAAAATATACAGGGAATGGGAGAAAAAGTGGTAAATGGAGTTCAATGATTGAAATGCTGATCGTCGGCATGGATGAGTTGGACCGAAATGGCTGTTTTCATACTGTATGACTCTATGACTCAATATTGAGTTCCACAACCTCAAAGCATTACATCTGTCATCCATTTTGCACATTTTACATTCATATCTCGTTTGTGCCTTGTTGACTTTGTTCTCAGCACAGCGGACTGATTTTCTCCTTTTCACACTTTCATTTCCACCCATTTTATATTTCGACATCCCCTTTACCATGAGTATTCCCTTTGTCTTTTGCTCTGGCCACCCTCACAATCAGGATCAGAGTGGTGCTGGAAAAGCACAGCAGGTCAGGCAGCATCCGAGGAGCAGGAAAATCGATGTTTCGGGCAAAAACCTTTCATCAGGAATACAGTCAGGGAGCCTCCAGGGTGGAGGGATAAATGGGAGGGGGCTAGGGCTGGGCAGAAGGTAGCTCCAAGCGTAATAGGTGAATGGGGGTGGGGTTGGAGATGATAGGCCAGATAGGGTGGGGGAAGGTAGCAAAGAGTACAGTGGGTGGATGGAGGTGGGGATGGAGGTGATAGGTCAGAGAGGGGGGTGGAGCGGATAGGTGGGAAGGGAGATTGGCAGGCAGGACAGGTCATGAGAGCTACATTGCTACATTGATGACTCCATTGGCGCCACCTCGTGCTCCCACGAGGAGGTTGAACAGTTCACCAACTTCACCAACACACTCAACCCCAACCTTAAATTCACCTGGACCATCTCTGACACCTTCCTCCCCTTCCTGGACCTCTCCATCTCCATTAATGATGACCGACTTGACACTGACTTGACACTGACATATTTTACAAACCCACCGACTCCACAGCTACCTGGATTACACCTCTTCCCACCCTACCTCCTACGAGTATCTGGAACGGCACTGCTTGATTAGGGACAGCCAGCACGGATTTGTGAAGGGTAGGTCTTGCCTTACAAGTCTTATTGAATTCTTCGAGGAGGTGACCAAGCATGTGGATGAGGGTAGAGCAGTGGATGTAGTGTACATGGATTTTAGTAAGGCATTTGATAAGGTTCCCCATGGTAGGCTTATGCGGAAAGTCAGGAGGCATGGGATAGAGGGAAATTTGGCCAATTGGATAGAAAACTGGCTAACCGGTCGAAGTCAGAGAGTGGTGGTAGATGGTAAATATTCAGCATGGAGTCCAGTTACAAGTGGAGTTCCGCAGGGATCAGTTCTGGGTCCTCTGCTGTTTGTAATTTTTATTAATGACTTAGATGAGGGAGTCGAAGGGTGGGTCAGTAAATTTGCAGATGATACAAAGATAGGTGGAGTTGTGGACAGTGAGGAGGGCTGTTGTCGGCTGCAGAAGGACTTAGATATGATGCAGAGCTGGGCTGAGGAGTGGCAGATGGAGTTCAACCCTGCCAAGTGTGAAGTTGTCCATTTTGGAAGAACAAATAAGAATGCGGAATACAGGGTTAATGGTAGGGTTCTTGGTCAGGTGGAGGAACAGAGGGATCTTGGGGTCTATGTACATAGATCTTTGAAGGTTGCCACTCAGGTGGATAGAGTTTGTAAGAAGGCCTATGGAGTATTATCGTTCATTAGCAGAGGGATTGAATTCAAGAGTCGTGAGGTGATGTTGCAGCTGTACAGGACTTTGGTTAGGCCACATTTGGAGTACTGTGTGCAGTTCTGGTCGCCTCACTTTAGGAAAGATGTGGAAGCTTTGGAGAGGGTGCAGAGAAGATTTACCAGGATGTTGCCTGGAATGGAGAGTAGGTCATACGAGGATAGGTTGAGAGTTCTCGGCCTTTTCTCGTTGGAACGGCGAAGGATGAGGGGTGACTTGATAGAGGTTTATAAGATGATCAGAGGAATAGATAGAGTAGACAGTCAGAAACTTTTTCCCCGGGTACAACAGAGTGTTACAAGGGGACATAAATTTAAGGTGAAGGGTGGATGGTATAGGGGAGATGTCAGGGGTGGGTTCTTCACCCAGAGAGTGGTGGGGGCATGGAATGCGCTGCCCGTGGGAGTGGTAGAGTCAGATTCATTGGCGACCTTTAAGCGGCATTTGGATAGGTACATGGATGGGTGCTTAATCTAGGATAGAAGTTCGGCACAACATCGTGGGCCGAAGGGCCTGTTCTGTGCTGTATTGTTCTATGTTCTATGTTCTATGTTCTAAAAATGCCATCCCATATTCCCAATTCCTCCGCCTCCACCGTATCTGCTCCCAGGAGGACCAGTTCCACTACAGAACACACTAGATGGCCTCCTTCTCTAGAGACCACAATTTCCCTTCCCATGTGGTTGAAGATGCCCTTCAACGTATCTTGTCCACATCCCACACCTCTGCCCTCAAACCCCACCCTTCCAACCATAACAAGGACAGAATGCCCCTGATCCTCACCTTCCACCCTACCAACCTTTGCATAAACCGCATCATCTGCTGACATTTCTGCCATCTACAAACAGACCCACCACCAGAGATATATTTCCCTCCCCACCCCTTTCCACTTTCTGCAAAAACCGTTCTATCTGTGACTACCTGGTCAGGTTCACGCCCCCCAACAACCCACACTCCCGTCCTGGCACTTGCTCCTGCCACTGCAGGAATTGCAAAACCTGCACCCACACCTCCTCCCTCACCTCCATCCAAGGCCTTTCACATCTATCAAAGTTTCACCTGCACATCTACCAATGTCATTTATTGCATCCGTTGCTCCCAATGCGGTCTCCTCTACATTGGGAAGACTGGATACCTCCTTGCAGAGGCGCTTTAGGGAACATCTCTGGGACACCCACACCAATCAACCCCACTGCCCCGTGGCCCAACATTTCAACTTCCCCTCCCACTCAGCCGAGGACATGGAGGTTCTGGGCCCCTCCACCGCCACACTCTCACCACCTGATGCCTGGAGGAAGAACGCCTCATCTTCCATCTTGGAACACCAGGGCATCAATGTGGACTTCACCAATTTTCTCATTTCCCCTCCCCCACCTTACCCCAGTTCCAAACTTCCAGCTCAGCACCGTCCTCATGACCTGTCCTACCTGCCAATCTCCCTTCCCACCTATCCACTCCACTCCACTCTCCCCTCCAACCTATCACCTTCATCCCCACCTCCATCCACCCATGGTACTCTTTGCTACCTTCCCCCACCCTCCTCTCCGACCTATCACCATCATCCCCACCTCATTCACCTATTGTACTCTTTGCTACTTTCTCCCCAGCACCCCCCCCCCCCCATTTATCTCTCCGTCCTGGAGGCTCCCTGCCTCCCATTCCTGATGAAGGGTTTTTGCTGGAAATGTTGATTTTCCTGCTCCTCGGATTCTGCCTGACCTGCTGTGCTTTTCCAGCACTACTTTAATCTAAACTCTGGTTTCCAGCATCTGCAGTCCTCACTTTTACCACCCTCACAATCAGTTTCACTTGTTCTCGGTTTTATCACACGATGTTTAGAATGTACAAGCCAGTAGGCAATGATGAGCTAGATAATGCCTCAGTTTGAGTACTTGGGCATCCCACTATAGAAAAGAGAGCCTATTGTGATGCTATAATATCAATAGAAGAGATTTTCTGAGAAACAAAGACTAGAAAAGTTAAACCTTTTTCCAGTTGAACAACAAAACTTAGATGGCAAAATATTACCTTCTACAAGATATCAGGGAAAAATAAAAGCAGATTATTTATGGGGATTCGAGATTAAGGGGTGAACATGTAGAATTAAATGCAAGAGATTTAAAATAGATGGCAGGAGAAAATGTTGAATGCAGAGCATTGTAAACTTCTGGAATTCAGTTCGAGGTTAGTGGGTAAAAGTTATATCAACATTCAAGATTACACTTGATTGGTGGATGAAACAGAAAGACTGAAGGTGTATAGCAACTGGTTGATAAATATGATAGCACTGTACAATTTCCTTCATATAGAGGGAAAATTGCATGAACAATGCTAACATAAACAGAACTTCCTGGAAAAGCTCACCAAGTTTGTGGAAAGAAATCAGAGTTAATGTTTTCAGGTCAAGTGACCCTTCCTCAGAATTCAACTGCCAGCTTTTCCTGCAATTTTTGATTTTGTTTCTGATTTACAGCGTCCTAACAATATTAACATGTTTGATTGAAGAATAATAGTTATTTATAACAGGTGTGACAGTCAGAATTAAAAATATATTCAGTTTGCAATCAAAACACAAAGTACTCGAGAAATTAGCAACTCCGACAGCAACTATGAAAAGAGAAACAGAATTATAGAGTCATAGAGTCTTACAGTGTGGAGACTGGCCCTTTGGCCCAAATTGGTCCATGCCGACAAAGTTGTCCATCAATGCTTCTGAACCTTTCCTATTCATGTATTTGTCCAAATGCCTTTTAAATGTTGTTAATGTACCTGCCTCAGCCACTTCCTCTGGCAGCTCATTCCATATGTGTATCACCCTCTGTGTAAAAAAGTTGCCCCTCAGGTTTCCTTTTATTCTTTCCCCTCTAACCTTAAACTGATGTCCTCTAGTCCTTGATTCCTCAACCCTGGGAAAAAGACTGAGTGCATTCACCCTATCCATGGCCTCTCATGACCTTATACACTTGTTTACGATCCCCCCTGAGTCTCCTACGTGTAAAGAAAAAAGTCCTCGTTTGTCCAACCTCTCCCTTTCACTCAGACCCTTGAGTCCTGGCAATATCTTTGTAAATTTATTCTGCACTCTTTCCAATTTAATAACATCCTTCCTATAGCAAGGTGATCAAAACTGAACACGATACTATGGCCTCACCAACCTCCTGTACAACTGCAACATAACTTCCCAACATCTACATTCAGTGCCCTGACTGATGAAAGCCACTGTGCCAGAAGCTGCCTTCACTGCCCTGTCTACCTGTGACTCCACTTTCAGACAACTGTGCCCCTGCATTTCAAGGTCCCTCTGTTCCACGACATGCCTTAAGGCCCTACCATTCAGCATGAAATTCCTACCTTGACTTTCCAAAATGTAAGACCTCACACTTATCTATATTAAAAACTGCCGTGTTTTCAACCCACTTGCCCAGCTGATCCAGTCCTGCTGCAATTTCTGATAACCTTCCTCACTGTCCATAATACTTTCTACTTTAGTGTCATCTGCAAACTTACTAATCAATTAACATTTTGAGTCTGGAATATTTTCTTCAGAACTGAAAAGAGCTTGGAAATGGTGTTTTTTTAAAAATGTTGTTGACGAGTAGGAGAGGAGGAACAAGTGGAACTGATTATGAGGGTGGCTAGAGCAAAAGACAAAGGGAATATTCATGATAAAGGGGATGTTGAAATATAAAATGGGTATAAATGAAGGTGTGAAAAGGAGATAATCAGTCTGCTGTGCTGAGAACAAAGTCAACAAGGCACAAACGAGATGTGGATGTAATATGAGCAAAATGATTGACAGATGTAATGCTTTGAGGTTGTGGAACTCAATATTGAGTCATAGAATCATACAGCACGGAAACAGGCCCTTCGGTCCAACTGATCCATGCTGACCAGACATCCCAATCTGACCTAGTCCCATTTGCCAGCATTTGGCCCACATCCCTCTAAACTCTTCCTATTCATATACCCATCCAGATGCCTTTTAAATGTTGTAATTTTACCAACCTTCATCACTTCCTCTGGCAGCTCACTCCATTCATACACCACTTTCTGCTTGAAACAGTTACTCCTCAGGTCCTTTTTAAATCTTTCCCCTCTTACCTTAAACCTATGCCCTCTAGTTTTGGACTTCCTCACCCCAGGAAAAAGACCAGGGCTATTCACCCTATCTTTGCCCCTCATGAATTAATAAACCTCTATAAGGTCACCCCTCAGCCTCTGACGTTCTATGGAAAATAAACGCCCCAGCCAATTCACCCTCTCCCTATAACTCAAACTCTCCAACCCTGACATCAACCTTGTAAATATTTTCTGCACCCTCTCAAGTTTAACAACATCCTTTCTATAGAAGGGTGACAAGAACTGTACATAGTATTCTAAACGTGGCCTCACCAATGTCTTTTACAGCCAAAACATGATGTCCTAACTTGCATATTCAATGTTCTGACCAATGAAGACAAGCATGTCAACTGCTTCTTCACCACCTCCATCCTAGGTCTCTTTGTTTGGCAACACTCCCCGGATCCTTACCATTAACTGTATAAGTCTTGACCTGATTTGTCTTACCAAAATATACTACCTCAAGGTTTATCTAAATTGAACTCTATCTGCCACGCCTCCACCCATTGGTCCATTTGATCAAGGTCTCGTTGTACCCTGAGATAATCTTCTTCACTATCTACCACACCACCAATTTTGGTGTCATCTGCAAACTTACTAACCATACCTCTTATATTCATATCCAAATCATTTATATAATTGATGAAAAGTAGTGGACTCAGCTCTGACCCTTATGGCACACTGCTGGTCACAGGCCTCCAGTCTGAAAAGCAACCCTCTACCACCACCCTCTTTCTCCTAACTTCAAGCCAATTTTACATCCAATTGGCTACTTCCTTCTGGATTCCATGTGATCTGACCTTGCTAAGCAAGCCACCATGCGGATCCTTGTCGAATGCTTTGCTAAAGCTTATGTAGACAATGTCTACCACTCTGCCAGCATCAGTCTTCTTTGTCACCTCTTCAAAAAAAACTCAATCAAGTTAGTGAGACATGATTGCCAAGTTGACTATCCCAAAACAGTCCTCGACCTTTCAAATGTATGTAAATCTTATCTCTCAGAATCCCCTCCAACAACTTACCCATCTCTGACATTAGGGCTCACCGGTCTGTAGTTTCCTGCCTTTTCCTTCCAGCCTTTCTTAAATAATGGCATCATATTAGCCAACCTCCAGTCTGCCAGCACCTCACCTGTAGCTGTTGGTGATACAAATATCTCAGCAAAAGGCCCAGCAATCACTTCCCTAGCTTCCCACAAAATTTTGGGAAGTACCTAATAAAGCACGTCCCAGTGATTCATCTGTCTTTATGTGTTTTAAGACCTCCAGCACCTCCTCTTCTGTGGTTTGAACTCTTTTCAAACACCACTATTTACTTCCCCAAATTCTTCAGCTTCTATGTCCTTCTCCAGTGTAAATACTGATGTGAAATATTCGTTTAGTATCTCACCCATCTCCTGTGGTTCCACACATATCTGGCCCTAAAGTTTGTAAAGTGCTGAAGTAGAAAATTCAGCTTGCATTGATCTTTGTTGGAACACTGTAACAGGCCTAGGATAAAAATTTTAGCTTGACAGCAAGGTGAAAATTGCAAGCAACTGGAGGTGGAAGTATTTTCTATCGACAGAAGGAAGGTGTTGCACAAAATAGTCATCCAAGCAGCATTTGGTTCCACCGATGGAAAGTAGACCATCGAGGGACTCCCTATTGAGTTCTACAACTTCAGAGCATGACCTCTGACCTTTATCTTTCTTATGTCCACTCGCACTTATTTTCACACTTCCATTTACATCCATTTTACATCTCTATCACTCCTTTACCAGCATTAGCACTGCCATTTGTCTTTTGCTGCAGACGTCCTCACAATCCATTCAACACTGTCACCTTCTGCCTCTACCAACAGCAGAGCCATTCAACAGTCCTTTTCAGTTTTGAAGTACAGCCATATAAGATTTGCAACATTAACTCTGATTCTCTCTGCACAGATGCTGATGGACTGCTGAGTATTTCACATATAGTCAATTTTTATTTCAGATTTCCAGCATCCACAGCATTTTTCTTTTATCCAGTATGCAGTTCTGACCTTTGATCTTACAAGCTCACCATTTTTTCATTGTATGAGCACCAAATGTGAAATAGAAAAGATAGAGTGTCTATTATATTGCACCTTTGTGTATGCAGAGAACACCTAAAATAACAGAATTCGTAGAATCCATAAGCATTGACTTGAGAAAGCAAATGCTCTCAGTAGCTAGGAAGGGTTGATAATAAATTTTACAAAGAATACATACTGACATATATCATCAGTTAGGACAAGTGAAGACTTGCTTTTACCTTTGATGGAATTCATTTCTGTAACATACGTTAGCATCGAAAACCAATAGCAGAGCTTGTATCTCCTTTTGCTTCCCACAGTTGACTGGTTGCAAAATGTCAGTACATTTGAAAATTGGATTGGATTGGAAACTCCAAAGGTTCCCGACAGATTCCAAATAACATTTGGAGGTTAACGGTGGTTGATTTGCAGATTTCTGCAGCCTGTCAACCACAGCAACATTCACCCATAAATAATGTTGTAGCTGTGGCTTGAGTTTTGTGTAACTCTTGACACATACATGATTAATCAATGCACACAGGCATATCAGCACTTGATGGACTCAGCATCGATTGATGATTTTATAAACATTTATAGTCTAAGGTTAAACCTCCGAGTAACATTGTAAGATAATTCCAAATGGTATCTATCTCAGTATTGCATGACAGCAATGTGATATGCAGTGATATTACCAGTAATAATATCACTTCAATGTTAACAGTGGCCATATGGGTTGTGAATTGTGCCTTCAGCAGCCACTCTAATGTTTCCTCCAAAAACCCATCAACCCTTCCACTATAGGGACAATGGTAGAGCAGCAGTAATGTCACTCGCCTAGTAATCCAGAAGTCCATGTTAATATTTGGGGGACGAATAGGCAACTGATTTAGATTCAATGAACTAATAAACTCAACAGTTAGAAAATTTTGAAATTGGAAGCACATCCATATTAATGACCATGAAATTGTTAACAGTTGTCGATGATTTAATTATCAGACCTAATATCTTCTGTCGCAGTTCACTGTCAAATTATTGTTTGGTAACAATCCTGTGAACCAACTTGGTATGTTTTACAACTTTTAAGGTAAATTCAAATTATTGTTGTATTTTCCATTGTATTTGGATAGTTTCTCTATGTATTGAATGGGAATTAAGACAGCTGTGGCTTGGTTGGTAGCACAATTGTCGTTGAATCACTAAGTTCTAGTTTCAAGCCTCATTCCACAGGTGGAGTGATTAGCTCATTGGTTAGTACTGCTGCCTCACAGCACCAGGGACCTGGATTTGATTCCATCCTCGGAAGACAGTCTGTATGGAGTTTGCACATTCTCCCCATGTCTGTGTGAGTTTCTGCTGGGTTCTCTGGTTTCCTCCCACAGTCCAAAGATGTCGATTGATCATGCTAAATACCCGTTATGTCCAAGCATGTGTAGGTTAGGTGGGGAAATGCAGGATTACAGGGATAGGGCAGAGGGATGTGTCTGGGTGGGATGCTCTTCACAGGGTTGATGTGAACTCAGTGGGCTGAATGGCCTACTTCCCCACTGTGGATTCTAGGGCTTAAGTACAAAATTTGTAAAACGTTTTGCTGGATCAGAATCCTAACATCATATCATATCCGTTTCCAGGTGAGTGAGAGCCCCACTGGAAACGTCAAATAAGTAATAAAAATATTCAGACAGGTTATAACTGTTTTAGCCAACCTTTCTAGTTTTAACAGCTATCACACCTATTTCCCAAGATGTCAGCAACTGGTCTGAGTGCAAACTGGGTAGGTCTTCATTGAAATTCACCTAGCTGGGAAACCTTTGGACAGTGAAACTGCAGAATTTCATTGCATGTGCGAGGCTGATACTTTGCAGTACTTCTTTTTGGTTGCTGCCTGATTGCTTGGCAGGTGATTGTCAACTTCTTTGAGGTCAGCTGATTTGTCCTCTGCGACACACCTTCAGCTGAACTTGGGTCCTGTCAGTCTTCACCATAGCATGAGAGAGATCTCTACAGCTCTACCTCGAGCCTCTGATGAGAGCAAGGGAAGCCAAGCAATGGCATTGGCATCATCAGCCAGAGCAACTCCAGCAAGCGTAGCTGCTTTTTCCTAAGCTATGTGCAAAATGCAATTCCATCCTGAAGGAATGAGACTCCCACAAAATCAAGACCCACAATTTTAGGATCAACTTCCAGTGTCTCAGGAGGCTCAGGCTTGCACTGCAGACTGTTGCGAACATTTATACCCTCCTGGAACAAACTCTCTTTCCAGATGGGCCAGGTGAGCTTATTTTGCCAGTGGCTGCCAAGTTGCCTGACACTGTAGGACGACCACACTCCATCACAGATCTACTATAATATTTTGCCCGTGCATGAAGTAATATATTCTCTTCTGCAAGGAGAGAAAGCTAAAAGGTATGAGTGTTAAAAATTTCTTGTGTAGACAGGAGAGGAGGACATTTGTGGACGGTGACTGTGAGGTATGGGTGAGACAGCAAGCAATCTGGGCTGAGTGTGGATGTTAGCTGTTCATATGGGAATGTGAGGTGTCTTGAGAGAAAGGAAGGTGTGGAGCTGCAAGTGCGTTCTGAGGAGCATAATGCACCTGAATGCTAGGCAAGTCAATGTGGGGGACATGGCACCTTAGAAAATAGTGGAAGTCACCTGTTGTACTCTCTGAGATCCATGGTGCATTGTCTCCAGGTTAGAGGCACCACACAACTGCTGTTGATTTCCTTGGTAATTTCCATCTGAGATATTGATGGGTGGAAAGCCTGGCCTCTTCCACCCATTTGTGGAAAGGTCATCTCAGTGCATTTCCCTCAGACACCACTGCAGGACCTTTATGTAAGTGTGAGACAGAAAGAGACAATTGATAAACTTCCCAGGGCTTTCCTCTATTCTGAGATTGCTTCAGTCTCAGGAATCTAGATGATACTTTGTAATGAAGTCCCTTTAATGAGCATTCCTTCCTTTCACAGAATTGAAATATCATTCTATCTGTCCCTCTCATTGACCAGGGATTATCAGGATAATAATGCTTCATTGTATGTTGAAGAGCTACAGAGATGCATCCTTATGGGACCTGGGGAGAGAGGCTGGAGGTAAGGCTGAGAGAGAAATCTTAAAGCTTCCTCTATAGCTAGTGTTCCTGCCTCTAGCTGATCTTGCTACAGACAGCTGAGAAACAAATGTGATTACCTTACTGGCAGCTGGCCACAAGGCTCTAGTTTGGGATATTGCCAAGATCTTCCTAGGCAGCAGTTTAATCCCATGCTGCAGGCAAAACCTTTTTTTAAAAAAATTAATTCATGAAATGAGGGCATCGCTGGCTAGGCCAGCATTTATGGCCCATCCCTAATTGCCTCAAGGACAGTTAACAGTCAACCACATTGCTGTGGATTTGGAGTCACACATAGGCCACACCAGGTAGGGATGGTAAATTTCCTTCCCTTAAGGACTTTGATGAGGATATGGGATTTTTCTGACAATCTACAATGGTTTCATGGTCATCAATAGACTCTTAATCCCAGATTTTTTTTTATTGAATTCAAATTCCACTATTTGCCATGGTGAGAATCAAACCTGAGTCCCCAGAATATTATCTGGGTTAATCTTGGCGAACTGTTGGAGCATGTATCACTGTGTATTCTCCTGCATAATGATAACCTGGTAGCTATGTTCACAAATGCCCTCTTTATTCGGTTAGACTACCAGCCAGAAAGGACCAGACTCCTCTTGTAGCTGGATGACAATTGCATTCCCCATCATTATTTTGATAATGCTCCTCTTATTTGGCCGCATCCAATAAAGATTGCAGGATCTGCTTTTGGTCCTAACATCAGGACATTGTCAAAGTTGCACGATTCCACCAGGGCAGCATGGTATGCAGTGGTTAGCATTGCTGCCTCACAGCACCAGGGTCCCAGGTTCAATTCCAGCCTTGGGTGACTGTGTGGAGTTTGTACATTCTCCCTGTGGCTGTGTGGGTGTGCTCTGGTTTCCTCCCACAATCCAAAGATGTGCAGGTCAAGTGAATTGGCTGTGCTAAATGGCCCACTAGTGTTAGTGTTAGGAGGGAAATGGTTCTGGGTGGGTTACTCTTTGGAGGATCGGTGTGGACTGGTTAGGCCAAAGGGCCTATTTCCACACTGTAAGGAATCTAATCAAAGCCTGGTGGAGCTGTTGCTGGGAATCCAACCTGCTACAGGGATCTGTTGATTCAACTGAGACTACTAGTTACATTTTTTTCCAGCATTGCTCACTCTCCCAAAATAGAATCTCAATTTGCAATACTGTTCCTTGCAACTTCTAGTTTGTTATGTAAATCTGTGTTTTGAAACTTTGATTTGATTTATTATTGACATACAGTGCAAAGTATTGTTTTGCATGCTATCCAGATAAATCATACCTTACTTAAATATATAAGAGTAATAGAACAGAATGCAGAGTACAGTGTTATAGCCACAGAGAAGGTGCAGAGAAAGATCAACTTTATTATATGAGAAGTCTGATAACAGTGGGGAAAAAGCTGTTCTTGAATCTGTTGGTATGTGTTTTCAAGTTTTAGTATTTTCTGCATGATTGAAGAGGGTGGAAGTGTGTGTGTGTGTGGGTGTGTTTTGACTATGTTAGCATGGAAGGAAGGCTGGATTGCAGATGGACTGGGCTGAATTCACAATTCTGTGCAATTTATTGTGATCTTGGGCAGAGCAGTTGCCATACCAACTATGATGCACCCAGATAAGATGCTTTCTATGGTGCATTTGTAAAAATTGGTAAGAGTCATTGTGGACATGCCGAATTTCCTTCGCCTTCTGAGGAGATAGAGACATTGGTGTGCTTTATTCACTGTAGTGTCGACGTAGATAGACCAGGACAGATTCTTAGTAATATTACTTCGAGGAACTTGAAACTCTCGACCAGAATTGTTTGGTGTTTCAGCTTAGACATGGTGGGCTGGATGGCCTGTTTCTATGATGTATGAATTAAACAGAAATGTGAAATTCTGCAATTTGTATTTCAGATTTCCAGCATCTGCAATATTTTGCTTTTGTAATTTCTTCATGATATTGATTGAGGGATAAGGATCGGATAGGACATCAGGGATAATTTACCTATTAGAGTCATAAAGTCATACAGCACAGAAACACACCCTTTGGTCCAACCAGTCCATGCTGAACATAATCCCAAACTAAACTAGTCCCACCTGCCTGCCTCTGGCCTATATCCCTCCAAACCTTTGCTGTTCAAATATCTATCCAAATGTCTTTTACATGTTATAATCATACCCGCATCCACCACTTCCTCAGGAAGTTTATTCCACACACGAACCACCTTCTATGTAAAATATTTACCTCTCATGCCTTCTTTAAATCTCTCTGCTCTCATCTTAAAAATTGCCCCCAAGTCTTGAAATCCCCCATCCTAGAGAAAAGACAACTACCATTAACTCTATCTATACCTCATTATTTTATAAACTTCTATCAGGTTGCTTCTCAACTTCCGACGCTCTAGTGAAAAGGTCCCAGCAATCCAGCCTTTCTCTATAGTTCAAACCTTCCTTACCTGACAACATCCTGGGAAATCTCTTCTGAACCTTCTCCAGCTTGATAATATCCTTCCTATAACTGGGTGACCAGAACTGGAAATGGAATTCCAGAAGAGGCTTTACCAGTGTCCTGTACGACCTCAACATGACTTTCCAACTCCTATACTCAAAGAACTGAGCAATGAAGGCAAGCGTGCCAAGCACCTTTTTAACCACCCAGTCTATATATGATGCAAACTTCAAAGAATTACATGCCGGACCCGTAGCTTCATCTGTTCTCCAACATTATCCAAGGCCCTGCCATTAATTGTCTCAGCCTTACCCTTATACTGGATTAGTGGTGCTGGAAGAGCACAGCAGTTCAGGCAGCATCCAACGAGCAGCGAAATCAACGTTTTGGGCAAAAGCCCTTCATCAGGAATAAAGGCAGTGAGCCTGAAGCATGGAGAGATAAGCTAGAGGAGGGTGGGGGTGGGGAGAGAGTAGCATAGAGTACAATGGGTGAGTGGGGGAGGAGATGAAGGTGATAGGTCAAGGAGGAGGGGGTGGAGTGGATAGGTGGAAAAGAAGAAAGGCAGGTTGGACAAGTCAAGGAGACAGTAACTCAGCTGGAAGTTTGAAACTAGGATGAGGTGGGGGAAGGGGAAATGAGGAAGCTGTTGAAGTCCACATTGATGCCCTGGGGTTGAAGTGTTCCGAGGCGGAAGATGAGGCGTTCTTCCTCCAGGCGTCTGGTGGTGAGGGAGCGGCGGTGAAGGAGGCCCAGGACCTCCATGTCCTCGGCAGAGTGGGAGGGGGAGTTGAAATGTTGGGCCACGGGGCGGTTTGGTTGATTGGTGCGGGTGTCTCGGAGATGTTCCCTAAAGCGCTCTGCTAGGAGGCGCCCAGTCTCCCCAATGTAGAGGAGACCACATCGGGAGCAATGGATACAATAAATGATATTGGTGGATGTGCAGGTGAGACTTTGATGGATGTGGAAGGCTCCTTTAGGGTCTTGGATAGAGGTGAGGGAGGAGGTGTGGGCACAGGTTTTACAGTTCCTGCGGTGGCAGGGGAAAGTGCCAGAATGGGAGGGTGGGTCGTAGGGGGTGTGGACCTGACCAGGTAGTCACGGAGGAAACGGTCTTTGCGCAAGGCGGAAAGGGGTGGGGAGGGAAATATATCCCTGGTGGCGGGGTCTTTTTGGAGGTGGCGGAAATGTCGGTAGATGATTTGGTTGATGCGAAGGTTTGTAGGGTGGAAGGTGAGCACCAGGGGCGTTCTGTCCTTGTTACGGTTGGAGGGGTGGGGTCTGAGGGCGGAGGTGTGGGATGTGGATGAGATGCATTGGTGGGCATCTTTAACCACGTGGGAAGGGAAATTGCGGTCTCTAAAGAAGGAGGCCATCTGGTGTGTCCTATGGTGGAACTGGTCCTCCTGGGAGCAGATACAGCGGAGGCGGAGAAATTGGGAATACGGGATGGCATTTTTGCAAGAGATAGGGTGGGAAGAGGTGTAATCCAGGTAGCTATGGGAGTCAGTGGGTTTGTAAAAAATGTCAGTGTCAAGTCGGTCGTCACTAATGGAGATGGAGAGGTCCAGGAAGGGGAGCGAGGTGTCAGAGATAGTCCAGGTAAATTTAAGGTCAGGGTGGAATGTGTTGGTGAAGTTGATGAATTGCTCAACCTCCTCGCGGGAGCATGAGGTGGCGCCAATGCAGTCATCAATGTAGCGGAGGAAGAGGTGGGGAGTGGTGCCGGTGTAATTACGGAAGATCAACTGTTCTACATGGCCAACAAAGAGACAGGCATAGCTGGGGCCCATACGTGTGCCCATGGCTACGCCTTTGGTCTGGAGGAAGTGGGAGGATTCAAAGGAGAAATCGTTAAGGGTGAGGACCAGTTCGGCCAAACGAATGAGAGTGTCGGTGGAAGGGTACTGTTGGGGACGTCTGGAGAGGAAAAAACGGAGGGCTTGGAGGCCCTGGTCATGGCGAATGGAGGTGTAGAGGGATTGGATATCCATGGTGAAGATAAGGCATTGGGGGCCGGGGAAACGGAAGTCTTGGAGGAGGTGGAGGGCGTGGGTGGTGTCTCGAACGTATGTGGGGAGTTCCTGGACTAGGGGGGATAGGACAGTGTCAAGGTAGGTAGAGATGAGTTCAGTGGGGCAGGAGCATGCTGAGACAAAGGGTCCCCCAAGGTGGTCAGGCTTGTGGATCTTGGGAAGGAGGTAGAACCGGGCAGTGCGGGGTTCCCGGACTATGAGGTTGGAAGCTGTGGGTGGGCGATCTCCTGAGGTGATGAGGTTCTGTATGGTCTGGGAGATGATGGTTTGGTGATGGGGGGTGGGGTCATGGTCGAGGGAGCAGTAGGAAGAGGTGTCCTCGAGTTGGCGTTTGGCTTCAGCGGTGTAGAGGTCAGTGCGCCAGACTACCACTGCGCCCCCTTTATCCGCTGGCTTAATGGTGAGGTTGGGATTGGAGCAGAGGGATTGGAGGGCTGCGTGTTGTGAGGGTGAGAGGTTGGAGTGGGGGAGGGGGGACGACAGGTTGAGGCGGTTAATGTCCCGGCGGCAGTTGGAAATGAAGAGGTCGAGGGCAGGTAATAGGCCAGCGCGTGGTGTCCAGGTGGATGCAGTGTGTTGGAGGTGGGCGAAGGGGTCCTCGGAAGGTGTTTTTACCTCGTTTTTACCTCAGCCTTACCCTTGTTTGTTGTTTCAAAATGCAGTACCTCACATTTATCCAGATTGAGCTCCATTTGCCATTTTTTCAGCCCATTGAACAATTTGATCAAGATCCCTTTGTAATCTTAGAAAACCTTCTTCACCATTTTGGTGTTATCCACAGACCTACTAACCAAGCCTTCTATATTCTCATCCAAATCATTTGTATAAATGACAAACAAAAGAGGACCCTGAACCAATTCCTGTGGAACACCGTTTAGTGACAGACCTCCAGTCCAAAAAGCAGCCATCCACTATTACTCTCTGTCTCCTGCTGTTAAGCCAATTATGTATCCAATTGGAAAGTTCACCCTGAATCCCATGTGACCACATTTTACTCATTAGTATACCATGCAGAACCTTAACAAACGCTTTACTAAAATCCAAATAAACAATGTCTACTGCTCTGCCATCATCAATCTTTTTGGTAACTTCCTCAAAAAACTCAATCAAGTTTGTGAGACACAATTTTCCTCACACAAAATCATGCTGACTATCTTTAATCAATTCTTGTCTCTCTAGATTTTATAATCCTATCTGTTATAATTTACCCACAAGTGAAGTCAGACTTACAGGTCTGTAGTTCCCCGGTTTCTCCTTGCAACCTTTCTTAAACAAATGTACAACAACATTAGCTACCTTCCAGCCATCAGACACCTCATCCGGAGTTATAAATGATGCAAATATTTCTGCCAGGGGTCTCGAAATTTCCTCCCTTACTTCCCACAACATTCTGGGGTAAGTTAGGTTAGGTCCCGGAGATTTATCCACT
The DNA here is from genome assembly GCF_047496795.1 of Chiloscyllium punctatum. Lineage (NCBI taxonomy): Eukaryota > Metazoa > Chordata > Chondrichthyes > Orectolobiformes > Hemiscylliidae > Chiloscyllium > Chiloscyllium punctatum. The sequence goes on along the minus strand of NC_092746.1, from coordinate 117,586,051 downwards.
TGTACATTCTCTACGACCTCCCGAACTTTCTTTTCTGTAATGTGAACTGTCTTTAAAACATCAAAGTTTATTTCTCTGCATTCTCTAGACTTCATGTCTTTCTCCACAGTAAAAGCTGATGCAAAATATTCATTTAGTGTCTCTCTCGTCTTCTGGGGTTCAACACAAAGACAACCTCCTTGATCTTTAAGAGGCACTGGCCTCTCTATAGTTACCCTCATGCTCTTAGTGTTTGTAGAATCTGTTTGGATTATCCTTAACCTTATATACCAATCCTATCTCATATCCCCTCTTTGCCTTCTTAATTTTTTCTTAAGAATGCCCCTACACTCTTTATATTGATTAAAAGATTCAATTGATCCAAATTGTCTATATCTAAAATAAGATTCTCTTTTATTCTGGACTAAAACCTCAATATCTTTATTCATCCATTGTTCCTTAATCTTACCAGACTTATCCTTCACTCTAACAGGAGCATAATGCATCTGAACTCTGGTCTTCACACGCTTGAACACCTCCCACTTGGCAGATGTCCTTTTACCTGCAAACAGTCGTCAACACAGTGCCATGGAATCTATTACATCCAAATGGAGCCACCAGGTTGGCCTTAGTTTAACATCTCACCTGAAGGACAGTATTTTAAACAGTTTCCCTTAATGCTGCACTAAAGTTATAATGTTGATTTCTAGGTTCAGGCCCTGGAATTGAACTTGAGCACATAACCCTGAGAATTAGATGTGAGTGTTACAAATTGAGCCACAGCTGACACCATGAAGTAGATATAAGTCTCTCTGGATATAGGTTTGCTCGCTGAGCTGCAAGGTTCATTTTCAGATGTTTCGACGCCATACTAGGTAACATCTTCAGTGAGGTGAAAGTGAGGACTGCAGATGCTGGAGAATAGAGTCACGGTGGTACAGTGGTTAGCACTGCTGCCTCACAGCGCCAGAGACCTGGGTTCAATTCCCGCCTCAGGCGACTGACTGTGTGGAGTTTGCACGTTCTCCCCGTGTCTGCGTGGGTTTCCTCCGGGTGCTCCGGTTTCCTCCCACAGTCCAAAGATGTGCAGGTCAGGTGCATTGGCCATGCTAAATTGCCCGTAGTGTTAGGTAAGGGGTAGATGTCGGGGTATGGGTGGGTTGCGCTTCGGCGGTCGGTGTGGACTTGTTGGGCCGAAGGGCCTGTTTCCACACTGTAAGTAATCTAATCTAATCTAATTAGTGTGGTGCTGGAAATGCACAGCAGGTCAGGCAGCATCCAAGGAGCAGGAAAATTGACATTTCGGGTAGGAGCCCTTCATAGGAATCATAGTGCACCCTGATGAAGGGCTCTGGGCTGAAACATCGATTTTCCTGCTCCTTGGATGCTGTCTGACCTGCTGTCCATTTCCAGCACCACTCTAATCTCAACATCTTCAGTGAGCCTCCGGACGAAGCTGGAGTTCGTATGATGATATGTATGCGTTTGACTGTGGAAAATATATAAAGAACTGTTCTTATTTAAACAATGTGAAGTACATATACTTCAGGTTTAGTAGCATCTGTGGAAGAAGAGCTGGTTACTTGCCATTGCACTCTAGAAGAATGTGCTTTAAAACTAATACATTATTTCTGTGATCACTGTTTCTAAACTTCTGCTCAGCATGTTTTGTTCATACAGACTGTAGTTACAAATCTGGCCCACTTGGCAGCGTGCTCGGTCTGTGAACATTTTGACAGTCATACAAAGTCTGCAAGATTAAGCCTTTTTTTATTCATCCCAATAAGTTTTAGTTTCAAATTTTAATCTTTTAGGGAATATTTTTGCACTTAAACATTAAACATACCTGTCCTTTGTTTAGGCTAAATATATTAATCCATGGTCCAGAGGAATGGTCAGTCTGATGTTTGGAGGCTGAACCTGCAATAACAATATTAGATTGGCGTATGTAAACATTGAGTTATTAAATGGATGACAAGGCCATTTAAAGGGAATAATTGCAGCACTATGGCAGGTGGATTAAGGGGATTGGGTGGAAGATGTCAGGTGGTACCAAGGTCTGATTTTCTTCTAAGTAGGGAGGGTGACTGTTGTTAAGGAAGAAGCTGTTTCATTAGTTAATGGGTGAGATTAGGCAACAAGCCCAGTACAGAATTTAATTGAACAATCTGAGCATTAACCCAGTCCTGTAACAACAATGCAGATAGATGGATCATAGTGCAGGCAGCTGCATATCTAGTAAAGGTTAGCAAGACTTCTGTAAATGGAACTTTGACCATTTAGAGTGTCATCCACAAACGTAGCAGATTTTGCAGATACATGCTGATGCTTGATAAAGGCCTTTTCCATTGACAAATCCTGACACAGTCAAGTTGTTCATCAATAATTAGAACAATATTTCAATTTGCATTAAATTTTGTTTCAATTTTAATTAATTATTGGTGCTCACTTACTTGTTACTTATTATTACTTCTAATTGGTAAATGATAGACATTTTCAATGCACTTCTAGATAAAATATTGTGACCCATTCTGTATTTCTAATATGTAATAGATGTTTCAACATTTTTTAAGCTCTTGGTCACGTTCAATAAATTTGATTTTATCCAAAGCACTGTTGGCCATATTTTAACTTGCACCAAATCTTGTTCAACCTTGGTTCTGGTGAGTTCCGTTAATTTCCAGTCCTTCAGCACCTCAATTTTAAAGTCCTTTTATTTCAAATTTCTCGACATCATCCATCCCAACCGCTGCATTTCCCTCAATTTCCTCAATCTTCCAAGATCTCTGCACTCCTTTGATTCTGGTTTTGCATATCCCTGTTTTAATTGCTCTACTAATTAGAGATTGTTCTTCAACTGCCTTGGTCCTAAGCTATGGAATTTCCTCCTTTAACCTCTCTACCCCTTCCTTTCCTTTCCTCCTTCAAGACACTCCTTGAAATCTCCCTCTTTAACCAATCTTTTTGGCCATCCGCCTTGTACTCCTTGGCGTGTTGTGTTTGTTTGATGACATTCCTGTGAAGCACCTTGGAAATCTTTGCTATGTTAAAAGCAGTGTACACAAGCAACTGATAGTTGTCAATGCTCCTCAGATGGCATTTGTACATTATTAACCTGTAGTTCTTCGGTGCCTGCAGTAATTATGTACTTACGCTGAGCCCTTGGAAATTTAAAGAAAATTGATTACTGTTTATAGATTTTCTTTTACAAATGAAAGAACCATCTAGCTGCATAAGTTATCTTTTATTTATCTTGGTGCCTGCCCTAACCCCCAACTCCATTTGTGGTTTGGCCTACCTTCATTTAGTACGCCCTGGCTTTGTTCAGTTTACTCAATTCCATTTACTGCCTAGATTGGAAGTTACACTGTGGCCCCCACTAATGTCTTCTGGAACAATGGTTTACTTCTGTGAGAAGAACCATAGGTGGGCCAGCTGTACTGAGGAAAGGATAAAGAGTGGAAAGGCATCAGTGATATGTACTTCATCACTTAAGGGAGTTGGCCAGTGTTTCTGTGGTCGTTGATATGAATCTAGGTGTGTGGCCTCCCTGATACCGGATTATGGATGTCACAGAACAGTCGCAGAGCATCCTGCTCCTACTGCCATCAGGATTCAGGGAACCAGGTAGAAAATTAGCAAACAGGACTTCAAATGGAGTAATCTTTGGATTACTGCTGGTGCCACATGTGAGTGAATACTGAAATAGTACGATAAGTCAGATGAATCCATGTCTGGAAAAATGGAGCAGGAAAGAGTGTTTCAATTTCCTGGGATATTGGAACTAGCTCTTGGGAGATGGTATCTGTGCAAGCCAGGTGGGTGGCACCCAAACAGAGCCAGGATTAGATTAGATTAGATTACTTACAGTGTGGAAACAGGCCCTTCAGCCCAACAAGTCCACACCGCCCCGCCGAAGCGCAACCCACCCATACCCCTACATTTACATCTACCCCTTACCTAACACTGCGGGCAATTTAGCATGGCCAATTCACCTGACCTGCACATCTTTGGACTGTGGGAGGAAACCGGAGCACCCGGAGGAAACCCACGCAGACACGGGGAGAATGTGCAAACTCCACACAGAGAGTCGCCTGAGGCGGGAATTGAACCCGGGTCTCTGGCGCTGTGAGGCAGCAGTGCTAACCACTGTGCCACCGTGCCGCCCATTGAGTTCCTCATGCGGCACTTTGCTATTGCTGTTTAAACTAAGTCTGTTTGAGAGTGGTGACCAGGAGAGAACATTAAAAGGTAATGACTGGATGCAACAAAAGACAGATAGTACTAGAGTAGAAATTATTCAGTTATTACATTGAGTAAGGGAGAAACTTAAAAATTCTAAATCAGGGTTACACTGCATTTTTGTGAATGCAGAGAGTATAGTAAACAAGATTAGTGAGTTTCCAGCACAGTTAGCCATGTGGAATTATGATGTTATGGTGATAACAGAGATCTGACTGAAGAAAGCGCAGGCAATGAGTGTTAAATATTCCTGGTTACAAGGTGTTCAGGAAAGATAGGAAAGGAAGAAAAGAAGAAAAGGTGGTGATGTTAATGAGTGAATGCATTACAGAACTGGAGAAAGAGAATGTCTCAGAGGATTCAGGGATAGAATTGATTTGCCTAAAACTAAGGAACAAGAAGAGTGCAATGCTTGGTGTAGCCTCCAGATCACCAATTAGTGGGAAGGATAGAGTAAGAAATCTGCAGGGAAATTACAGAGAGGTACAAGCGTTGTCGAGTAATTATAATGGGGGACTTTAATTGCCCAAATATAATCTGGAACAAATGATAGTGATAAAGCAGAGACAGACAAATGCTCTTAGATTCCATTCTGGAAAATTTCCTGCAGCATTATATGTCCAATTGAATAAGAAAGGCGACATTGTTAGGTTTGGTCTTCGAATCAAGGTGGGCCAAGGATCCACAATGGACAAACACTTAGGGGTTGGTGATCATTGTATTATATAATTTAAGATTACAGTGGAACAATTGTGAGGAATGTTATAGTTTATGGATTGTATTATATTAATTGAATTTGTAAGAACGTAGGAGTAATGAAAAATCTTCTAGTTAGAGATCATTTGGGAGTAGCGATCACAATATGGTAGAGTTGGTTTGAGGGAGAGCAAATCAGTCCTCAAACTAGTGTCGTCCAATTAAGTAAGGGCAATTGCAGAGGTATGAAGAAAGAACCCTCTAAAACAAGCTTGAAAAATAGACTAAGGGGAAAGTCAGTTGATGAGCAGTGGAAGACATTTAAGCAAATATTTCATAATGTTCAGAAAAAATTTATTCCAGTCAACAGAAGGAACTCATTGAGAAGGATGACCTACCTTAACAAAAGCAGTCAAGTATTGTATCCAATCAAAAAAAAGGCATATAAAGTGGCAGAACCAACCAGCGGATTGAGAGTTTTTAAAAAAATCAGCAGCAGATAACTTAAAAGCTAGGCAGTGAGCATCCAGGTAGGCTCAAAATGAGTGAAAACTAAGAGAACAAATGAATGGGCTGGAGATGCAGTCTGGTCCAGTTTGTGAACTGGCAGTTCATCCCTGAATTCACAAAGCCCCTGTTGCAGGAGTACGGTGATAGCAGCCATTGTGCCCCAATGGGCAACATTGAAGTATAGACGCATACTGTAAGTGAATTGGAGATGTGCAGTGAGGGTTGACACATGTCACATGCCAATTCCTATGGATGTGTGGTATATGAAGCATGGCCTGAAATGTTTGTGGCTGTGTCCAACATGGAGATACTTTGGAGCAAGCAGCCAACTGAAGTTGCCTAGTACCTACTCCAACTCACACGTTGAGTATTCTCGGCTTTCTAGTTTACTCGCTGCAGGTGCGAGGATTGGAAGTTACAAATCAGTAATGTGAGATGTGCAGTTTATAAGTTCATCAGCAAGCAATAATACCCCTTAATAGGTAACTTGCCATTGCCTGGCAAGAATCTCATCTTGACAACTGGAACTTTGTTAAAAAACGCAGTGAGTTGTTCCTGGCATTGAGATGGGCGTCACTGGATGACTTGTAGGCCTCTCACATTTCTCACCATAGCTCACGTCTTTCAGCCCCCAAAACTCTGCCCTCTCTTTCTTTTAACAATTGAAGAGTGGACAAGGTGAGGACCCTGTGACAGGCAATCAGCGTCACATGAGTGACGTGACAAACCTCATAGAGAAGCACATAGACTGGCAATGCACCCGAGTGGAACTCAGGACATAAAGACAAATATTTTTCTAATTTACACATAAGTAAGAACAAAGATAAAATAAAAGTAAGGGATCCATATTATATTTAATTATGATATGTCTGGAAACCCTAGGCACTCTTGGTGGTCTGGATGACCATGTGTGCCGGAGGTGTCTCTAGCTGGAGCAACTCAGATACTGGATTTTGGAACTTGAGCAGCATGTGGGACCCCCACAGTGGGTTCACGAGGCTGGGACCTTCATGCAGAGCACGGTGTTTCAGGGTGTGGCCACCCTGTAGTTTCAGGAAGTGCAGGCAGAAAGGGATTGGGTGACTGGTACACAGAAGAAGGCGACCTGGGGCAGGTAGTGAGGGAATTTCCCAAGTGCATCTCACTTGCAAACTGTTTATCAGCCTTGGAAATCCTGTATGGAGGCTCCTCAAGCCTGGCGTGCCATTCAATAGGGTTATGGCTGATATTCTGGATTAGTGGTGCTGGAAGAGCACAGCAGTTCAGGCAGCATCCAAGGAGCTTTGAAATCAACGTTTCGGGCAAAAGCCCTTCATCAGGAATAAAGGCAGTTATGGCTGATATTCTTGAGGCCAGCCTCATGCCAGCGCATCTCAGCCCTCAACTCTCTGGTGTTTCAAAAATCTATATATGTGCTCTTTAAATACTTTCAGTAATATAACCTCCTACAACTCTCTGGGATAGAGAATTCCAGACATTCACTACCCTTTGGGAGAAGAAGTTCCCAAAGCATCTCAGTTTTAAATAAATGTCCCCACATCCTGTAACTGTTTCCCTATTTTGAGGTTCCATTGGAACCATTGTTTCAATATCTACTCTGTCAAATGCCCACAGAATCTTGTTTGTTTTAATAAGTTCACTCTTTATCCTTGTTAATACTAATGCATAAAGACATAACCTATTTATCTATTCTTGGTAAGTTCACCCCTATATCTCAAGAATCAGCCTGGTGAATCTCTTTTGAATAGCCTTCAAATTTTTTTTATTTACAGAGACTTAAATTGTACACAGTACTCCATATGTAGCCTTGCTAACACCCTTACAGTTATAACAGGATTTCCCTATTTTTTAAAATCCAACACCCCTAGGAATGAAGACTAAATGCAATTTGCCTTCTTAGTCAGATGCTGCACCTGCATCTTTCGGGTTTCATGCACAAGAACACACAGATCCCTCTTGCATTTGAGCTTTCTCCATTTAAATAATAGTAATGGAACCTTTTCCACATACCTGAATCATTGTGGCTGCAGCCATACTCAAGAAGCTTGACACCATTTAGGACAATGCAGCCGGCTTGATTGGTATTCAATCCACCACTTCCACCATTCACTTCCTTCCCTACAGTGGTTGCAGTGAATATCATCAACAAAATGCATGACAGTAACGCATCAAGGTTTCTCTGATATTACCTTCCAAATCCTGTGGCCATTTAGGAGGACAAGGGCAGCAAGTACATGGGATCCCCACTTTCTGCAAGTTCCCTACAAGGCGCATACCACCCTGACCTGGAATTATATTCTTCGCTGTAGCTATGTCGAAAGCTTGGAGCCCTTTTCCTAATAGCACTTGCGGATAACCTTACACCTCAGAGATGGCATTGATATAAGAAGGCCACTCACCAATTGCCGCTGTATTTATCACCCATCCCCTAACTCCTCTCAGGAAGTGATGTTAGGGATGGGCAATAATAGCCAGAAATGCTCACATCTCACGAACAAATAAAATATAAACATTTAACCACTGTTGGCAGTAAAGCTATGGTTTGTAAGTGAAAAATGTTCGTGATGGAAGGTGGAAGGTATTTTCTTTTGAATCAAATGGTATTTTGAAACAGTATTTTGCGCAGCTCAAATTTAATTATGGAACTGTTTAGTTAATTGATTTAATTCTATTCAAAACAAAAGTTACAGAAGACTTTATTTTCCAAAATGATATACTATTGTCTGGAACACAGTTAATGTAATAACAATTTACTACTATTTTGTTGTTAAACAGACTCACAGCAGGTTATTATTGTATCTTTTAAAAGAACCTCCCATAAACATATAAATTTCCTTCCCTCCAATCTGATTACTCAATGACATTATATTACAGTATTAGTGTTGCAATACTCATTTGAATGTGACATTCAAAGGAAGATTTTATTGACATGTGGAAACCCAGCTGAGTTGTTCAGTGATGTTTAGTCATTCAAAACATTCACAGTATTCTATCATAGCGGAAGATTTAAATAAGTCAGATTGCCAGCTCTGGCTCAATGAAAAGAATCAAACCAGTGTAAGACTAATAACGACAAAATATACAAATGCTGGAAATAAAAACAAAGAGCTGGAGAAACTCAGCAGATCTGGTCGTGTCTGTGGAGAGAGAAAGAGAATTAATGTTTTGATTATATTATGACTCTTCATCAGAACTATTCTGAAAAAGTCATAGTATCCCTACAAAGTGGAAACAGGCCATTCGGCCCAACGAGTTCACATCAACCCTCTGAAGAGCATCCTACCCAGACCCAACCCCATTCCTTATCCCGGTAACTCTGCATTTCCTATGGCTAACCCACATAGCCTGCATATCCCTAGACACTGTGGGCAGTTTAGCATGGCTAATCTACCTAACCTGTACATCTTTGGACTGTGGGAGGAAACTGGAGCATCCGGAGTAAACCCTTGCAGACACAAAGAATGTACAATCTCCACACAGATAGTCGCCCAAAGATGTAAGCAAACCCAGTCCCTCGAGCTGTGGGGTGGCAGTGCTAACAACTGAGCCACTGTGCTGCCCAATCCAACGGGACTTGAAATATTAACTTGCATTTCTTTCTCCATAGATGCTGCCAGATCTGCTAAGGTTGTCCAATGTTTTCTGCTTTTACAAAAGATTCATATAAGGTGGTTGTGGGAGGAGTGGGGTGAGCACTGTCAGTGGATACAGTGGATAGTGGGGTTGTCAATCAGTAAATGCTGAGTGAGCATTGTCAATGGTGTGGGATGGGTGGTCAGTTTTGAGATGACTCAGCAGAGTGATTAGAGATTCCATCATCTTCACTTGATCTGTGTTCCTGAGCAAGCTTTATGCCTGCTGGCTAAGAACTCTAAACAAATCAATCCAATTGCTACTGTGAAAACAGGTCAGGTTTGCATGTTTACAGGTCTGGAAGGCCGTGAGCAAGGGCCACTAATTGGCTTCAGTATCCAATGATAATGATGGTGTGATTTAGTCAAAGTATGATGGTTGGAGGAACATTTGGGTGCTTGATAAACTGCAGGAAGCGGTTACTTAAGTTTAAGTCAATAAAACTTTCATTATAGTAGTATGGTATCATAGCTTGTGTTGAGTAGATGCTGTGTTTTAATTCGACTTAAAATAAAATATATGGTCAATTTTTGATGGTGAGATCAGTACACTGGCAGGAGGTTCTTATGGTTTTTGTTACCAATCTCTCAGGCAGTTCTCAGGTGCTAAGCAAACAAACTCAGGCCAACTGAGTTTCTTTGAAATATTTCTTTGAAAATTTCTTAAAACCACATTTGGGGAAAGGCTGTCAGGTTATGTGCACCGTGTATTTAAGTCAAGAAACAGCATTCTGAAAATGGGAAGGAAAATCACGCGTGCCATTGACTTTAGTGGGCAGCAGGAGTTGGTGTAGGACATTTGGAGTATTGGAGTGATACTTCAACCACACACCCAGAGTTTTTGGGATTGTTGGAGATGGGAATGGTGGTGGTGGTTGTGGTGGTATATGTTGGTAAGGGAGTGAGTGTGCTGGGTTGAAGAGGCCTAGGGGGAAGGTTGAAGGAAGATTATGATTTATAGGTGGGCGAAGGTAAGGTGTAACTCCACTGGCATGGGCCTTCAATAAACCTGAGTTGCCCTGATGCCTTTCCTGTCCACCATAATGGAAGACAGGTTAAGAGTAGGCAAAAAAGGTAATGGAAAAGTCATGTGCTTTCTGAAATAACTCCACAAAGGCTAGTGCCCTGTCACCAAGTCACCCTTTATTTACACGTGTATGGTATCCGACACTGACCCAGCTTGCTCAGAGCTGGCTCCGGGGGTGAACAACCCCTGACACTCCTGTTTATATTTTATTTTATTAACCAGTACAAATTAGAAACAAACAGTGAACAATGAACAGCAATTTACAGGGGAAAGGGGCAGCAAGACAGACCCCAAACTCATCATTCAACCATTTTTTGGGGAAATGAGAACAAACCTCACTCCTGTTTTTTTAATTTTATTAAACAGTACAAAATACAGTTACAATAAACAGAAAGCAGCAGTTCACAAAAAAAGCACTACATACAGGGGAAAGGGCAGCAAAGCCAAACCCCAAACCCCACCATTCAACCAACTTTCAAGCAGAGGAGGACAAACCTCACTTATTTATTTATTTTTTCTCATGTCATGTGTGTGCAAGTGTCGAACACAGTGAAGAACAACAAGTATGTACATCTTTATTTATATTCCACCACCAGGAAGAAAGGAAACACCTGAGTGACCAGTGACAAGTAGTGCCCTTCACATCAAAGGGCAATGCTGTGTGATCAAACAGTGAAGGGGAGGGCAGGGATTAAATCAAAATAGAGTTGGAGGGGTAAATAATACACAGCACTCGCTATGGTGCCCACTTTTCCCTGAAAATCCCAAGGGCGTTGGTGAAGTTACTCCTGTTTTTTTAAACTTTATTAAACAATACGCAGTTTACAAAACAGTGAACATTAACAGCTATATATAGAGAAACAGCAATTTTACAAGGGAGAGGAATGGCAAAGCCATGCCCAACCCTACCGTTCAACCAGTTTTCAAGGAAATGAGGACAAACCTCAAATCCCCTTTCAATCATTACAAAACAGTACCAATGACATTTGTATATAAGATAGTCCAATTTCAGAAAAAACAATGCGTACAATACAGACCCAGCAAGCCACCCATCCCTCCCACCTTTTGGCTACTCCTGTTTATATCTGTCAGCCAGGACTCCCTGATTGGGCCAGGTAACAGCCCCAATCAGGAACTAGTATTCTATGAGATCCACCTAGTTGACCTCATTCTAATCACTACACCTTCATTTATAAGTCACCCTACCTTCCTATATACCCTGCTTGGATTCATAAAATCCTGCCTTGTATAGAAATAAGGATGAAGTATATGACTTTAAACTCACTTGTGGACTAAACTTGCACCTGGAGTTTTGCAACAACAGCTTTTTTCATGGAGCATGCTGAGTTTTGATATCGATATCCCATATCGATCCATGAGATTAAAACAAAGTCAGATTTTGGTAGCTCGGGAGTGTGAAACCTAAAGTGTGCAGATTCAATCTGACAGAAGCAGATCTGTGCTTTATGGGTTTGTTTGGATAACCAGGGTTCCCTTTTAAAAAGGTGAGGTATTCTTTGGAGATGATTCCAGAATGAACTTTAGTGGAAGTTGGGGACCTTTTGATTTGTTAAAATAAGTGAACATGCAGCACTAATTACAGACAGGGATACAGATCCATAGGAAGTGGGCAATAGTGGATTTGGCTTGGCTCAGGCTTGGAGGCCAAAGGGCATGTTTCTGGCCTGTAATTTTTCTTTGTTCTTTAATCTAATTAATTGAAACTGCAAAGCCCTTTGGATAGGTGCTTATTGACAATTCCAAAATGTTTGGAGAAATTTTCAAAAGGAACTATTGAAACATTTAAAACTCCTGCCCTTTAAATAATTGGAATACAACTGCCTGGAGCTTTTTTTTTGATTGCTTATTATTTTCAGTCTATTCACATAAACATAAGTGGTTCTATTACTGAAGCTGTGGGGTTTCCTGGGAATCAGGCTGGAAGACCCTGGATTTCACAGCTATCAATTATCACAATAGAGAACTACCCTTTCACAATTTAATTGGCAGCTGCAAGTGTTATCAGAGACTTTGAAGTGGAACTATGAACTCATATGCTTGTTATAATACTGGATTACACATTTGAATGAAATATCTGTTGCATATTGTTGAAGGAAAATAAACATAGTAAATGGTTTGTATGAATGAATATCTTTCTCATTATAGTGACATCTGCAATAAACACTTGATTTAATTTCATCATTGCAAATGTTCTGAGATACCTACCGTGGTTGGTACTGGAGAATATGTATGGTAGGTGGAGAGGCAAAGGGTGGTGGGAAGACTATGGTAGGTTTGATAGAAGGGTTATAAAGGGCCATGGGGTTGGATTCAAGTACATAAGTTGGCATAGGGACCATAAAGGCCATGATGATGGGCAGAATGGCACAGATTTGCATTGCTGGTATAAGGACTAAGGGGATAGATTCAGAGCATTCATTGGCATGGATCGACATGTATGGGATGTGTTAAGTGTCGGAGAAGTTTGTGAGAATGAGAGCTCAAGCAATGATTTTTGTTTTGTTAAAAAATACTGAAACAGAGTGCACACTCAGTCAGCCCTTCAACTCAGGCTATCTCCACATCCAATAGCTCTCATTCAGGGTCTTCCAGCCTGATTCCCACAGCTCCAGAATTAAAATTCCAGTTTCCAGGAACACTTTCTGCCGAACCATGACATGTTCTACATGCACTTGGGAGGGACAATTCAGCTCATAGTCTTGAATCCCATGTGCTACAGAGTTTAACTAGTGCTTATTGTGGACTTCTTTGAATCATAAAATCCCTACAGTGTGGAAGCAAGCCATTCAGACCACTGACCCACACATCCCCTCCGAACAGCATCACACACCGCCTTACCCCTGTATTCTATCCCTATAATCCATGTTTAACCCACCTAGTATGCACAGCTGTGGACACTGTGGGCAATTTAGCATAGCCAATCCACCTAGCCTGCACATCTTTGGATTGTGGGAGGAAACCCACACAGACACGGGGAGAATGTGTAAACTCCACACAGACAAACACCCAAAGGTGGAATCAAGCCCTGGTCTCTGACGCTGTGAGGCAGCAGTGCTAACCACTGAGCCACCTTGTTTGAAGGTGAAAACATTTTTGTGGCATTGATGATGCTGAAGTGTAAAGGTAAAATCTGATGTTACTTTAAATAAGTAACATTGTGTTTACCACACTAGTAGGCCTCTGATCCCAGTCACTCAAGTTGGTCTGCCATTATATATTAGAAAAGAAAATAATTGCAACATTGTGTGGAAAGAATAGGTAATGTGGGGCTAAATGAATAGCTTTTTGAAAGAGCTGGCTCACACATGATGGGCCAAGTGACCTCCTTCTAAGCTGAATAATTGTATGTTTGGGGTGTAGAAGATTAACTAAAGACTTCCAATTTCAAAAAGCAATCCTTTCAGCATCTTACTGCTAACTGTCTGGAAATCTATGTAATTTCCCTGCTTTTATGTGTCAGACCATAGGATTGTACAAATCAGCAGAATTTTATTGTACAATTTTACTGCTTTCCTACTAATCCCAAAAATACACACACACACACACACACACAGATTTACGCAATGACTTATGTGTCTTTTAGTCCTGCTTCCAAGCTTTCTGGCATTTATTTTCCTGGCATTTGAGTAAGGCTATTCTGAAATTTGTACCTGGGGATTACCATTATTCAAGTTGTATGTGTTACCGGTTGATATTCGCTCTGACAAATCCATCTAACAAGCAAAAAAGGCTTTGAATTGTTCGAATGGATAATTTTGATCACTGCATGAGAAAGCTGACTCCGTTAAAAAGAAACTGCCTTTTATCCATTAACTGTCTGATGTCCATTCTGCCTGAGAACATTAAAAAGATTAGAGAGCTTTCTTCCACTTCTAATGAGATAGCAAGACTAATGAACTAGGTTCCAATAGAATAAAATCATTTTCTCCTAAAGTCACAGTTGTATTGATAAAATCAAAAGAAAATCTGAAAGGAGAAGTAACTGCAAATTATGGTTATATACAGCATTGCTGTCAATATTGGAAAAGCAAAAAGATAGGTGTTTCAGATGGAAAATCTCTCTTCAGTCCAATTCCAACAGTCATATCATTTGGCGTTTACAGATACAATTTAATGCTCAATTGATTCACACATCAGAAATGGAGACGGTTTACTGGAGGAAGGAAGAGGACAACTGTTTGAGTATTCCACTGGGGAGAAAAAAAGCTGTTTGGTATGGGCTAGTTGTTTACAAATACTCTGCCTTATCACTTGTGCATTGATGTGGGCCTATCAAAAACTGTTCTGCTGGCACAGGTCAGTCACAAAATGTTAGTATGTTACAAGTCGGCATAAACAATTTAGATGAACCAATAAAGAGATGAAATGGAAGCTGAGGATGGGCTGAAACCTCTCCAGGAAAAAGCAGTTTATCTTCTCCTGCCATTTAGGCTCATTTGTATTACTTTCAGGTAAGATATTTTAATTTCATTGTTCTATTCCCCTCTCACACACTCCTCTCCCAACAAAATTCCCCAACTTTCTGATGATCAGAGGGGATGCTCAGCTGCAAGGAACTTTCTACACCAAGTATGTTGAATTATCCAGTGTCTTGAACTAATGCTGTAGATAATACCAACAGAAGAATTTGCAATTAATTTTGTTTCAGATTATGTAGAAACAACAATATAAAAACAGGCTTTTAAATCCAACCACTTATGATGTTGTTTGTTTTCTGCAATGTTGGAGCAACACTCCTAATCCCATTTTGCTTTATTCATTCATGGAATGATGGCGTTGCTGGCTCAAACAGCATATTTTGCCTGTCCCCCTAATCTAGGGGCAGCATGGTGCCTCAGTGGTTAGCACAGCTGCCTCACAGAGCCAGGGACCCGGGTTTGATTCCCACCTCGGGTCACTGTGTGGAGTTCGCACATTCTCTGCGTGGGTGTGCTCCGGTTTCCTCCCACAGTCCAAAGATGTGCAGGTTAGGTGAATTGGCCATGCTGAATTGCCCATGATCAGGTGTAAATATAGGGTAGGGCAATGGGTCTGGGTGGGTTACACTTTGCAGGGTTGGTGTGGACTTGTTGGGTTGAAGGGCCATACTGTTTCCATACTGTAGGGAATCTAATCTAATCTAACCCTAATTGCCCAGAGGGCAACGAAGAGTCAACCACATTGCTGTGGGTCTGGATCACATGTAGGTAAAAACAATGACTGCAGATGCTGGAAACCAGATTCTGGATTAGTGGTGGTGGAAGAGCACAGCAGTTCAGGCAGCATCCAAGGAGCTTCGAAATCGACGTTTCGGGCAAAAGCCCTTCCAGATGAAGGGCTTTTGCCCAAAACGTCAATTTCGAAACTCCTTGGATGCTGCCTGAACTGCTGTGCTCTTCCAGCACCACTAATCCTGGATCACATGTAGGCCAGACCAGTTAAGGATGGCAGATTTCCTTCCATGAAGGACATTGGCAAACCAGATGGGATTTTCCCTTACAATGGACATGGGTTTCATGGTCACCATGAGGCTCTTAATTTCAAATTATTATTGAATCCAAATTCCACCATCTGCCATGGCAGGATTCAATTCCGGGTCCCTAGAACATCACCTAGATCTCTGAATTAATAGTTCGGTGATAATACCGTAAGGTCATCGCCTATCTGAAGGGCATTAGTGAACCGGATGGGTTTTTCCAACAATCGACAGCAGGTTCATAGTCATTATTAAAGTCCTAATTCAAGATTTTTGTTAAATTAAAATTCTACCATTTGCCACAGTAGGATTTGAACCTGCCCAGAACATTTCCTGGGTCTCTGGATTAAAATTGCAGTGATAATATCTCAAGGCCATTGCTTCCCATCTGGCCAACCTGTATCTATGTTCTTTTAGGTGTCTTTCTTTCAGCTACCTACCTAAGTGTTTTTTAAATGTTCAAATGGACACTGGTTCACTAACATGTGCATATTATGTGGTGTCATACTGTTGTGTGTTCTAGCACTTGTATTTAATCTTCTGCCCATGTCCTCATGTTCTATGCTCTCAATTACTGGAAACAGTCAGTTTCTATCCACTCTGTTTAGTGCTTTCCATAGAACTGAAATTTATGTATGAGCGGTTTACCAGTTCCTGAGGTAAAAATGGAGATGCAGACTTAATCATGCTTGCTTGGCTGTTCCTGTGGCCATTTTGCCTCATGTGGCTATTAATAGGCTTGAGGTCAGTGGGATTCCTGGCCCTGGAGGTAATAGGGCAAGGAGGAGGGGAAATTTAGTAAGAAGAACAGAAATTGCTGGAGAAGCTCAGCAGGTCTGGCAGCATCGGGGAGAGAAAGCAGGGATAATGTCTCAGATCCAGTGACACTTCTTCACAACTGAACAGCAGTCAAGCAGCCAGACCTGTTGAGTCTTTCCAGCAATTTCCTTTTTGTTTCTGATTTCCAGCATCTACAGCTCTGGACTTTTTTTTATTTAGGGGAAATTGAGTTTGATTGGGTGGGGAGGCTAGTGGAGAGGATGGGGCTCTGAAGAACATGGGATGCTCTTTTCTGGTTGGTACAATGCTGCCAGATTTTACCTGGTGATGCCAGTCTCTCCCACAGCAAGTAAAGTCCCAGTGGCAGAAGGAAGGGGCCTTTTAACTGAGCATTAATTGGTCATCCAAGAGCTTCAATTGACTGGGGTACAGGCAGACCACCTGATACCATTGCACTGCTGATTAGGTATTCATGGGGCAGGTGTTAGGCTAACTGGGCTGTAATTTCCTGGCCTTCGTCTTTACCCTTCTTAAAAGATGGAGTGACATATGCAATTTTTCAATCCAGAAGAAACCTTTCTGTATCTAGGAAACTGCATAATTGCCCAACCTATTATGTTTCAATGTACTCCCCAACATCCTTTAACATCCTCTGATTGAAGCCATCAGGTCCCAGCAACTTATCACTTTTTAGTTCCATTAATTTCCTCTTTACCAACGTGTCACTTAATTTTATTCAGCCCCTGTTCCTGATCCACTATTAATTTTCTCAGGTCATCCAGAAAGCTATCCTCCTTTTCTACAGTAAATACTGAGACAAGGTAATTATTTAGCATGTCCTGTCATTTCCCCATTATCATTGACAACATCCCTAATTTTGGGCTATAGTGGGTCAATGTTGCTTCTGATCCCCGTATCTAGCACTTGGAGCTGCTACTAGGGTGTCTGTACATAACACTGATTACAGTTTAAGTTTGTTTATGGTTCCTCAGTTCCACCCATATGGTCTCCACTGAATTCTTTCTCTTCATTATGTCCTCCCATGCCATTGACATAATTTTGTTTTTAATCAGTAAGGCTAGGTGGAGGTATGAGTTTTGAGGAGGATACAAAAGACCTTCAAGTGGTATTGAAGAAGCAAAACACAAACTCTACAGGTCTTCTAAAAGCAGCTACTAAAGACCGTAAATAAAAGACTTACTTATTTATCAAATTTCATGATTTTGGAATGGTCAAAAATCTTTCACAGCCAATGAAGTATTTTGAGGTTATTGTTGCCTCATACACAGAATGAAATCCCTTAATAAATAGATTTGTTGTTTTGAAGTGATGATTGAGGGATACATATTGCCCAGGACTCCAAAGAAATCTTACTTCCTGTTGCTTGACTACTGTCAGGCATCATCACCAGTTGGAGGATACTTGGACCTCGATTTAACATCTCATCTGAAAATCAGCATCTCTTATGATACAGAGCTCCCTACATTACAATAGTGACTGCACATAGAATGTACTTGATTGACTGTAATTCACTTTGAGACACCTGGTGGTTGTGAAAAGGGCTAAATAAATTCAGCCTTGCTCTTTCCCTCAGTAGAGTACTGGCATTGCCAGTCTAGATTAAGTACTCAAGTCTCGAGTGGTTACAAATTGTAGTGACAGGGACGCCTTCCTCCTTTTCATTTCACTTTTCCACTTTCCATTCTCATTTGCCGACTGCATCTCTTCTGTAAGTGGATGTATACAAAATCACACTTAGCTTTAGTCACCTGGACCACAAAAATGTACACATGGATGATTATTTTAGACAAAATTCAGTGCCTCGGCCACGTACCCAAAAATACAATGTCTTAAAATGGTAGGAAGAGGAAAAGGCTGTGTATGCCTTTCACCCAGTGGAAGATAGTGACAGAGGAAGGCTCCTGGTTGGTCATGAGATTGATGGTGAGCCCAGTTGGCAGTGAGACAACAGTAAGATGGCAGTGAGCCCAGATGGTGCAAACGGTGGTGAGACGGATGGTGAGCCTGGATGGTGGTGTGATGGATGGTAAGCCTGGTTGGCAGTGAGATAACTGGTGAGCCCAGATGATGGTGAGATGGATGGTGAGCCCGGATGGTGGTGTGATGGATGGTAAGCCTGGATTGCTGTGAGATGGCTGGTGAGCCCGGATGGCGGTGAGATGGCTTGTGAGCTCAGGTGGCAGTGAGACGGATGGTGAGCCTGGATGGTGGTGAGATGACTGGTGAGTCTGGATGGTGGTGAGATGACTGGTGAGCCTGGATGGTGGTGAGACAGATGGTGAGCCCGGATGGTGGTGAGATGGCTTGTGAGCTCAGGTGGCAGTGAGACGGATGGTGAGCCTGGATGGTGGTGAGATGGCTAGTAAGCTCGGTTGGCGGTGAGATAGCTGGTGAGCCCAGATGTTGGTGAGATGGCTGGTGAGCCCAGATGATGGTGAGATGGATGGTGAGCCCGGATGGTGGTGTGATGGATGGTAAGCCTGGATTGCTGTGAGATGGCTGGTGAGCCCGGATGGCGGTGAGATGGCTTATGAGCTCAGGTGGCAGTGAGACGGATGGTGAGCCTGGATGGTGGTGAGATGACTGGTGAGTCTGGATGGTGGTGAGACAGATGGTGAGCCCGGATGGTGGTGAGATGACTGGTGAGCCTGGATGGCGGTGAGACAGATGGTGAGCCCGGATGGTGGTGAGATGACTGGTGAGCCTGGATGGCGGTGAGATGACTGGTGAGTCTGGATGGTGGTGAGATGACTGGTGAGTCTGGATGGTGGTGAGATGGCTGGTGAGCCTGGATGGTGGTGAGACAGATGGTGAGCCCGGGTGGTGGTGAGACAGATGGTGAGCCCAGATGGTGGTGAGACAGATGGTGAGCCCAGATGGTGGTGAGACAGATGGTGAGCTCAGATGGTGGTGAGACAGATGGTGAGCCCAGATGGTGGTGAGATGGCTGGTGAGCCCAGATGGTGGTGAGACAGATGGTGAGCCCGGATGGTGGTGAGACAGATGGTGAGCCCGGATGGTGGTGAGATGGCTGGTGAGCCTGGATGGTGGTGAGACAGATGATGAGCCCGGATGGTGGTGAGATGGCTGGTGAGCCCAGATGGTGGTGAGACAGATGGTGAGCCCGGATGGTGGTGAGATGGCTGGTGAGCCTGGATGGTGGTGAGACAGATGGTGAGCCCGGATGGTGGTGAGACAGATGGTGAGCCCGGATGGTGGTGAGATGGCTGGTGAGCCTGGATGGTGGTGAGACAGATAGTGAGCCCGGATGGTGGTGAGATGGCTGGTGAGCCTGGATGGTGGTGAGACAGATGGTGAGCCCGGATGGTGGTGAGACAGATGGTGAGCCCAGATGGTGAGGAGATGGCTGGTGAGCCTGGATGGTGGTGAGACAGATAGTGAGCCCGGATGGTGGTGAGATGGCTGGTGAGTCTGGATGGTGGTGAGACAGATGATGGTCAGCGCAGGCATCTGTGAGCATGGGAGAAAGATCAAGCCCCCTTTGGGAATCCAGGCCCTTGTGGGAAAACCCAGCAAGAAGTGACCACAGTCTGAAGAAGGACTGTAATTTTGAATGTAACGTTATTCCTTTATTTACCACTTTATACTGAGAAGAACTGTAATGTTGCACTTATTTGTTAATTTTTGCACTTGTACCTAAGAATGTGTACCTAAGATAGCACCAGGAGTGGTGACTTTGTACATTTTCCACTGTACTCCTGGATTCCTGTTCTTGAGTACAGGTGACAATAAAACCTAATTCCTGATTCCAAAATAATTAAAGTATAATTGAATATCAGTAATCAGTTGTGGTTTTATAGTAGGTTGTAATTGAGCTTGAATTCAAGGTGTGACTTGTGATCTTGTCATTCAACAATATTGTATGTTCTCAATTATAACCTATATAACCTAAGTGAAAGTAATAGGGTGGTTGTTGTGGGGGACTTTAACTTCCCAGATATTGACTGGGAAAGCTACAGCTCAAGTTCGTTAGATGGGTCGGTGTTTGTCCAATGTGTGCAGGAGGGTTTCCTGACACAATATGTAGACAGGCCAACAAGAGGTGAGGCCATACTGGATTTGGTTCTAGGTAATGAACCAGGCCAGGTGTTAGACTTGGAGCGAGGTGAGCACTTTGGGACAGTGACCACAACTCGGTGACTTTTACTCTAGTGATGGAGAGGGATAAGTGTGCACTGCAGGGCAGGAGTTATAGCTGGGGGCAGGGAAATTATGATGCGGTGAGGCATGACTTAGGATGTGTGGATTGGAAAAATAGGCTTCAAGGGAAGGACACAAATGATATGTGGAGCTTGTTCAAGGAGCAGCTATTGGGTGTCCTTGATAAGTATGTACCAGTCAGGCAGGGAGGAAAGGGTCTTGTGAGGGAGCCATGGTTTAATAAGGAATTGGAATCCCTTGTAAAAGGGAAGAGGGCGGCCTATGTAAAGATGAGGCGAGAAGGTTCAGTTGGGGCGATTGAGAGTTATAAGGTAGCCAGGACGTATCTGAAGAGAGAGCTAAGAGCAGCGAGAAGGGGACATGAAAAGTCCTTGGTTGGTAGGATTAGGGAAAACCCTAAGGTTTTCTATAGGTATGTCAGGAATAAAAGGATGACTAGGGTAGGTATCGGTCCAGTCAAGGATAGTAGTGGGAAGTTGTGCGTGGAGGCAGAGGAGATTGGAGAGACACTAAATCAATACTTCTCGTCAGTATTCACTCAGGAACAGGATGTTGTTTCTGATGTGAATATTGAGTCACAAGTGATTAGAATGGATGGCTTTGAGTATGTAAGGAAGAGGTCCGGGGAATACTGGAAAGGGTGAAAATAGATAAGTCCCCTGGGCCTGATGGCATTTATCCTAGGATCCTCTGGGAAGCTAGGGAGGAGATAGCGGAGCCATTGGCCTTGATTTTTAAGTCGACGTTGTCTACAGGAATAGTGCCAGAGGACTGGAGGATAGCGAATGTGGTCCCCTTGTTCAAGAAGGGGAGTAGGGACAGCCCTAGTGACTATAGGCCAGTGAGTCTCACTTCTGTTGTGGGCAAAGTCTTAGAGAGAATTGTAAGGGATAGGATTTATGAACATCTGGATAGGAATAATGTGATCAAGGATAGTCAGCATGGTTTTGTGAAGGGCAGGTCGTGCCTCACAAACCTTATTGAGTTCTTCGAGAAGGTGACCAAGGAAGTGGACGAGGGTAAAGCAGTAGATGTGGTGTATATGGATTTTAGCAAGGCGTTCGATAAGGTACCCCATGGTAGGCTACTGCAAAAATTACGGAGGTATGGCATTGAGGGTGCATTAGAGGTTTGGATTAGGAATTGACTGGCTGGAAGGAGACAGAGGGTAGTAGTTGATGGTAAAGGTTCATCTTGGAGTGCAGTTACTAGCGGTGTTCCACAAGGATCTGTTTTGGGACCATTGCTGTTTGTCATTTTTATAAATGACCTGGAGGAGTGGCTTGAAGGTTGGGTGAGCAAGTTTGCGGATGATACGAAAGTCGGGGGAGTGGTGGACAGCGAAGAAGGATGTGGCAGGTTACAGCGGGATATAGATAAGTTGCAGAGCTGGGCAGAAAGGTGGCAAATGGAGTTCAATGTAGCTAAGTGTGAAGTCATTCACTTTGGTAGGAGTAACAAGAAGATGGATTTCTGGGCTAATGGTAGGCTACTTGGTAGTGTGGATGAGCAGAGGGATCTTGGTGTCCATGTACACAGATCTCTGAAAGTTGCCACCCAGGTAAATAGTGCAGTGAAGAAGGCATATGGCGTACTGGGCTTTATTGGTAGAGGAATTGAGTTCCGGAGTCCTGAGGTCATGTTGCAGTTGTATAAAACTCTGGTGCGGTCACATCTGGAGTATTGTGTGTAGTTTTGGTCGCCATACTATAGGAAGGATGTGGAGGCACTGGAACGGGTGCAGAGGAGGTTTACCAGGATGTTGCCTGGCATGGTAGGAAGATCGTATGAGGAGAGGCTGAGGCACTTGGGGCTGTTCTCATTGGAGAAAAGAAGGTTTAGGGGCGATTTGATAGAGGTGTACAAGATGATTAGGAGTTTAGATAGGGTTGACAGTGAGAACCTTTTTCCGCGTATGGAGTCAGCTGTTACTAGGGGACACAGCTTTAAATTAAGGGGAGGTTGGCATAGGACAGATGTTAGGGGTAGATTCTTTACTCAGCGGGTTGTGAGTTCATGGAATGCCCTGCCAGTATCAGTGGTGGACTCTCCCTCTTTATGGTCATTCAAGCGGTCATTGGACAAGCATATGGAGGTGATTGGGCTAGTGTAGGTTAGGTAGGCTTCGGTCGGCGCAACATCGAGGGCCGAAGGGCCTGTACTGCGCTGTATTTTTCTATGTTCTATGTTCTATGTTCTATACTACTTCTGCACAGCCACCTTGGTTATTTTCTTTTGCACATCTCTCCTATTTTCCCCTAAAAGTAATGATTCATGCTGGTGTAGATTTCTCTCAGCATCACCAGTCCTCCTGTTGCCTTTTCACATTGCCATTCTCATACACGAGCCCTGGTCGGTTTTGATGTACCATTTGACTGTTTTTAGTTTTTAAAAAATCCACAAAGGAAGTTTGTATCAAAAAGAATAGGAATCCATCAAATTGTTATAAAAACCCAACTAATCTTGCGTGTTTCTGTGTTTTAGCTATTTTGGCCTTACAGACCATGTTAAACTTTATCATCTTACGGCTACTGTTGCTTTGATTTCCATTTTATGTATAACATGGATCCTTAATAAACAACGGGTCTAAATGAGCACTGGTTCAATTTTACATCTTGAATTATAGACAGTAGTGCCATTTATTCTGAGGTTTTATAAGTTTATATTAGGCTGATTGAAGCCCTTCATTACAGTTCAGTTCTTATGGACGTCCTTCTTATCTAAGCGCTTAAAACATAACTCATGACCAAGTGCTGGTTTTGTCACCTTTTTGAGTCAGAGTATCACATTAGGCTGCTGCTTCTAAACCATTGGTACCTTCCTGGAATCCATGAATGTCAATGCTTTGAAAATCATGCTAGTTTTGCTCAACACTCCAGGGTAAACATTACCTATCCTTGAAATGTTATTTATTTTAAGCCCTTTCAGCTTGTTTAAGACATTTTGTTTTTTCCCCTTGGGATGTAAGCATTGCCAGTAGAAATGTATTGCTTTTCCCTTGTTGTCATAAAATGGAGATGCTACCTCTTGTTGAATTGAAATTCATTGTAGTTTAATACAATTGAATGGATTGCACATCCACTTCAGAAGGCAGTAAAGAATTGCCAATGTTTGCATGGGATAAGCAAACCAAGTAAACATGACAAGGTTTTCTCCTAAAAGATACAGTAGCGCCTCGACTTACGAACTTAATCCGTTCCGGGACCCGGTTTGCGAGCCGAAAAGTTCGCGAATTGAATAAATTTTTCCCATTGTTCGGATAGCATAAGAATGCTTGGACGGAGCAATGAACGCTGTTCACAGCGCACGCGCCAAAGACGAACTGAATGAGATCACGTGGGGCCCTAGAGCTTTTGCGTTCAACAAGCGCGTAGCAAAGCAGAACAATGAAACCACGTGGTCGCACACGGGCTTTTTGTGTTTGTACCTTTGTTCATACCTTGAATTTCGTACGTACGTTGAAGCAAAATTTTACGTACGATCCTGTTTGTAAACCGATTTGTTCATGAACGGGGTTGTTCATATGTCAAGACGCGACTGTATTAGTAAATCAGTTGTGGGCTTTAAGGCAATCAGTGGCTTTAGTTTTACTGATACTTGCTTGATGTTTCCAGAATCAACAAATCATTGAATTAAATTCTCAAATTGCCATGGTGATATTGGAAAACATCACAGTATTACTCATCTAGACCTTTGGATTACTGACTCGTAGTATAACACACCGAGGATAAAATAATAATTGAGAATATTTTGTTCTTTTTCTCGTGATGGTCCTCATTTTTAACATTCTGAATTTTTTTTTGGTAATATGCTTTTATTCATTGATTGTCTTAGCCCTATTTGGTCAACTAGTAAATATAAATCAGCATGTTTCTCTTTGTTCCAATGTTTACTTTCCCTTTTATCCTTGCAAAATTTATATCTACTCTCTTTAACTGTATTTTTAAAATCCATTTGGAATAGAGTCCTAGAGTCATTGAGATGTACAGCACAGATAGAGACCCTTTAGTCCAAATCTTCCATGCCGACCAGATATCCGAAAGTAATCTAGTCCCAGTTGCCAGCATTTGGCCCATATCTAAACCCTTCCTATTCGTTCCTATATACCATCTAGATGCCTTTTAAATGTTGTAATTGTACCAGCCTCCACCACCTCCTCTGGCAGCTCATTCCATTGACATACAGACTACCAGCTGCGAGAAAAAGTTGCCCTTTAAGTCCCTTTTAAATCTTTTCCCTCTCACCTTAAACCTATGTCCTCTAGTTTTAGACTCCCCTACCCCAGGGAAAAAGACCTTGACTATTGATCCTCATGATTTTATAAACCTTTACAAAATCACCTCATAGCCTCTGATGCTCCAGGGAAAATAGCCCCAACCTATTCAGCCTCTCCCAATAGCTCAACCTCTTCAACCCTTTAATCTGAATTTGCTGATTGTGAGTGCTTAATTATTCTGCATGCCTCGCACTCATCTTTCAAAGTTGTTCCATTTATTTTCGACTGAAATGTTGATAGACATCCTCCTGCCATTCATTCGTTTCATTTGGTTGAAGCTAGCATTTTACCTGAGTGCTGGGAAAATATAAGCACTACAAAAAAGATAAAATAAAGATAAAAAAGAAGTGTTAAGGTCATTGTTTATCAATTAAAAAAAAGAAGCTATAAAACTTGTCCAAGTCTTCAACATAATTAAATCATGGATTATGTTAAACTCATGAACATAGGAACAGGAGTAGGCCATAAAGCCCATATAGAATGCTCCACCATTAACGTAGATTATGGCTGACAATCTACTTCAATATCACTTTCTTATACTCTCTCCATATTCCTTTATGTCATTGATTTGCAGAAATCCGTTGAGTTTTGAATGTGCTCAATGACTAAGCTTCCACAGCCCCTTGGAGAAGAGAATTCCAAAGATTTGCCACCATGTGATTCAAAGAATTCCTCCTCATCTCAGTCTTATGTGGGTTACCCCATATTATGAGGCCACATCCCCGAATATGGCCTCATCAGCCAGGGAAAAAGTCCTAATGACATCCAGTTTGTAAGAATCTTAAAAATTTCAATGAGATCATTGGTTATTTGAAACTTGTGAGAACATATAACCCAGTTTCCTCAATCTCTCTTCTTAAAACTATCCCACCTTCCCAGGAATTAGTCGAGCGAGATTCTGTTGCATTCTGTCCACGATAAGCATATCCTTCCTTAGTTAAGAAGAGCAAAATTATACACAATAATCTATGCTCATTCTCACCAAGGCTTTACATAGTTGAAGCAAGATACTCCAGGTGCAATCTCTCCATGTATGCATAGGGTTGAAACTCATCTTCTGTGGACACTCTCCACCTCACAGTCACTATGTCTCAATTTTTAAAGGTTTTTAAAAATTATTCTTTATTATGCTGTTGGGCTATTACAAAAGCCAGATCAAAATGACTATTACCCCCGTTTTGAACCGAGCTGATGTTATTACTGGACCCCATACTGAAATCTGGCTTAATAAATCACATTTTGCTTTATCTAATGAGGTCGTTCACTGAAAGGCAGCATGCAACACTGCGGATTGAGCTTTAGCAATAAAATGAAAGCTTATTAAGCAAAGGGTATATTAATAAAATAGAATAAAATAAACTATTTATATACAGCATAACTTGGATGATTTTTTAAGTGCATGATGAAATACAATATTCCCTGTATCTCAAGAGCATCTCTTTACAATACTCAAACACCAGAGATAATCTTTTCTCAATCACATTAATAAGTTTAACTTAATTATGGCTTTCACTTCCTGGTCTTGAGACATATACTCTTCCTTGTGTATTTGCACAATTGATGTTAGACTGTCTCAGTTTCAGTTAACACTTTCATAGATCTAGACAAATAATTCTGGTCTGGCACTTTCAAACTAAATCCATTACCCTGAGGCCACCTATTTCTTATCTGTTCTAAAATATCCCCTTTCTCAGGAGAAACTAGTTTACATGTCTAACTTTCACCAAAGAACTGAAAACAAAAGGCTTTCCAAGCTAAGGATTTTTCCTAAGTAAAAAAAGAATCAATTCTAGATCCTTCCAAAAGTAAGCTTAATGCACTTTGCTGTCTACTCTATTTGCTCATAAGATCTCTCTCAATGCAAATAAATCCCCATTACACTCCAGGAACTATTTCTCTCATACTGTACTGAAAAACAACATGGTTCCACAAATATTGATAGGTTAAGTATTAAAGGAGAATGTGAGGACTGCAGATGTTGAATATCAGGGTCAAAAGGTGTGGCACAGGAAAAGCACAGCAGGTCAGGCAGCATCTGAGGAGCAGTAGAGTCGATGTTTCGGGCATTAGCTCTTCATCAGGAATTAAACTAAGTGTAAACCCCATCAGACACAATACTGATATTCACATGCTGCACCTCAAGTTGAAAAGCATTCCCAAAGTCTGATTCAGGGAACTGAGCTTGGTTTAATTGAAGAAAAGATTGAACTGGATCATTATCTATAGCTCTAGATGATGAGAGGCATTGATGATTTAAATATGTGAATATTAGTTCATTTATGTTGTAATTTTAATACATACATAAAATTACTAAAACCTCAAAGCAAAATTGGAGATTAAAATAATTATTTTCTTCACAAAATACATAAAATTCCACTTCCATTCAGATTTCTGTAAGATTAAATTAATATTCAAAAACTCTTTGTAGCTCAGGAATATGTTTCACACAGCTGAACCATTGATAATTATACCTTTTGTTATTTTCTCAATGAAATGTTACCACTTTGACACAGGAGTCTAGTGTACATTGTTGATTTCAGACCTGATTATTTGTTGCTGATAGAAAAAATATGATTTATAGTTTGGTTTTCTAGCATTTTAATTATCATGATTTCTTTTTGAGAAAGTAAAAGGAAGACTCAATGAGGGTAATGTTGTGGATGTGGGTAGATATAGATTTTCAGAAAACTGATACAATGCACATAACAGGCTTGTGCGGTAAGTTATAGGACATGATATAAAAGAGACAGTAGAAATATGGATACAAAATTGGCTGAGTGTTAGGAAACAGAGTAATGGTCAGTCAATATTTTTGGGGCTGGAAGAAGGTTTATAATGGACCTCTCCAGGAATCAGTCTTAGACTCTTGCTTTTCCTGAAATGTATTAATGATCTAGATCTTGGTGGGCAGGGGACAAGTTCAAAGTCTGTAGATGACATGAAACTTGCAAGAATTGTGAACTGAGAAAAGGATAGTGTTGAACTCCAAAAGGATATTTCAAAGTAGTCAGATAGGTGGCAGAGAAGTGTGAGGGGATACACTTTGGTAAAAAGAGCATTGAAAGACAATACAAAATAGGGCATACAATTCTAAAGGAGGTGCATGAGCAGAGGGACTTGTGAGAAGATAGAGTAGTGATTGCTGGGCCCCTCGCCGAGATGTTATTATAATCAATCGCCAAAGGTAAGGTGACGGAAGAATGGAGGTTGGCGAACATGGTGCCACTATTTAAGAAAGGTGGTAAGGAAAAGCCAGGAACTATAGACCGGTGAGCCTGACATCACTGTTGGGTAAGTCGTTGGAGGAATCCTGAGGGACAGAATTTACATGTATTTGGAAAGGCAACGACTGATTAAAGGTGGTCAGTATGGCTTTGTGTGTGGGAAATCATGTCTAACTAACTTGAGTTTTTTGCAGAAACAACATAGGAGATTGATGAGGGCAGAATGGTGGAAGTGATCTAAATGGACTTCAGTAAAGCATTCAATAAGGTTCCTCATGGTAGACTAGTTAGCAAGGTTAGGTCACATGGAATACAGGGAGAACTAGCCATTTAGATACAGAACTGGCTTAAAGGTAGAGACAGAGGTGGTGGTGGAGGGTTGCTTTTCAGACTGGAGGCCTGTGACCAGCGGTGTGCCACAAGGATCGATGCTGGGTCCACTGCTTTTCGTCATTTATGTAAATGATTTGGATGTGAACATGGTTTGTAAGTTTGCAGATGATACCAAAATTGGAGGTGTAATGGAAAGCAAAAAAGGTTACCTGAGCATATAACGGGGATTTGATCAGATGGGTGACTGGGCCGAGGAGTGGCAAATGGAGTTTAATTTAGATAAATGTGAGGTGCTGCATTTAGAAAGGCAAATCAGGCAGGACTTATACAATTAATGGTAAGATCCTAGGGAGTGTTGCTGAAGAAAGATACTTTGGAGTTCAGATTCATAGTTCCTTGAAAGTGCAGATTTGTAGTTCCTTGAAAGTATAGAAGGTGTTTGGTACGCTTTCCTTTATTGATCAGTGCATTGAGCATAGGAGTTGGGAGGTCATGTTGCGCTGTACAGGACATTGGTTAGGCCACATTTGGAATGTTGTGTGTAGTTCTGGTCTCCCTGCTATAGGAAGGATTTTGTGAAACTTGAAAATATTCAGAAAAGGTTTAGAAGGATGTTGCCAGGGCTGGAGAGTTTGAGCTATAGGGAGAGGCTGAGTAGGCTGGGGCTGTTTTCCCTGGACTGTCTAAGGTTGAAGGATGATCTTATAGAAGTTTATAAAGTTTTGGGGAGCGTGGATAGGGTAAATAGACAGGGCCTTTTGCTCAGGGTTGGGGTAGTCAAAAACTAGAGGGCATAGGCTAAGGTGAGAAGGGAAAGATTTAAAAGGGACTTAATGGGCAACGTTCTCACACAAAGGGTGGTGCGTGTATAGTATGAGCTGTGAGAGGAAGTGGTGGAGGCTGATACAATTACAACTTTAAAGGCACCTGGATGGGTACCTGAATAGGAAGAGTTTAGAGGGATATGAGCCAAATGCTGGCAAATGGGACTAGATTAATTTAGAATATCTGGTCGGTGTGGACGAGTTGGACTGAAAGGTCAGTTTCCATTCTGTACATCTCTATGACTCTGTGACCTGGGTATAGATGTGCACTGATCATTGAAGGT
Source organism: Chiloscyllium punctatum (assembly GCF_047496795.1). NCBI lineage: Eukaryota > Metazoa > Chordata > Chondrichthyes > Orectolobiformes > Hemiscylliidae > Chiloscyllium > Chiloscyllium punctatum. The sequence continues at coordinate 117,556,565 of NC_092746.1, read as the reverse complement.
GGCAGGACCGGTGGTGAGAGCAGTTAATAAAGCATACAGTATCTTGGCTTTATTAATTAAGCCATAGAGTGCAAGAGCAAGGAGGTTGAATTTGCACAAGATACTTGTTAGAACCCAGCAGAACTATTGTATACAGTTGTAGACATCACATAGGAAAGATATGAACACAACAGTCCACAACAGGAAGACACAACATGTCTGGATACACAGGCCACCCTGCCAAACATCAAGGACATATCGGAAATGACCACCAGACTACTCTGACCTCTAGTATCATGGTGGCCCACAAACCAACAACTACACTACGACAGGTACCGATGATTATAAAGGATCCCATACCCAATACTAACAGAACCAACGTTAGATACAAAATACCAAGTAAAGACTACCACAGACAAACTGGAAGAAAACTAGCCATCAGGGTACATGAATACCAACTCGACACCAAGAGACATGATCAAGTATCACTTGTATCCATACACATGGACAAAGAAGGACTCCAATTTGATTGGGACAATATGTCCATCCTAGGACAAGCCAAACAAAGACATGCACAGGAAGTCCTGGACGCCTGGCATTCAACGCAGAACGTCATTCACAAAACTGTTGACCCCATATACCAATCAGTAAGAAACAAAACCGGAAATGATACTACCTACCTCAGCAAACTAGGACACATGTGTAGCAAGCAGGAGAGAACAACGAAGTGCAGTGATGATTTTGCCTAGTGTGATGATGAAACATTTGCAAACAAACTCACGAGCTCAGCGAGCACATCAACAACCTCAAGATATGAATGCATTGGAGAGAGTGCAGATGTGATTTACAAGAATGGTTCCAGGAATGAACAACTTCGGTAATGAAGAGAGGAAGACTGAGGAGAGATTTGATCAAGGTTTCCGAAACTATGTGCAGGCTTGATATATAGAGAGAAGCTGTTAAACTTGTAAAGGAACAAGTGACATGCAAAAGGAGCAAGGGTGATGTGAGAAAAAATGTTTTTGTACGGCGAGTAGCTAGGGTATGGTATGCACTGCATGGAAATGTGGTGTTGGCAGATTCAATTGAGGCACTCAAGATTATTTGGATAGAAATAAGGTGCAGGAGTATGTGGAAAAGGCAGGAGCTTGGCATTAGGTAAATATGCTCATTTGAAGAGCTGGTGTAGGCACAATGGGCTGAATGGCCACTTTCTGTGCCATAACAATTCTGTGATATAATCTCCTTGTGGTCATTGGAATGAAGTTCTTCTTTTCATCACTTGCTTATCGTATAGCTTTTTCCTTTTTGTGACAATTATGTTATTTTTAATATTTGGTGTTTAAGTAGCTTGTTAGCTGCCTCATAGTTTTCCAAGTTTATTGTTATTTAAAGATGTACATTCCTGTCACCAAGGTATGCTGACTAGATTTAGTTTCTGAAATTTATGCGCTCAGCATTGTGTATAGAAGCTATTGATTTGTTGCTGAAATTGTTTATAATGGAGTAAATAATATTGTAAAATGTATGACAATGCAAATCAAAGGCTGAAAGTTTATAAAGGGCAACAAGCTTTTTCATTAAATCTCAACAGTCATTCTTTTCAAAAACAAAAATTGAAGGACCAAAGGCAACCTGAAAAAACATTTATTTTCTTCAGCTTGCGGTTATAATCTGGAATACTTTGCCTAAGATTGTGGTGATTCAGTTGTGGATTTTAAAAGGATTAGTGTATGAAGGAAAAAAGAATTGCTGGGTTGTAAGGAAATTGCAGAGAGGTGGGACTCGCAGCAAAATGGTTGAATGGCCTCCTTTATTTTCTTGGTAAAAACAATGACTGCAGGTGCTGGAAACCACTGGACTAGAGTGGTGCTGGAAAAGCACGGCAGTTCAGGCAGCATCCAAGGAGCAGGAAAATCAACCAACCATTCAATGGTTCTAAACAAATAAAATGCTGCTAATCTGTAAACATCAGCTGCTGATCTCTTGCTCCTGTTCAATCTCACTTAAACCGAAATGTGTGTTTATAATGTGAGCGAAGGGTCTGTCAGTGAAGTGTTCTAATTTTCAGATACATGTACAGAGTACTACTCCCAATGCAGAGCATAATGGTTGAAAATGCTCTTTAAACATAAGAAAAATTCAGAAATTACTCAGTCAGTCAAGCAGCATCTGTGGAGAGAGAAACAAGTAATGTTTTAGGTTGATCATCTTTTGTGTGGTATACAGTTCTTTGTTATTACAAAGTCTTAATGCCCTGATCATTTTGAGCAAGTTCGTAGAAAATATGTGCTTCCCTATGGAGATTAATTTTTATATTGAGTGCCAGTGGAGAGGTTAGTCTTATAGTTTAATTTCCTCAATCTAGCTGTATAAACTTCAGCAGTTCTAAATTTCATCTGAATGTTTGTTGACTGAAATAGGAATGTCTGGAAAAGAAAAAGATTTGCATTTGTATTGTGTGTTTCACAACCTTGGGGTTGAGTGAGATAAACAAACACAAAATAAGCAGAATAAAAAGCAAGCAAGGGGCAAAAAGAAATGTCAGTCACAAAAGGGTGAACAAAGGTCACATCCTTTTCTTTCTCTATTTTGTTTTCATCTTTTGACACTGTGGGGAAGCTCGACTGGTGCCCGGTGAGTTGTTGGCTGCAGAGGTGGTGGTGCCCAGAGTAAGGGCTCCTGGTTACAGTATGCCTGAAGCATGGACTAAGTGGGTCATCAGCTGTAGGTGATGGCAGTGCCCTGAGCAGGGACTCTCGGCAATGGCAACGCCGAGAGTGATGGAGGCAGTACCCGGAGTGGGGACTCCTGGCTATGATAGGCCAGGAATCTGGACTTGGAGACTAGGCAGGCCTTTGGCTGCGGTGGTGATGGTGCCTGGAGTATGAACTTCTGTCTGCGGTAGGCCTGAAGCATGGACTCCTGGACTCAGCCGGTGGTTGGCTGTGACGATTTGATACCTAGAGTGGGGAATCTAGGCAATGGCAGCAGGCGGCACAATGGCTCAGTGGTTAGCACTGCTGCCTCACAGCGCCAGGGTGTGATTCCAGCCTTGGCTGACTGTCTGTGTGGAGTTTGCACAGCCTCTCCGTGTCTGTGTGGGTTTCCTCCCATATCCAGTGACGTGCAGGTCAGGTGAATTGGCCATTCTAAATTGCCCATTGTGTTAGGTGCATTAGTCGGAGGGAAATGGGTCTGGGTGGGTTACTCTTTGAAGAGTCGATGTGGACTTGTTGGGCCGAAGGGCCTGTTTCCACACTGTTGGGAATCTAACCATCTAATCTCAGGTCGCAGTCATGGAGGTGGTGCCCAGAGTGTAGGCCTGAAGCACAGGGTCTCCTTGAGCATAGACCTTGCTTGAAGCCCTGGAGCCCTGTGTTTGGATACCCCTTGTACAGAAGATGATATATTTATATAATTTCTTTTTATTCTTCTGTAACTCAAAATGGTGCTGGATTATGGCAACAACATACTTTTCACTATATCTTTCTAGATATCTATGACAATAAATAACTCATAAATAGAAAGGAAAATTAAACAGAAAATCAATTAGCAATCTGTTGTGCTGGAATTGAATAGAAAATGGTAAAATGCCAGCATCTGTAAAGGGGAAAGGCAGGATTTAAAACACTTTCTGTCTGTTTCACATTGGAGGGATCTGGGAATGTACCCAGCATGTTATCTGGGGCAGTGGTGGTGTAGTGACAATGTCACTGAACTAGTAATCTAGAAACTGGGGTGAAATGTGGATGGCAAAATTTGAATTCAATGAAAAAAAACCTGGAATTAAAAAAAAACAAATATCTTGCTTAATGACTGTGTAACTCCTGTCAATTATTGTAAAAACTTACCTAGTGCATTAATGTTCTTAAATCTGCCATCCTTACCTGGTTTGGCCTACATGTAACTTCAGACCCACAGCAATATTATTGGCTTTTAACTGGCCTTCGGGCAATTAGAGATGGGCAATAAAAGCTGGCCTAGCTAGCAATGCCCACATCCCGTGACTGAATTTTTAAAAGAAAACTGTTCATCCTGGATTGGGATTCTGGATAGTACTTAATAATGTCAAACCTCCAACCTGTTTTCTGTTTGCCAAAAAACATTTTGTGAACCATCCTTTATTGATAGATGTTTCCAAAAGAGCAATTGTTTTTATTATTTCATGGAAGTAAGATATAGGGGTATAGATGTTGCTGGCTAGGTCACTGCTTGTCGAATTGCTGTTCAGTTCTTGAACTTCTCTACTCCCTTTGACACAGGTATATCCAAGGCACCTGACAGAATTCTCACCAGTTCTGTTTCATTAATTCCCTATTGTGAAATCTGTTCCTATGAGAATCAGGCATACATTCTTATCAGATCCATATGTAATTCCTGCTGAAAATGTGGGTGTCAACTGAGGATAGATTGAGAAGTTTGGTTGGTTTAACCCAATATGGAAAGGCCTAGTGTTGCCAACTGTGACTGACCTAATCCACACTGACCCTCCTGAACTAGTCAAATAGCGTTTTTGTTTCTTAGACATGTGTCCCATTAATGGTTATAAATAGTGGGAGGCCCTAGCATCGTGGTAATGTCACTAGCAGTCCAGAATGTTAGACTTATGCTTTGGAGTTACGTGTTCAAATCCCAAGATGGTGAAATTCAGATGACAAAATTTAATAAAACCTAATCAAACAACAACTATGTGACCACTATTAATTATCGTTAAATTCTCTTTAGGGAAGGGAATTTACCATCCTTACTTTGTTTAGACAACATGTGATTCCAGCAATGCAATTGACTCTTAACTGCTCTCTGAACGATTAGGGATGTGCCATAAATGCTAGCTTAGCCAGCAATGCCCACATACTATGAATACATTTAGTTTTTAAAAGTACCCTACATGATCAAAGAAGCATTGCTTTTCATGTCTGTCTGATTTTCCTCTTGGATTTCTTCTGGCTATTAATTTTTATTTCCCTGAAAGCAGCAGGACATTCCTAGTAATTGTGGGATATTCCTAAGGGCAAACCTGGAGAATTAAGACCCTCAGTTGGAGGCTCACAATATGTACGATGATGTGCCTCTGAAGATACATCCCAGTATTGAGTTTGCAGCCCCAGGAAAGGAGGGGCGAACATCCAAAATTAAAACAAATCTCAAGGGTTCACCATGAGGGACATTAGAGAATGAAAGAGCCTACCAGTTTCCAGGCTGCCAGAGGCTCTGGAATGGATTGATCAGCCTCTGCACAGTGGCTGATGGAATGCAATTTATCAGGAGCTGAAAGTGGTGTAAAAATGAGTTTTCAGTTTGCAGCTGTTTTGGAGAGAATGCCAGGCAAAGATTTATACAGTAAACTGTTGTCCACATCCTGGCTGGAAAGCATCTGTGGAAAGGAAATTGATTACATTTCAGTGAAGTAAAGAAAGCTGGTTGTGGAGCAGTCATAGTAAAAATAATAGGCAAGCAATTAAGCTGTCAAATACAATTACCATTTGTATAAAATCAGTTCAGATTCTCCCTCCCGCCGTTTGATAGCAGCAGTAATTAGCCATTGACTTTGCTGCAAGACACATTTTAATTCCATAAATCAGTGCAGTATTGGGGCTGTAGCTATTAGGATGATTTAATTAGGCCGAATGTGTTACATGGGAATGAGGATTGCTAAACACACACATACACCTGCCGACTTTTATAAAGTTGGTTGTCACAATACAGATTTGTTTATTACTGGTGTCAGCTTTGTCTTGGGAAAAAAAAATTATTGGTGATGTTTTTATATTAATGTACGTGTGGGCTTTCTGTTTTGAAAGCTGCATTGGCCAGTCACTTCAACTTTGCCTGTGGCACTAATGTTTCCTCAGCTCACTGGAGTGCCACACTGTGTCTCATCAGTGCAGTGTCAAATCCTGTCTCCCAGTCATCCTATTGATTTTGTTCTCTTCCTCTGTACACAAACTGTAATCACTCGCAAAAAAAAAGCAAACCAAAAATCAATTAAATAAATCATTACCTGAATGCTATAATTTATCATTGTACCCTTAAGCTTAAATGTAAGTAGATTAGATAAATTCATATACATTGTTATCTGGTGCTTCTTTCCAAAGGCTTAACATCTCTGCTTGTCGCCAATAATAACATTTTGGATGGTTATTACCTTTCTGTGCCTCTGTTTGTGTGAAAAATATCATATCAATGTAGACAAAGTGTTTCCCATTATTCCTTTCCTCTGCTTTTCAGCTTTCACTTCCCTAGTTATTTCTGTTTTGGTGTGTTTCTTTCCGCCTTTGTTTGATAGGATGTAACAGTCAGCCCAAGAGACTCTCTTCATGGCTGTCAGCTTTCTTATTGTGAGACTTGTTCTCTGCTGATCCTTTTACTTTAAGTCATGGTCGCAATTGGTGCTGGCTCTTTGATGGCTGACATTGACCAGTGGTGAGTGTGCTGAATGACAAAAAATGTTTACTGGGAAAGTGTGCAGAGAATATTGACCTTCAGAGCAGGCTAATTAGGGAGAAGTGTTGACCGGTGGGTACAATGACTAATGGATGCATTAACTGATGAACCAAGAACAGTATAGCACAGGAACAGGCCCTTCAGCTCACCAAGACAGCAATGACACGTGGAGTCATAGAGACGTACAACATGGAAACAGACCCTTTGTTGCAACTCAGCCATGCTGACTGGATATTCTAAATCAATCTAGTCCCATTTGCCAGCATTTGATCCATATCCCTCTAAACCCTTCCTACTCATGTACCCATCCAGATGCCTTTTAAATGTTATAATTGTACCAGCCTCCACCACTTTGCTGGCAACTCATTCCAAACACTCACCACCACCCACTGCATGAACAGGCTGCTCCTTAAGTCCCTTTCCGCTTTCACCTTAAAATTATGTCCTCTAGTTTTGGATTCCCTAACCTGAGGAAAAGACCTTGGCTATCGCCTTACCATGCCTCTCATAATTTAAAAAACCTCTCTAAGCTCCCACTCAGCCTCCGACACTGCAGGGAAAATAGCCCCAGTCTATTCAACCTCTCCAATTCCAGTAACATTCTTGTAAATCTTTTCTGAACCTTTTCAAGTTTCGCAATATCTTTCCTATGGTAGGGAGACCATAATTCAATGCAGTATTCCAAAAGTGGTCTAACCAATGTCCTGTACTGCTGCAACATGATCTCCCAGTTCCTATACTCAGTGCACTTTCCAATAAAGGCAAGCATACCGAACGCCTTCTTTCCTACCCTGTCTACCTTTAACTTTCCTTTCAAGAAACTACGCACCTGCACCCAAGGTCTTTTGATGCCTTTCTAAACTAAAATCCTTTTGCCTCGACACCATCTGTATCCCTCAATTCCCTGCCAATTCATTTCTCATATGGAGGTGCCGATGTTGGACTCGGGTGTGCAAAGTCAGAAGTCACATGACATCAGGTTATAGTCCAACAGGTTTACTTGAAATCATCTGATGAAGGAGCAGCGCTCCAAAAGCTTGTGATTTCACATAAACCTATTGGACTATAACCTGGTGTCATGTGACTTCTGACTTTATTCATTTATCTGTCATGATGCTTCTTAAACACCATTTACTCTTGCAGAACATTCCAGACACTTACCACTCTCTCTATGTAAAACCTTGCCTTTCACATTTCCCTTAAACTTACCCCCTTTTACCTGTTCCCTCGTGATTGACATTTCTACCCAGGGAAAAGGTCTCTGACTGTCCATTCTATCCGTGCCTCTCATAATTTTGTAAACTTCTATCAGGTTGTCCCCTCATTCTTCAACAGTCAGGTGAAAGCAAGGATCCACAACAATCAACAAAGCTTTTTCTCTAGCTTATCAGGGCTGCACTCTCACAGATCTGTAAAGGAACTCTGCTGTTCTTCATCCTGAGAAGGATCCAAATACTTTTTCTCTAGCTTATCCTTGTTAGGTCCACCCCCACCAACCCACCCTCCACTCCCAGCATCTTCTCTTGCCACCGCAAGAGGTGTAAAACATGCACCCACATCTCCTCCCTCACCTCCATCTAAGGTCCCAAAGGATCCTTCCACATCCGGCACTGATTTTCCTGCACATCCAAACATCTCATCTACTTTGTCCATTGCTCTCAATGTGGTCTCCTCTCCAGTGGGGAGACAGGATGCTAACTTGCGGAATGTTTCAGGGAGCATCTCTGGGATACGCACTAAACAACCCCACCACCCTGTGGCTGACCACTTCAACACCCCCTCCCACTCTACCAAGGACATGCAAGTCCTGGGCTTTCTCCACCGCCAAATCCAAGCTACCTGATGCCTGGAGGAGGAACACCTTATCTTCCTCCCTGGGACCCTCCAACCACAAGACATCAACGTCGATTTCACCAGTTTTCTCATCTTTCCTCCCCCCACCTCATCCCAAGTCCAACCCGCCAACTTGGCATCGCCCTCTTGAACTGTCCTACCTGTCCATCTTCCTTCCCCCCCATCCGCTCCAAGCTCCCCTCTGACCTATCACCATCATACCCACCTGCAAAAACCTATTATCTTCCCAGCTACCTTCGCCCAGCCCCACCTTCACCCTCCTATTTATCTCTCAGCCTCCATCCCTCCCCCACATTCCCGATGAAGGGCTTATGCCTGAACTAAACGAGTATTTTGCATCAGTATTTACTGTGGAAAAGGATATGGAAGATATAGACTAGAGGGAAATATTTGGTAACATCTTGCAAAATGCCCATATTACAGAGGAGGAAGTGCTGAATGTCTTGAAATGGTTAAAGGTGGATAAATCCCCAGGACCTGATCAGGTGTACCCGAGAACTCTCTGGGAATCTAGAGAAGTGATTGCTGGGCCTGTTGCTGAGATATTTGTATCATCGATAGTCACAGGTGAGGTGCCGGAAGACTGGAGGTTGGCTAATGTGGTGCCACTGTTTAAGAAGGGTGTTAAGGACAAAGCAGGGAACTATAGACCAGTGAGCCTGATGTCAGTGGTGGGTAAGTTCTTGGAGAGAATCCTGAGGGACAAGATGTACATGTATTTGGAAAGGCAAGGGCTGATTAGGGATGGTCAACACGGTTTTGTGCATGGGAAATCATGTCTCACAAACTTGATTGAGTTTTTTAGAGAAGTAACAAAGAGGATTGATGAGGGCAGAGCGGTAGATGTGATCTATATGGACTTCAGTAAGGTGTTCGACAAGGTTCCCCATGGGAGACTGGTTGGCAGGGTTAGATCTCATGAAATACAGGGAGAACTAGCCATTTGGATACAGAACTGCCTCGAAGATAGAAGACAGAGGGTGGTGGTGGACGGTTGTTTTTCAGACTGGAGGCCAGTGACCAGTGGAGTGCCACAAGGATCGCTGCTGGGTCCGCTACTTTTTGTCATTTACATAAATTATTTGGCTGCAAACATAAGAGGTACAGTTGTTAAGTTGGCAGATGACACCAAAATTGGAGGTGTAGTGGACAGTGAAGAAGGTTACCTCAGATTACAACAGGATCTTGACCAGATGGGCCAATGGGCCGAGAAGTGGCAGATGGAGTTTAATTCAGATAAATGCGAGGTGCTACATTTTGGGAAAGCAAATCTTAGCAGGTCTTATACACTTAATGGTAAGGTCCTCAGGAGTGTTGCTGAACAAAGAGACTTTGGAATGCAGGTTCATAGCTCCTTGAAAGTGGAGTCGCAGGTCGATAGGGTAGTGAAGAAGGCGTTTGGTATGCTTTCCTTTATTGGTCAGAGTACTGAGTACAGGAGTTGGGAGGTCATGTTGCGGCTGTACAGGACATTGATTAGGCCACTGTTGGAATATTGCATGCAGTTCTGGTCTCCTTCCTAATGGAAAGGTGTTGTGAAACTTGAAAGGGTCCAGAAAAGATTTACAAGGATGTTGCCAGGGTTGGAGGATTTGAGCTATGAGGAGAGTCTGAACAGGCTGAGCTATTTTCCCTGGAGCATTGGAGGCTGAAGGGTAACCTTATAGAGGTTTACAAAATTATGAGGGGCATGGATATGATAAATAGACAAAGTCTTTTCCCTGGGGTCAGGGAGTTCAGAACTAGAGAGCATAGGTTTAGGGTGAGAGGGGAAAGATATAAAAGGGACCTACGGGGCAACTTTTTCACGCAGAGAGTGATACGTGTATGGAATGAGCTGCCAGAGGAAGTGGTGGAGGCTGGTACAATTGCAACACTTAAGAGGCATTTGGATGGGTATATGAATAGGAAGGGTTTGGAGGGATATGGGCTGTGTGAGGCAGATGGGACTAGATTGGGTTGGGATATCTGGTCGGCATGAACAGTTGGACCGAAGGGTCTGTTTCCATGCTGTACATCTCTATGACTTTATGACTCCTGCTCCTCAGATGCTGCCTGACCTGCTGTGCTTTTGTAGCACCACACTTTTCGTCCCTGTAAACAAACCGTTTGTCCAATCTCTGCTGATAGTTAATACTCTCCAAAACAGGCAACATCCTGGGAAATTGTTTCTGTATTGTCTCTAAAGCCATCTTATCCTCTTGCCTTGTGAGGACCAGAATTGAATGTAATGTTCCAAAGCTGAATGCATTAACTGACAGAATGTGCTCAGAGTGATGATCAGTGGAGAGAGCTGACCATGGAGAGAGCTGACCATTGGAGACATCGACCAGAGGAGGGAGATAACTGTTAACGTGAAACGTATTAAAATCAGTGAGACCAGTTAAGAGAAAAATGTTTTAATGTTTCTTCATTTTAAGTGTAACAGTAATGTGAAACTCCCACAGCCAATAGTAGAAGTTATCTGAACTAATAACTTTAAATCTTGTGATCATTAGATTATTATTAGCCAGGAGAAGTAAAAAGGACCTTGCCATTCTCAGTAACATCTTGAAAGCAATTTTCTTTAAAACTTGAGCAGAAATATTTACAGTGAAGGAGTGCAAAATTTCTTTATTTTGGGTTTGATGAATAACATTTGCTTTTGATTTGCTAAAATGTGAGTTGTTAGTCAGATATTGCATTGTTTTGTACGGAAAGGATGTGCAGATGTCATTTCTTAGGACTTCACTCAGTAGCTATGTGCTCCAGGCAAGAGAGGTCCTTATAGGGAATTGTTAGCTCAAATATGCTTTGATCTCTCTATGTCCAGAGAGAGTGACAAAGTAGTGGAAGCCCTGGGTAACAGTCACATTCGTTGAATAAGTTTGACTTTCTACCTGACTGATTCTTACCACCATCTGTGTCAAAACCTTGCCTGTCACATCTCCTTAAAACTTACCCCCCTTTACCTTCAATCTATGTCTCGTAATAATTGACATTTCTACCCAGGGAAAATGACTCTGACTATCCATTCTATGACTCTCACAATTTTGTAAACTTCTATCAGATTGTCCCTCATCCTTTGACCTTCAAGTAAAAACAAACCAAGTTTGTCCAGTCTCTGCTGATGGCTAATACCCTACAAAGCTGAGATGCTGGAACTCCAGTACAGGATTGAAAGAGTATGACACTATTGAAGTTGCCATTTTTCAAATGAAACTGAGGTCTTGTTAAATTTCTTAGGCGGATGTAAAAAATGCAACATTATTTCAAGAAACAGCAAGAAAGCTAACTGCTAACTAATATTTATCAGTCAACAATATCCCTAAACGGATGATCTGGTAATGAAGGCATTCTTCCTTGTAGGAGATTTCTATGTGCATATTGGCTGCTATTTTTTAATTCATTTATGAGGTGTGGGCATTGCTAGCTGGGCCAGCCTTTGTCCCTAGTTGCCACTGAGAAAGTGGTGGTGAGCAGCTTTCTTGAACCGCTGCCTTCCACCTGCTGTGGGTTGACCCACAATGCCCTTAGGGAGGGAATTCCAGGATTTTGAATCAACGACGGTGAAGGAACAGTGAAATACTTCCAAGCCAGGATGGTGAGTGGCTTGGAGGAGACCGTGAAGGCAGTGGTGTTCCTACCTTACAAAAGTGACTGTACTGTAAAAGTGTTTTATTGGTTAAAAAGCAATTTGCCAATCTGATGGTTGTAAAAACTTTTATATCTTCTTCTTACATCTTCAGTAGATGCTTTATTAGGCTGAAAATGAAGCAAGACTAAAGTGGTTAAAGCATAAGGGATACTTGTCTTTATTAGCTGAGGCATAGAATTTAAGAGCAGGAAGGTTATGGTGGAACTGTATAAAACAGTGATTAGGCCACCGTGAAAGTATTGTGTGCAGTTTTGGAATCCACATTATAAAAGGGATGGGATTGTACTGGAGAGAGTGCCAAGGAGATTTACCGAGATACTTGCTTGGCTGGAGAGTTTTAGTTATGAGAGAATGGATAGTTTTGTTTGTCATTTGTATAAATTATTTGGATGAGAATATAGTAGGCATGGTTAGTATATTTGCAGATGACGCCAAAATTGGTGGCAAAATAGACAGTGAAGAAGGTCTCCTAAGATTATAAAGAGATCTTGGTCAAATGTTTAAATGG